>NW_025999624.1:5150000-5457220 GCF_019419815.1 Pyrus x bretschneideri
ATACCAAACACCTGGTACATTACAAATACACATTGGATAACGTTTTTCCAGATGAATACGTTTCAAAAATAAAAAAAAACTTCAGGTACCAAACGCCTGGAATGATCTAATTTAATATTATTTCATGAATCAAACTATCAATATGAGTCAGTGTACCATTAAGTAACGTACCAAACACCTGGTACATTACAAATACACATTGTATAACATTTTTCCAGACAAATACGTTTCAAAAATAAAAAACTTTACGTACCAAACGCCTGGAATGATCTAATTTAATATTATTTCATGAATCAAACTATCAATATGGGTAAGTGTAACATTACATAACGTACCAAACACCTGATACATTACAAATACACATTATATAACGTGCCATGATGTACCTGAAACATTTTTAGTCAAACAATTTGTACCATTATATATATATATATATATGTATATATATATATATAAATTCTAAGCTGCAAGATGTCCACACGAATCATATATATAGCACACTACACGATTCATAAATCCTAGGCTGCAAACGTACCAAAAGCTACCAATTAAAAATTGCGATCTACATAATGTTAGGATTATGCAGTAGGTATGAAATCTTGGTTACGAAATAACATAATGTTAGGATTATGCAGTGTTTTGATTGACTTTTATTTTTTTGGCAAGTACGGTGAAATGTGCCGATTCATTCAATTCTTGGATTAGGAAAGAAAGGCTTCTGAAACATAGTGTTTCCTCGCCTCAGTATCTTTCTCATACAGTCCCTCTACTACTCTATATTAGTCCCGCTGTCCAGGCGCATCACTGGCCATCCCCTCGGTGCTTCTCAGCTTCAGAGAGTGGGGATAGGCCTGGCGGTTTCAATCCAATCTGTGGCGTGGGCGGCAATTTTTGAAAGATACCGAAGGAATTATGCGATATGATGAGCGGATTTTATAGTATATATTTAACCCTATTCTTGGTATATTTTGGTTAATATTTTGAAAGAATTTTGATACTTTGAATTGTTTTTCTAATTTAGGACTTTCGACTTCCTCTGGAGAAAAACATAATTAAATGGACGAATTTTGGAGTAATTCTAGTTGGAGGATGTTCCTGAGTCACTTGGCTTGATCGTATCAAAATATCAGAATTTTCTACCAAGCGGTTATTTTCTGACGATAAAATAAATGAGCAATGCGCAGTGATGGAATAGTGACGTTTTGGGCTTGAATTGCATTTTTGAAGTCCAAGATGACCTCGGATGGGTCTGTGGCCTTCTGGAGATGTGTTCAGAACGTCCCGATCTTTAAAACAACCCATTATGGGCCAGATTTGGAGGATTTTTGAGGCTAAAACGTAGCTGGACAGTTCCCTTGCAGTTTTTCCTAGTTTAATTAGGACTTTGTTTTCTAAGTATTTGATTTTATTATTGACTTCCCTAGTTGGAATAAGAGACTATGTTTTAGGGTTTGTAGGGGGGCTCAGCAATTATATATTGCTTGGCCGTTCTTAAATAGAGGGGGGAATTTTTGATGATTTTGGAGAGACAAAGAGTGATTGCTAGGGTTCGTGGATATTTTCTACTTTAAGGTGTTTTCATTCCTTTGACTCATTTTGAATGATATTTCCTTTGATTTTTATTATGAGTATGCGTAACTAATTCTTTTGCTAGGGTTAGGCCATGAACCGTAGCATGAATATGTAATTTTATTAATTCGCTTATGAATGGATGCATGTTTGCTTTGAATTATTAATCACCGCGATTAAATCTATCTATATATTTTAATGATTGATCACCATTAGGGTATTTAGACAAGTTATTTGATGCAATTTTTGTTGGAACATCACCCTGAAATTGAGGAGGGCTTCTTGTGATTAGTAATTGTAAGTTCACTTAAGGCGAACATCACGCTCTTAAGGGTTGCATGGTTTTTCAAAGGGTTTTCACGAAGTTTAATGAGTCTTGCATGTTTATATTTAATCTGAACATCACAGATGGATTGCATGTTAGATATACGTTTTCGCTTGAACATCACAAGAAAAATATGCGTTAGGAAAACCTAACCTTCAAAGCATGGATGTGGAAATTTATAAGTAATTGATAGAATTGCATAGGATTGTAACGGTGACGGCTTAACCCTAGTCTTTCCCTAAATTGTTTTAATTAAAAAACGCTTTTTCTGTTTGCTGCTTTTATTTTCTAACTTCTAGGTTCTTTAATTGTTAATTCAACATTTTCGAACTCAAAAATCTCAAATCTTTGATAAAAATCTGTTTCAATAGTTAATTAAGAGTTGTTTTAATTATGAATTAATCAAACAATCTTTGTGGACAATGACCTTGCATGAGCAATTATACTACAATTACCTTGTATTCTTGCAAGTATTTTAAGTGATTTTAACCCTATTTGCATGTGGTAAAAAACCTATCAAGAAATTGGCGCCGTTTGCCGGGGATTGTTTTAATTAATTTGTTTTTATCATATTCTTAATTAATTATTTTCGTTAAAAAAAAAATCTCTTTAATTTTAATTGTTGTTTTTATTATTTCTTCAGATTACTGAAATTTGTGCATGGTCAGCACCAGATCACATTCTGCACAGCTTGTTCAATTTGATCCTAAGTTTGAAAGAACATTACGAAAGCAACGGCGAGAACAGTTTTTGGCACCTGATCTTTCCCAGAAGGGCACTTATCTGCAGCACCTAATTTTAGGCGTTTCAGAAAGTAGAGAAACAATGGCTTTTGCCATGCCCGAAGTTGGGCAACCTTTGAGACAAACACTAGCAGCCCGTGCTAACGAATTACCGAGTTGCGTTGTTTATCCAGAAGATGAAGGCAATACTTTTGAGATTAGACATCACATGTTGGAAATATTGCCCACTTTTCATGGACTAGCTCATGACGATCCTAACATGCACATTATTGAATTTCTGATGGGTTGCAAGAATATTTTGGTTAGAGGGTTTTCTGCAGAATCTATTAAGCTTCGTCTTTTTCCCTATACTTTAAAAGACAAGGCGAAAACATGGCTTTTTACATTCCCATCTGGGAGCATCACTTCCTGGGCACAGTTAAGCGAAAAATTCTTAAGCAAGTTTTATCCAGCATCCAAGACTCTTGACATAAGAACTAAAATTTTATCTTTTGTTCAAAAGCCTAATGAAGAGTTCCATGAAGCTTGGGAGCGATTTTCAGATTTATTCAGGAAGTGTCCTCATGCTGATATTAATGGTGACACAAGAATGCAAATATTCTACAGGGGTTTAAATCCAACTACAAAGAGTTATGTGAATGCATCATCCGGAGGTTCATTTTCAGATAAAAATGCTCAACAAGCATTTCAGTTATTTGAGAAAATGGCTACAGAGACACAACAATGGGCAGCGGACCAGACACAAACCAGAGGCGTTTTTGATATGTCAATTGGAACTCCACATGTATCTGCTCAAATCGAAAAAATGGAGAGGAAACTTGAAAATTTTGACTCAAAATTTGACATGCTTTTACAGAAAATAACAGTACCAGTGATAGGAGCATATTTATACGACTTAGTTAGCTTGTTTTCTTGCATTTAATTAGCTAAACTATGTTAATTATAGTGTTTAAAGTTATTTTCGTGCAATTTCAGGTTTTAGTGTCAAAGTATGCAAAAAGAAGCAATTTGGAGCATTCTAGAGCATTTTTGGGCCAAGATTGGATAGTGCAAGCATGGAGGCATGAGGATGGACGAATTTGAAAGGCTTGAATTCAGTTATGGAGTTGCAAGGGGGCCTAAAAACCTGATTTCTAGAATGCTACATTAGAGCCACATGCACTTCCATCCTTTAATCCATTGCAGCCACATGCACTCCCATCCTTTAATCCATTGCAGCCACATGCACTCCCATTCTCTCCCAAAAACATGCATTCATCATCATAACCTAGCTGTCATTCCACCTTTATGCATTCATCATCATAACCTAGCTGTCATTCCACCTTTGTGCTGTGATTTCCCCTTCATTCCAGCCATTCCACATGCATTTCCAACCCACATGCCCCTTTAATCATTCAAACATGCACCCTTTATTCTTTCATCATTCCAGCCACTCCACATTCATCACCAACACAATCATCAACAAAAGACCCATTCCCATCTCTGCCGTGCACACTCCCATCCCATTTCCAGATTTCCACAACTTTTCCTAGCTGTTTTGCACATGCATTCCCTTAATTATTTCAACCACATGCACCCATAATCATTCACACCTTGCAGCCACATGCACATTCACCCCTTTCTCTCCCTATAAAACCATGCAATGCATTCATACAAACCATTCCCATTCATACACAATTCACTCTTCCATATTCAGAAATTCACCAAAAACATCCCCCTTTAGCCGTGCCCATTTCCACCATTCCAGAAATTCATACACACTTCACACCATCACACAACCATTCCTTAGACCTTGTGCAGCAACAAAGAGGAAGAGAAGAGGGCTTAAACGTTCATACAATTCAAGTTTGAGTTGTTGGAATGTTTAGGTGTTTCTTTTCCTTTGATTTCAATGTTTAATTTCAATTCTCTTTGTTTTGTACGTATGAGGAACTAAACCCCCCTTGGCTAGGGGGGGATTCGAAATATATGTTTATGCTTGCAATATGATTTGATTACTTCTAATTACGTTTCATAAGTCGTGAATTCAATTTGTTTAACTGTTTGATTGATAACTTATTTATGTATGTTTATTGAGAGTGCACGCTTAATTTTCATGCATGAATATGACGCTAGAATATAAGTGAGTTTCACCTAATAGTTATGAACTTATATTCACAAGTAGTGGAGGTTGCTTATAAACAATCGCGTTAAATGAATTCTTGGCAAGAGTATCATGCATTCATAGTTACAATTGCCTCGTCAACACTTATAATTTTCATAGAGCATAATGATCTCTCATTGTATCTCTTCTATGCATTCATGTTGAGAACTATTGGAGAATGATTTGAATTGTCGCATGCATCATCCAAATCAATAACATAAGAAAAATTTGAGAGTTAATTAGTGCATCACGGTTAACTTGGGATGTTGAGCATCATGGTTTATTAAGAAGCAATTGTAAATCGTTTTATATGCAAGTGTAACATGTGTGGAGATGAACCCCTTAGCTAGCCATCCCATCCATTCTATTCCATCAAATTCGTTTTACAATCTGTTTTGTTTCCAAGTTTCTGTTTTAATTTCAAATTCATCCAAAACCAATCCCCCTTTACTTTATTGTCCAAATTAGTTAGAAAGTGTCTTAGTTTGTGTTTATAAGTGTTTTGATTCAATTTGTTGCACAAATTCGTCCAAATTCACCAAGGTGCTCAAAACTGCCCAGAAAGTGTTTTTAAGGCAGTTTTGAGTGTTTTGGGTGATGTTTGAGTCTCTTGGTTTGTTTTAGTATTTTAAGCGTTTAGTTTCGCATTCTTTGAGTCTAGTTTAGTGTTTTAAACTTTATTTTACGTTTTTGAGTCAGTTTCCAACTGATTTGCAATCCCTCCTAATCCCCGGTCCAGAACGATCCCTACTTACATACTTACTACAATTGATAAAAATAGGGTTTAATTTGTGCGCGTATAATTCTCGCATCAACCAGTGCAGCAGGTTGCTGTACAGCAGCCTACTGCGGCAGTTTGTAGCATCTGCAGCATGCCAAATCATGATTTTATGGGCTGCCCACACAAAGACACCTATCCTGAACACGTGGCAGGACAAGTAAATGCATTTAACAATTTTCAGAGACTCAGAAATGATCCATATTCTAATTTTTATAACCCAGGTTGGAGGGATCACCTAAATATGAAGTGGGGAGGAAACCAGCAGGTGCAACATTTTCAGCAAAATCATGTACAGCAGCCAGTTGTGCAACCCAAACGTTCTTTGGAGGATACACTCCAAATGTTTATGCAATCTACAAAGCAGTACATAGACAAAAATGATCAGAATATGCAGAATGTACAAACTTCAATTCAAAATCTGGAAAAGCAATTTGGAGAGTTAGCAAGTCATATCACAGAAAGAGAAAAAGGCAAATTTCCTAGCCAAACAGTCCCTAATCCACGGGGTTCAGAAGAATGCAGTGCTGTTAGAATTTTGAGGTGTGGTAAAAGCTATGATAATCGTGAGAATGCAAAAAGTGAAGACAAGTCTACAGAAAATCCTACAGAATTTGCTGCAAAACCTGCAGAGCCTACCGCTGCACAACTTGCCAAAAACAATCCAGCAACAGAAAAATGCACAGAACATGTTTATGAGGCCCCAATTCCATAAACAGAACGTTTGAAGCCAACAGCAAAAGACAAGCAACTGAGGGACTTCATGCAAACTCTATCTAAAGTTCAAATTAATCTGCCACTACTTTATGCAATAAAAAACATTCCATCATATACCAAATTTTTGAAAGATGTGTGTGCACTCACAAAAAGAGATTGGTTGATTTTGAAAAAGTTGTTTTGACTGAACAGTGCAGCGCAGTTCTACAGCACAAATTACCACCCAAAAAGAAAGATCCAGGGAGTTTTACAATTTCTTGCACTATTGGAAATTCTAATTTTAAACGTGCATTAATTGATTTAGGTGCTAATATTAATTTAATGCCTTATTCTGTTTTTCAGAGATTGGGCCAAGGATATCTAAAGCCTACATCAATTATTCTCCAGCTAGCAGATCATTCTGTTACTTATCCTAGGGGGATTATTGAAGACTTAATTATCAAGGTTGACAGTTTGTATCCACCAGCAGATTTCGTAGTTTTGGACATGGATGAAGATTTGCAAACACCAATTATTTTGGGAAGACCTTTTATGGCCACTGCCCGAACATTGATTGATGTGGAAGCAGGTACTTTAACATTTAGAGTGCAAGACCAATCAGTGGTTTTTAGCCTATTTGAAGCTGCAAAACGCCCAGAAGGGCAGCAAGAGTGTATGCGGGCAAATGTGTTAGAAGGTGTTATTCATGCAGAAATTATGACCAGGTTGACATCTGATCCATTATTGAGTGTTTTACATAGTCCAGATACAGCACAAACAGAGGATGAATACATTTTTGAGTATGTAACAGCATTAGACAGTGTACCAGCCCAATTACCACGTTGGAGACATGTTTACGAAAGCCTTGGAGAGCCGAAAACGCCCCTGAAACCTTCTAAATTGCAACCCCCAAAAGTGGAGCTAAAACCATTGCCAGAACATTTAAAATATGCACATCTTGGGGCAAATGAAACGCTGCCAGTTATTATTGCTTCAGATTTGACAAGCATAGAAGAGGAAAAATTACTGCGTGTTTTAAGAAAATATCAAGATGCATTGGGTGGACCATAGCCGATATTAAGGGTATAAGCCCAACAATTTGCATGTATAGAATATTGATGGAGGATGACGTAAAGCCGATAGTTGATGCTCAAAGAAGGTTAAATCCTATCATGAAAGAAGTTGTGCGGAACGAAGTAATGAAACTACTTGATGCAGGCATGATTTATCCAATTTCTGACAGTAAATGGGTTAGCCCTACACAAGTTGTGCCTAAGCGTGCAGGTATTACAATGGTGAAAAATGATAATGATGAGTTAATTCCTACAAGATTGACTACAGGTTGGAGAATGTGTGTGGACTACAGAAAGCCTAACGCAGGGACAAGGAAAGACCATTTTCCATTGCCTTTCATTGACCAGATGTTGGAACGGTTAGCTGGACGAGCATTTTATTGTTTTCTAGATGGGTATTCCGGGTACAATCAAATTCCAATTGCACCAGAGGATCAAGAGAAAACCACTTTCACTTGTCCATTTGGTACTTTTGCTTATCGGAGGATGCCATTTGGGCTATGTAATGCACCAGCCACCTTTCAACGGTGCATGATAAGCATATTTTCAAGCTTGGTTGAAAGAATTGTTGAGGTATTCATGGATGATTTCTCAGTTTTTAGGGATAGTTTTGATCTTTGTCTACAAAATTTATCTCAAGTTCTTGAGAGATGTCAAGAAACAAACTTAGTGTTAAACTGGGAGAAGTGTCATTTTATGGTAAAACAAGGCATTGTTTTGGGACATCTTGTTTCAAACAAAGGAATTGAAGTTGACAAGGCAAAGATTGATGTTATTGCTAATTTGCCGCCTCCTACTACAGTAAAGAGCATTCGATCATTCTTAGGACATGCTAGGTTTTATCAACGGTTCATTAAGGATTTCTCCAAGATTAGCCGTCCTTTGTGCAACCTACTTGCTAAGGACGCCCCATTTAATTTTGATGCTAATTGTTTAGAGGCATTTAACAAGTTAAAGACACTTTTAACTACAACCCCTATCATTGCTGCACCTAATTGGGGTTTACCATTTGAGTTGATGTGTGATGCTTCTGATTATGCAATTGGGGCAGTCCTTGGTCCGAGAAAAGATAAAATTCCTCAAGTCATCTACTATGCTAGTAGGACATTAAATGATGCACAATTGCATTATGCAACCACTGAAAAGGAGCTATTGGCAGTTGTTTTTGCATTGGAAAAGTTTAGATCTTACTTGGTTGGGGCTAAGGTTATCATTTACACAGACCATGCTGCATTGAAATATTTATTATCTAAAAAGGATGCTAAGCCAAGGTTAATTCGTTGGGTTTTGCTTCTGCAAGAATTTGATTTAGAAATCAGAGATAAAAAGGGCAGTGAAAACGTTGTGGTTGATCACTTATCCAGGCTGGTCAGCACCAGCCCAGCTGAAGATGATTTACTTCCTTTAAATGAGAGTTTTCCTGATGAACAACTTATGGCCATTTGCAGCAAAACTCCGTGGTTTACAGATATTGTACAATTATTTGGCTAAGGGTATTTAGCAGCCAGATATAACTTTCCAGCAAAAGAAAAAGTTTTTAGCAACGGTTCGGCATTATTTTTGGGATGAGCCTTACCTATACAAGTATTGCCCAGACCAAATTATTCGTAGGTGTATTCCTGTAGAAGAGCAAGAAAGTGTTCTGACGTTTGCACATCAGCATGCTTGTGGTGGTCATTTTGGGGGAAAACGAACAGCAGCTAAAATATTACAAAGTGGGTTGTATTGGCCTTCTATTTTTAAAGATGCTCATGTTTGGTGTCAAGCTTGTGATAGATGTCAACGAGTGGGAAATCAGTCCAAGCGAAATGAAATGCCACAGCAAAGTATTTTGGTGGTTGAATTATTCGATGTTTAGGGCATTGATTTTATGGGACCATTCCCATCATCCAATGGCAATCAGTACATATTGGTGGCCGTTGAATATGTTTCTAAGTGGGTCGAGGCCATTACAACACCAACAAATCAAGGATCTGTGGTACTGAAATTCCTCCAGGGCATTATTTTTCCACGTTTTGGAACACCTAGGGCAATTATCAGCGATGGGGGCAAGCATTTTTTAAATAAACAATTTGCTGCATTACTTGCTAAATATGGGATAAGTCATCGGGTGGCCACTGCATACTACCCTCAAACTTCTGGGCAAGTTGAAGTTTCTAATAGGGAACTTAAGCGTATTTTAGAGAAAACAGTCAATGCCAGCCGCAAAGACTGGAGTGTTAAGTTAAATGATGTTTTATGGGCCTATAGAACAGCGTATAAAACACCGATTGGGATGTCTCCCTTTTCGGCTTGTTTATGGTAAGGTGTGCCATCTACCTATGGAGCTTAAACATAAGGCTTATTAGGCAATTAAGGAGCTCAATTATGCGTATGATGCAGCTGGAGAAAAACGCAAATTGCAATTGCAGGAGTTGGAAGAACTCAGAAATGATGCATATGAGAGTGCAAAGATATACAAAGAGAAAACAAAAGCATTCCATGATAGCAAACTTCTTCACAAACAGTTTCAGTCAGGTCAAAAGGTTTTGTTTTTCAATTCAAGGTTGAAGTTATTCCCTGGAAAATTAAAATCAAGGTGGCAGGGTCCTTATATTGTTACTAAAGTTTATCCACACGGGGCTGTGGATATTAAAAATGGGGAGACAGGTTTTGAGTTTAAAGTAAATGGCCATCGACTCAAACACTACTTGGAAGCACCATTTGACATTGTAGCCGAGTCAATGACTCTAAAGGAACCAGTGATTTGACCACTAACCTTCAGCAATGTCTAGCTATAGACGTTAACTAAAGCGCTAGTTAGGAGGCAACCCAACTTTCTATCCCTATTCTTTTTAGTTTCTGTTAAATTCAGTCAAGTATTTTATGGTTGTTAATGTCAGTACTATTTGTTTCACTTATTATAAAAATAAAAAATAAAAACAAATAAAAAATAAAAATAAAATTGAAAAATACAAAAATATTTTGTTTTTTTAATTTATCTTTTTATGGCAGTATCTATGCAAATCTGATACACAGGTCTACGAATGTGCAGGTTGCTTTCAAAACATGCAAGGCACAAACAAGAAACAGAATGGAAAGTGCTGGAATCATGCACCTAGCAGCAAGTCTACTTTACCATCAACCATAGCAGTTACTCAAAGCATAAATCAACGATGGAAATATGGAGCATGTTCGGGATTATACCTATGCAAATGCGCATCTGGGAATTTCTTTTGGTTTCCCAGTACCTCCATTTGGTTGAGCCTCGCTGGACTGTACGAACCTGCAAACAATATTTGAGTTTGAGATACTAATTCAACAGATCTTTATGACAGCGTTAAAGTTTTGGGGTTTCAAAGTGCAGATCTAATTCTACATCAGCGCAAAAGACGAGTTTTATACCTTCAGTTTCTTGGATTGTTGCGGTTTGGTGGACCTCTATCCTTCTACTTGCCGATTGAAGTCTTGTACCTTGCAAGAATACAAAAGTAGGGTCACCAGCCACTTGTAATTTGACTGGGCGTATTCACATCAATGAAGCATGCAGTTATTAAGTTCAAAACGAAGTGTGCAGTCCTGTTAGTCTTTTTGTTGTTCACATTGTTAACAGGATCTAGGGTCTTCAACGTTTTGGTTCCAAGTCACATTTGGTCTCATATTTTCTGTTCCATCCTGATCCAGTCATAGGGGCCTATTTCTCACTACTGCGACTGAAATTCATGAAGTTCTGATTTCCAAACAAAAAAAAAAAAATCAAGACTAAACATTGGTGAGTGTAGATCTATACCTTTGCTTTCAGATCGACGAGCTCCAGTTGTAGTTTGCATGCGTTCATGGATCCATGACTTCATTGTCGTCTCTTGCATCCTCATCTGATCTGCGAGCATGTGGTGTTCTTCGTACATTCATTTTCCGTGTCCTTGCGGATCCATGGTGCCTCTCCACAGCTAACACACATGCATGCATGGTTAGAAAATTTTCAAGATTGATTACGCATACACAAGCTAGAGTAGATGAATGAAAGATCTTTACCTTTACGTGTACGAATGGAGTTCCAATTTCTGATTTCTGAGCATCTCTTTGCCTAGGGATTGAAAATGCTGATGATATGAGTTCGAATCCGTGCTAGTTTGAAGTTTGGGAGATGGCAGTGTGGTTGAGAGAGAGGGATGAGCTGAAATGAGAACACAGTGACATACCTTCCTGTTTTCTAGAAAGAGAGGGGGTTTTGTTTTTATTTTCAACAAACCAACAGTTGTTCAGAAATGAGAGTGGTTGTAGGTGTCATTGGGAACCTAACAGGCTGATTTGAGAGCCGTTCGGCTCTGGGCTCGAGGGCACATGCAGGAATCCAATGTTGGATTAAAGGCAGCTAGGGTTTATGGTACGTGTGCGACATGTGTGTGAGTTCCCATGTGTGCAGCCGAGTGGGCTGCTTTATGTTACTATGCATATTTTCTCACGGCCCAATCCAGATTTTTCATGGCATCCATTGTCTACTGCACATCAGGTCCTATTTTTTTTTTCTTTTTAATTTTTCTTTTATTTAGATTTTGTCTTTTGTCTTTTTATTATTTTTTCTTTAGCTAGTTTTTGGTTTTGATCCGCATAACCTTTTATGTTGTCTTTTATTTATTTTTTTATTTTTATTTTTATTTTTATTTTATTTTATTTTTTTCCCACACCTTGAGGACAATGTGTGATTTAAGTTTGGGGGTGGAAATTTTTAGGTTTTTAATTTTTGAGTTCGTTAAAAATTTTCATTCTTTTTAAGTTAATATCCATAGTTTATTTTAAACGTTAGAACAAATGGACATGGTGAAGGTTAATGCCACAGTAGAGTCACTTCCATTTATCGTTGCTTAGACACTAATTCATGAGTTATACTTTGAAAACTTTGCACATTCACACCAACATGGTTTGTGGGGAGTGAGATTGAAACACTTACTTTTTGTCTAAGTGTATTTAATTTTTGTTCTACATAAAATAAAGTTCAGTATGTGTTACAAATAAAGTAATAATTGTCTCACCCGAGACTTTGCCTAGTAACCAGGCCAGTCCTGCCTAATTAGCAGTGATTCTCACGTCAAACGGTAGAGTTTTGGCATGGGGCAGGGTGGTTAGTTGGTTTCGTAGCCTTTCCAGCTCGGGTTAATAAGTTCTTAGGGGTGTTCTACACCTAGTGCCCTGAAGCCCTAGTGGTTTGGGAGTCATTGACCTAAAGCTCACTACATGGGTTGGATCGAGAGCTTAAGTGAACTGACATTGCACGACCACTACTGTTACTGAAAAAGAAAAATTATGGAAAAAAAAAAAAAAGAAGAGAATTTGAAAAAGAAAAAAAAAAGTATATGTGAAGTTAGTATGTGTGAAGTATAAATAAAATGGATGAGAGGTAAAGGTTTTAGTCGAGTCTCTTTAACTATGATGGTTCACTTTACACCAAGGGAAGTTCATGAATTCCTTTCTAAGCAGTTGTAAATGATTTAGACTTTGTGGTGGGATTAGTTGGATCTTTTGAAAAGATGTTCTAGTTTTTAAAATTTATTATGGATTGCAATTTGAAGATGGAAGTTTTGTCTTGGTTAATTTTTAGCTATAGGTGTCCAGTTTGTTAAGTTTTTATTTTTGTTTGAGTCTTGTTTCGCTTGAGGACAAGCAAAAGGCTAAGTTTGGGGGTATTTTGATGAGCAGATTTTATAGTATATATTTAACCCTATTCTTGATATATTTTGGTTAATATTTTGAAAGAATTTTGATACTTTGAATTGTTTTTCTAATTTAGGACTTTCGACTTCCTCTGGAGAAAAACATAATTAAATGGACGAATTTTGGAGTAATTATAGTTGGAGGATGTTCCTGAGTCACTTGGCTTGATCGTATCAAAATATCAGAATTTTCTACTAAGCGGTTATTTTCTGGCGATAAAATAAATGAGCAATGCGCAGTGCTGGAATAGTGACGTTTTGGGCTTGAATTGCATTTTTGAAGTCCAAGATGACCTCGGATGGGTTTGTGGCCTTCTGGAGATGTGTTCAGAACGTCCCGATCTTTAAAACAAGTCATATGGGCCAGATTTGGAGGATTTCTGAGGCTAAAACGTAGCTAGACAGTTCCCTTGCAATTTTTCCTAGTTTAATTAGGACTTTGTTTTCTAAGTATTTGATTTTATTATTGACTTCCCTAGTTGGAATAAGAGACTATGTTTTAGGGTTTGTAGGGGGGCTCAGCAATTATATATTGCTTGGCCGTTCTTAAATAGAGGGGGGAATTTTTGATGATTTTGGAGAGACAAAGAGTGATTGCTAGGGTTCGTGGATATTTTCTACTTTAAGGTGTTTTCATTCCTTTGACTCATTTTGAATGATATTTCCTTTGATTTTTATTATGAGTATGCGTAACTAATTCTTTTGCTAGGGTTAGGCCATGAACCGTAGCATGAATATGTAATTTTATTAATTCGCTTATGAATGGATGCATGTTTGCTTTGAATTATTAATCACCGCGATTAAATCTATCTATATATTTTAATGATTGATCACCATTAGGGTATTTAGACAAGTTATTTGATGCAATTTTTGTTGGACATCACCCTGAAATTGAGGAGGGCTTCTTGTGATTAGTAATTGTAAGTTCACTTAAGGCGAACATCACGCTCTTAAGGGTTGCATGGTTTTTCAAAGGGTTTTCACGAAGTTTAATGAGCCTTGCATGTTTATATTTAATCTGAACATCACAGACGGATTGCATGTTAGATATACGTTTTCGCTTGAACATCACAAGGAAAATATGCGTTAGGAAAACCTAACCTTCAAAGCATGGATGTGGAAATTTATAAGTAATTGATAGAATTGCATAGGATTGTAACGGTGACGGCTTAACCTTAGTCTTTCCCTAAATTGTTTTAATTAAAAAACGTTTTTTCTGTTTGCTGCTTTTATTTTCTAACTTCTAGGTTCTTTAATTGTTAATTCAACATTTTCGAACTCAAAAATCTCAAATCTTTGATAAAAATCTGTTTCAATAGTTAATTAAGAGTTGTTTTAATTATGAATTAATCAAACAGTCTTTGTGGACAATGACCTTGCATGAGCAATTATACTACAATTACCTTGTATTCTTGCAAGTATTTTCAATGATTTTAACCCTATTTGCATGTGGTAAAAAACCTATCACGATACAGCAGGGATACGAGGCTAGTTTCTTAAGTGCAACGTACCAAATCATAGCCAACACACAAAAGATCAAAAACCTTCGCTTCAAAAGATAATCAAAATCAACGTATCCAACTGATAATTTGAATAAAAATCAATAACTGGAACATGAATACCAACATTGACCTCAGTGCGGAAAGAAGGCTTTTGAAACTTATGCTACGTTCATAGGAAGGAAGAAAGTGTTGCTGGAAAATTGAATTCACTAGAGATGAATACCATTATTAATATCCTTCTTATATTCAACAATTAGTATTCTACTTGGATTAAAACTCTAAGACATTAGTTAGCAAGAATCTAGGAGCCTTGCGTGCAGTTTGGCGTGAAGAAACTGGATACGGGAAACACATATGTTAAAGGCTATGGCAAATTACGTAATTTAGGTACATTACAATGGGTTAGTTAAAATACACATGGCCTCCAAATTGTAGGAGAATGTTTAATCAAATTGTTAAAATGAATAGATGCTTAATCTAAGAAGCCAAAAAATGAGAGGTCTATATCAAAACGCCCATTTTCAAAATTTAACCTTTAGTTTTTAGTTTTCATTATTTTGAAAACTAAAAGTCATTACAGAACAACTTTTCAGTTTTCAAAAAATAAAAGTCTAAAAGTAAAAACTAAAAACAAAATAATTATCAAACGACACTTTAGTTATAAAAATTAAAAAAACTTTAATATACTTTTGTAAGTGCATTGTAGACAGACCAAAACATCTTAACCACTAATGGACCTGGATTGTCTACCCTCCCTATCACATACCCTTTCTGTCCTCTTCTATTTCTGTGGCCACGGTTAAGCCACGTCATCATTTTATATTAATTTTTTAATATAAATAATAAGACAAAAAATAATAAGAACATAAACTATTGATGTGGATTAACCGTGATCACATAATATATGAGGGGATGTGAAGGAAATGAGTTAGGGAGGACAGCCAATCCAGATCCACCACTAATTGCTCACTTGCAAGTTGCATCTGGGTTGGCGCGTAGGCAACCTTCAAGTCGTGCCCTTGAATTTCACTGACATCAGTCTCACTGCGGTCACCATTCTTCCTCACCTAGCTAAGCTATTGACAAAAAATGCAAGCTTATTTTTAGCTACGTCCTAAAAAATTTGATTTTTGTTGTAAAATCGACGATGTGTGTACAATGGAATAAATAAAACAAGGCACAAAATTTACAAAGTTCCTCTACAGTCAGTGTGACTGGAGTACGTCCTCGAGCAACAGTAGTGTTTTCATTATAATTTGAAATAATAAGAGTACAAAGATAACTCTATTTATTCCCTCATCTCCTCTTCCTCTCTTTCTCTTCCCTCATCTCTTTTTCTCTGTACTCTTTCCTTATATCTTAAAAACATGCGAAGTGCTCTATTTATAGAGCAACTCCAAACTGATGCAGTTAATGCATTTTGAAATTTTACGACACTTCGTCTGACTATACAATCCCTATGTATTCAACTTTCACTTTGCATGGGCATTGAAAACTTCTGCCCATGCTGAAGACTTTTGCTAACATACTGTGTGGACATTCATTGCCATCAGACTTTTCAACACTCCCCCTTGGATGCCCACATATCAACATGAGTTGCCTCGTTAAGGTATTGATCTGTTTTTGGATCCTCCCCCTTGATGAGTATCTCTCCCCTGATTTCAAATTAGTTAGGCTGATCATTGATCCTGCTGCTTTAGTCTTTTAGTGATGATAGTTGACAAATGAGGTGTTTCACTTGTTGTTAACTTTCCACAGGCTTGTTCTTGAACTGGGTTGGATGGTCCTTCTGCTAAACTTCCTCCAAAGGTCTAAATTTACCTACTTTATCTGGAGCTGAATTTGATTCAAGGGTGGTGGACACTTGATCTTGAATTGGACTTGTGATTTCTTCAAATGCCTGTCTAGGCTTGATCTTGAATGAAATTGGACCATGAGGAGCTTCATGTGACAAGTGATCTTAGACTTTGTCGGGGATGAACTGACATGTGTTTGTTGTGCTTATCTCCACATGCTTCAATGTATCATTTTCACTTGCCTTACTTGCTCTCCTTGCAAAAGTGGTATTTTCCTTATGCAGGTTTGTCATCTTCTCTTGTAGTATTTGTCCCCTAATACAGGAGTGGAATGCAAACCTTGCATTTGAATGGACCATCACTTCTTGGTGGCAGCGAAAGTTTGAGTGGAGGTTCCGACATATTGTTTTCTCTGTCCTTGTCTTGGCAGGTAAGAACAAGGACAAAGGAAAGGATAGGGAGATTACATGATATGAGATACTCTTGCTCTCGTCCCTGATGATATGAGATACTCTTGCTCTAGTGTGACTTGTTTGTAGAGGTATTCTTGGAGAGGAAGAAAACTGAGTATTTCGAGATGCTTTGTGAAAGATGCATTCTCGGAGACGAGGAAGAGTTAGATATTTTTCAATTCTGCCTTGCCATGGAGGATAGAGGTTGACATATATAGGGATTTCCCAATAGCAGGTAGTAGTGTTGTGTCTTTACTCTTGTCAGCAACTGTGGTGTTATTAGAACAGTAAGATTCACGTGTTTTCAACTTTATCAGAAATCTTTGACAAAGTTGCACGTGATATCCAAGAGCTGAGATTGCGTTTGAGAGATGTTGACAGACGTCATGCAGGGAAATCCAGCTTTTGAAATTCGAAAATCGGTGTCTCTTTGATTATTGAATAAGTGATCCTATTGCCCTTCCTTTTATAGAGATATCAATTTTGTTCAGAAACACTCAGAAAATTGTTGCCTGTAGAAATTTCCCTTTCTTGCACTTCTGAGATTTTATCTGACTTCCTTCATCATTTCTGAAAATGGCTTGCCCATCTAACATTTGCTTAGATTTGAGTCTCAAGATTGATACAGACGAGCATCGTCAGGATAACATATGGCGCCCGTCCTTCTCATTTTCTAATGGTCCTCTTACGGTTGGGGACTCTGTGATGATGAATAACATAACCGCTACAGTGGTAGCCAGGAATCTTCTCACTCCAAAGAACAATAGAATCCTTTCAAACCGGTCTGATGAAACGACCGTTTAAGACTCATTGGCTCTCAGTGTTCAATGTGCGGGCTCTGTAGCCAATATGGGCCAGCGCCTACTTGCTCGAACTCACCAAGTTGAATCATTAATGGCTGAGGTTACAAGTCTTAAACAAGAGATTAGAGGGCTCAAGCATGAGAATAGAGTGTTACACATGCTTGCACATAATTACTCTACGAGCATGAAAAGAAAGCTCGACCAGCTACTAGAATCCGAAGGTCGGACTCAAAATGACAATCAGGGCTTCGAGTCTTTATTTCAAAGACATCCATTGTCTCGGCTGTCTGGAGTTCCGCCAAGTATTGAGACTCCAAATAATCAACTTCTGATGTCTCCCCCTTCTGGGGTACGTCCGAGTACTAAGGCTTCACATGAGCAACCTTTGTGAAGGTTCCCTGATATTTGTTTGTTTTAACTCATGTGTATGTAATTTCTCGAAGATATTAATATATAAGCTTTATTCAGTGTATTGTGTTAAATACAATAAAGCATATGTTTCACTACGATGTGGTACTTCTGAACCAAATATCAATTTATCTTTACCCTCGCGAAGATAAATGATCATTCTTAGTGTCTAAATCATTTGAGTATTCAACTCATAATCTTCAATTCATATGATTCTTTAATGTCATAAACATCATGGATAAGATTCGTGTTGGCATATTGTTCGATTCTGCAGTTCGAAACAATATTTCTCTTAACACTTTATAATTTTTCTTGACTCTTCAGGAGTCCCAATTTAATATCATCAACTCTTGCAAGAGATTTTAGTATGTTGCAACAATATCATAATGAAAATACTTACTAAGACAATTTATACCATTCATATGAACTCCTTTACAACCTTGTGTCATATCATGTGAGTGTATTTCACAGTATTACAAATGCCCATATGTAACCTTCTAGGTTCAACATCCTTTGGCTATTTGTATTGTATCCAAGTATATAGGTCTATTTTTCCACGTTCTTACAAAATTGTAATGGAATTGCCTTTCTCCATTTTAACCCATAATTTTGTTGATGGAAAAAGAACGGGACTCAATATCACCATAGCTCATTGATGAATTTATTAGCTACTTGTAAAAACCAAAATTACCATTGGTTATCATCAATTTGTGATCCCATATTCTCATGTGCATGCGCATGCATAAAAACTTTTCATTTCTTTTGGGATATCCATTGCCTCTTCAAAGGCATTACACTATCTCTTCCAGGATAGTTATAATTTAGAGAATACGGATCATAACCTCCTTTTGAGCGTTATAGAGCTTGGATTTTAATCTCCACTTCGGGAGTTGAGTCATTGGAACTTATACGTCTATCATGCTTCATGCATGAGACATCAACATTCCGATGTCCGCGGATTGACCTTTCCGGGACAAGTATCCTTGCGGCAACTGTTATGCGTCTGGCATGCGACAGTTATGCTTCGGGAATGCAATAGTTTTAGTAGTGCCATATTCTTCTTCTTTTGAAGGACTAAACCTTTTGAGTTTGAGGGTCTACCACGCTTCAGGCGTGCAACAGATAAATCATTTGTTGCCATATTATTTTGTCCAACAGGGACATTAATTCTTGTAGGCACATTTGCAGCAAGCATATGTGATTTCATCACTTTCGTTACATCATTCAATTATTCTTATTTCGTTTGTATATTGATTGCTTCATAAATACGACAAATTCTCTTCGTTCTTCTGGAACGGTTTTTTCTCATCATTCTTCTGGAATGATATTTGCTCATCGTTCTTCTGAAACAAAGTTATTTTCTCCCCCTAACAGCGGGAAAATTGTCTTATCAAAATGATAGTTTGCAAACCACGCGGTAAATATATCCCCAGTCAAGGGTTTTAAATATTGAATGATAGATGATGTTCAACATCAATGTCTAATCCGCAATGATGCTTCATTTCAGTATGTTGTGGCAGTGTAATAGGCACATAGATAACACAACTAAAAACTCGTAAATGTATAATGTTTGACTGATTCCCAAACACGAGTTGTACTGAGAAGTATTGATGGTTGTCAACATGTCTCAACCAAATCAATAATGCATTATGACATGTCCCATGTAGAAACTTTGGCAATTTCATTTTCATCAGCAGAACGCGGGTAATCAATTTCATCTGCTTAATAAATACTTCTGCTAAACCATTTTTGAGTATGGTCATAAGGAACTTCTGGTCCTTATTTAATAGTCTGTAGACTAAGACTCTTATGGCTTTTATTGCAATTAAGTTGAGGCACTGCAGCACTTCAAACTTAAGGTACTTATCAAGGAACTTCATGTCTTGGTCTTGAGGATCAAGGGACTTCATGCCCGATCTTTTTATTTGATGGAACTTTAAGGCCCAATCATTTTTATTTGATGAGGATCAAGAAACTGCAGGTTCTGATCTGATTAAGGAACTTCGGGTCCAGTATGTACTCATCGTAACAAAAAAGAAGTACAATAAACAAATTAAAGCAATAGGCAGTAATTCCAGCCATAATGAATAAATTGCATTTAAGTAAATAAAGCTTGTGACAAGGGCTTTAATTCAGCACCATTCACATAAATCAAAACTTAAAGTGGTAGGCGGTAAAACCGTCCATGATAAATAAATTGCTTTAAAGTAAATAGAACTTGTGAAAGGGTTTTAAACCAACACCAATTCACATAAATAACAAAAAGTATCATACCTCCTTTTATTTATTATTTTTCTTTCTTTTGTCAGCACTTATTCAAACCTTATTATTGTTAATTTTCTTATTTCTGTAGCATGGTGTCATGCACCAACAGAAACCATTTATATTATGTTGACCAAATGGTGTCATGCACCATTCAAATCCTTTTTATATATATTTTTTTTTAGGTTGTAGTCAACATCCCTTTTTTTTTTCTTGTTCACATGTGCCTTGCCATCCATTAATCCCCCTTTTTTATTATTTTTCTTCCTTCTCTGTCTCTGCTAGTCTCGAAACACAAGGCCATCTGAGTAGTTATGGAGGTTGCCCAAATTCAATTCAATCCAAAAGGCTACTAGAGACTGGCGTTGTTCTTGCATGACCCAGGGAACATGGCATCGTTAAGCAAGAACCTCCTTATAGAGACATAAATGACAGTGGGGTTGACGAAGGCACAAGAGAGGGAGGCCTGTGTGGATTCATTCTTGCCATCACCATCTCAAACAACCAAGTATTCATGGGAGTTCTCAAGATCCGTCGAAAACAACGTGATCTGGGTTTCCAAGTCTGATGAGATTCTTCTCGATCTCTGGAACCTAGTTGTCAGGTACGAGTTTTCTCATCTCATGACGACTTCAGGTCGTGAATTTCAATTCTCACCAGAATTCGGTGGGGCGCTTCTGGCGTAGTGGGAGAGATGAAAAATGGACATACCTTTTATTTTGTGAGATTTTAGATGACGGAGGTGAGAGGTGGATAGTGCTTCACCGGATTTATGGCGTTGTGCTTTCCACTGACATGAGAGATTCTCGTGCTGATAACGTGTTGTAAAATCGACGATGTGTGTACAGTGGAATAAATAAAACAAGGCACAAAATTTACGAAGTTCCTCTACAGTCAGTGTGACTGGAGTACGTCCTCGGGCAACAGTAGTGTTTTCATTATAATTTGAAATAATAAGAGTACAAAGATAACTCTATTTATTCCCTCCTCTCCTCTTCCTCTCTTTCTCTTCCCTCATCTCTTTTTCTCTGTACTCTTTCCTTATATCTTAAAAACATGCGAAGTGCTCTATTTATAGAGCAACTCCAAACTGATGCAGTAATGCATTTTGAAATTTTACGACACTTCGTCTGACTAAACAATCCCTATGTATTCAACTTTCACTTTGCATGGGCATTGAAAACTTCTGCCCATGCTGAAGACTTTTGCTAACATACTGTGTGGGCATTCATTGCCATCAGACTTTTCAACAATTTTGATTTTATTTTGTCTAATGTAATTAAAAAATCACCACTTTCCTTTTGAATCTCAAAATTCGTTTTACTTTGATTTATGAACTTTCTCTTCTTTCTTACACTCATAGGTCGCCTTCTGAAACTAAAAGTCTAAAAATAAAAAATTAAAAACAAAATAATTATCAAACGACTTCTTAATTATCAAAAAAGAAAAAGAA
This sequence comes from Pyrus x bretschneideri, assembly GCF_019419815.1. Taxonomy (NCBI): domain Eukaryota; kingdom Viridiplantae; phylum Streptophyta; class Magnoliopsida; order Rosales; family Rosaceae; genus Pyrus; species Pyrus x bretschneideri. The sequence continues at coordinate 5,171,694 of NW_025999624.1, forward strand.
ACTTTAATATACTTTTGTAAGTGCATTGTAGATCACAATTCTATGTTGTTTGTTTTGATGAGCGTGAACTGAAGACTACAATTCCACATTTGGGCATGTCCATCTGTGCGCACAAAATGGATAGCACTTAGTTGGCTAGCCGCGCAAATTACCAATATCACCGCCACAGACCAAAACATCCAAACCACTAATTGCTCACTTGCAAGTTGCATTTGGGTTGACGCGTAGGCCGCCTTCAAGTCATGCCCTTGAATTTCTCTGACGTCAGTCTCACTGCAGTCACTATCCTTCCTCACCTAGCTAAACTATCGGTAAAAAATGAAGGCCATCTAAAATTTGATTTTAATGTCACTTTGCTCATTGTAATTTAAAAATCATCATTTTACTTTTGAAATTCAAAATTTATTCCACTTTGATTTGTAGACTCTCTATTCTCTTTTACACTTATAGGTTGCATCTTGAAACCTACATAGGACTCAACATCTAATAAGACTATGTTTCATATGCAATAAATTTGATTATAAATCTCTAGTATGTGTTATCATCCAACAATCGGAAAGTATTACGCTTAAAAAAAAAATTGACAAAATAAAAATAAAAAAATTGATTAGCCTTGTGCACCCAAATCAAACTCACATAAAAATTAACAAATCTAAGGCAATATGGAACGGATTTAGAGATTTATAGAGATAACTTTTGAGTTTCAAGCGATAAAATGAGATCAAATCAAGTTTCAGATCAAATCTAGGGCATCGCCAAAAATGAATGGTGTGTGTTTGATATGCAAAAAGTCCTAATCAAAAGTCTTCGTTCGACTAGTCTAGTCGCCTCACTTCGACATTGAAGCCGGGCTTAGACTATTCCTCCTCACCTAGCTAAGCTAATCAGCTAAAAAATGAATGGTGTGTGTTTGATTAAAAAAATTCCAAATCACAAGTCTTCTTTCAACTAGTCTAAGTCACCTCAATTCGACGTAGAAGCCGGACTTAGACTATTCCTTCTCACCTAGCTAAGCTATCGGTGAAAAATGAAAGGTGTGTGTTCTAACGCCAGACATACGGAAGTATTTTGTTAAACCTTCTATTATAAATAAAAATTAACGAAAAATACAAAAAAAACCTTTCATTTTAATGAAAAGTTCTTTTTAAAGATATAGTAAATTGTACCAGAAAAAGATATAAATGTAGTTTGTTAAAAATGAACAATATCAGAAATATTTTATTAAACCTCTCTAATTATAATTTGTTGTTTACAGTTGTTTTTTTCCAAAAGAAAAAAACAAAAGCCTCATGTTAGCAGCACCATTATTTTCCACCTCTGCTCACCTTGGACAGTGTTTGCTTTGATGCATTGACCGAAACTTGAATCACTTCTGTCTCTATTGGTCTATTGAGTTTTGAATCTGATAATTCTAAGTTATAGTTTGAACACAATAATATAGTCTTTTTCAAATATTCATTTTCATAGGAGACAGATTCAAAATCACTGATGGAATCCTTCTGTTTTCTGCAGCAATTACGCTCTTTGACAAGCAACAACACAAAGTGTAAGGTATCCTGATCTTTTTTCTACCTCCCCTTCTTTCTTCTTTTGAAAAAAAAAAAAATATTATATCATTTCATATTTATAATACGTGCATTGTATTATGTTCCTGTCATAATTTAAAGACATAAAAAAGAAATTAGACGAAGAAACAGAAACGTATTATACTCTTCCATCTCCACACAATATTTCACTCCCATAACATATAGATTGTAATAAGAACTGGACTTGGCTGCTGTTTACACTCAATTCTGGCTAGACCTAAGTTTTGATTTTTTTTTAATCAAAACTCGGACACATGTCCAGCCAGAATTGGATGTAAGCAACAGCTTTAGCAACCAAGTTAAATCCTTGTAATAATAGAGATATTCAAGAGAAAATACATTTATTAGTGTAAACATCACTGCTCATATCGATTCAAAATCACATCTTCACAATATTTTCAACATTTTTTTCAGCAAAATCACATCTCCACACTTAGTTTCACTTATTTTGTATGAAGAATAAATTTTATTCAATACATTAAGGATTAATCTAGTTTACTACCTGAAGTTTCTTGATTTTAAACATTTGAATTTGATATATGAATTGTTTCGTACTAGTCTAGTACCTAAAATCATAATTCTGTACACTTTTATTCATCTGTTAATCAAAATCTCAATTAACTGATGATGTAACGCTACGAGTATGCATGAACTGGACCGGGCCCAAATGAAAGGCCAACTCTCTATCCTTTGCAATCAAGAGAGAGATGAAGATCTGCGAGCTCTCTTTCCACTAGGATTTTCTCCGAATCGGACTGAGCGATTTCGTGCTGAATGCGCTCACAGTAAGTGAAACGCTTTTGGGGGTATCTGACAGGAACAAGAATTGTCTGCTCTTCATTTCAGATATTCTTTTTGTGCTCTTTTATTTTATGTGATCATGATTAAATTATGTTAATATTTTATATTATTTTTTTATAAATATAATAAAATAAAAATAAATAATAATATAAAATATTAACTTAATTTAATCATGATCACACAAATACTAAGACACGAAAAAGACATCGAAAATGAAGGGCAGACAATGCTTATCCATCCGACAGCCAGATGTGGACCAGACGCACTAAGCATGCCTGTAGCTTTAATAAAGTAAAGATGCCGAGCGGTTGCCGACGCTACGCGACAAGGGCATCAGCAATAATGGAGATAGAGGAGTCACGCTGTCAAAAGCAATTTTAGCTGCCTTTAGATAGTGGTGTCACATCTCCTAAGCAGTTTTTCAATAAGTTTAATTATGTTACGACATCTGTAAGCCTTGCCGCATTAAATTCCCTTTTTTTTTTTTCTGACATTTTTAGGATTTGAAAAATCCTAAAGTTTTTTTAATTTATTTATATGCTTTACTTTTTAAATTTTACATAATAAAATAATTATGTAATGCATGATACGTGTATATATATATATATTAATTAATCATATACAATATCTATCAGAATGAAAATATAAATATAAAGAATTCAAGCATCATGTGAATGATTTCATGCTTTATAAATATTTCATATATCTTATTTTATTTTAAACATACATGATTAGCAGAAAACAAATAAAAGACTTTGAATTTTGTAGAAGAAAACCTCCTTCTACGATCCTTCAATTCCTTAACTTCTAGCAAGAGCGTACTGATAACGTATAATATGCCTATTTGATTGAATTGTATTTAGGACTAGAGGGGGAGAAGAGAGAGATTTAATTGTGAGAAATGTGTTGTATCATCCATTGTGCCTTTATTTATAGTATTACTATGTGTTAAATCCTTACCTTATTAGAATTACAACTTTAATAGGATATTAACTACTAAAAGGTAATATTCCAAGATATCACTAAATACATTAAGATTTACACAATCATATTTTTATTCTGAATATGATTGCAACAATAACTACTTTCTTGAGTTTTCAATGTTTAGCCTTTATTTTTTAATTTTGATTTTAAAAAAATTAAAATTAATCACAACAAATTTTGAATTTTAAAAAAAATAAGCGCAAAAAAATAAAAATTAAAACAAAATTGTTATCGCGCGGATCCTTAATTATCACGAAAACATTTGCATCCCCCGACCTTTTTATAAGAAATTTATAAAAAAAACCTACTTTTTTAAAGCACTAGGGCTAGCCTAGTGGTGTGGGTAAAAGGGTGGGGTAGCATTAGGTCTCGGGTGGCTGGGTGGGGTGGGGTAAAAATGAAAAAAAATAACTACTGTTGAAAAGTCTAGTGGGTATTGAATGCCCACATAGAAACTGCAGACTTTGGGTGGGTTTTCAATGCCCGTGCAGTTAATCTTGACTTGGGAGATAAAGGATGTTATATTGTCAAAGATGTGTGCTTGGAGTTGCTCTATAAATAGAGCACTCCGTATGCTTTGAATATAGAGCAGAAAAAGAAAGAGAGGAAGAGGAGAAAAGAGAATACATAGAGTTATCTTTGTACTCCTATTATTCCAAATTATAATGAAAGCATCACTGCTGCCCGAGGACGTACTCCAGTCACACTGACTGTAGAGGAACCTCGTAAATTTTGTGTCTTTTTATTTATTCCACTGTACACACATAGTCGATTTTACAACACGTTATCAGCACGAAAAGCTCTTATGTCAGTGGAAAGCACAACGCCATAAATCCGATGAAGCACTATCCACCTCTCACCTCCGTCATCTAAAATCTCACAGAACAAAAGGTATGTCCATTTTTCGTCTCTCCCACTGCGCCAGAAGCGCCCCACCGAATTCCGGTGAGAATTGAAATTTACGACCTGAAGTCGTCACGAGATGAGAAAACTCGTACTTGACAACTGGTTTCCAGAGATCCAGAAGAATCTCATCAGACTTGGAAACCCAGATCACGTTGTTTTCAACGAATCTTGAGAACTCCCATGAATACTTGGTTGTTTGAGATGGTGATGGCAAGAATGAATCCACACAAGCCTCCCTCTCTTGTGCCTCTGTCAACCCCACTGTCATCTATGTCTCTGTAAGGAAGTTCTTGCTTAACGATGACATGTTCCCTTGGTCATGCAAGAACAACGCCAGTCTCTTGTAGCCTTTTGGATTGAATTGAATTTGGGCAACTTCCATAACTACCCAGCTGGCCCTGCGTTTTGAGACTGGCAGAGACAGAGAAAGAAGAAAAAAGGGATGTTGACTGCAACATAAGAAAAAATTATATATATATATATAAAGGATTTGAATGGTGCAGAATGGTGCATGACACCATTTAGTCAAAATGATATAAATGGTTTCTGTTGGTGCATGGCACCATGCTACAGAAATAAGAAAAGTAAAGTTTGAATAAGTACTGACAAAAGAAAGAAAAATAATAAATAAAAGGAGGTATGATACTTCTTGTTATTTATGTGAATTTGTGTTGGTTTAAAACCCTTTCACAAGTTCTATTTACTTTAAAGTAATTTATTTATCATGGACGGTTTTACCGCCTACTGCTTTAAGTTTTGATTTATGTGAATGGTGCTGAATTAAAGCCCTTGTCACAAGCTTTATTTACTTAAATGCAATTTATTCATTATGGCTGAAATTACCGCCTATTGCTTTAATTTATTTATTGTACTTCTTTTGTTACGATGAGTACATACTGGACCCGAAGTTCCTTGATCAGATCAGAACCTGCAGTTTCTTGATCCTCATCAAATAAAAATGATTGGACCTGAAGTTCCATCAAACAAAAAGATCGGATATAAAGTCCCTTGATCCTCAAGATTAGGACATAAAGTTCCTTGATAAGTATCTTAAGTTTGAAGTGCCGCAGTGCCTCAACTTAATTGCAATAAAAAAAGCCATAAGAGTCTCGGTCTGTAAGACTATTAAATAAGGACCAGAAGTTCCTTATGTCCATACTCAAAAATGGTTTAGCAGAAGTATTTATTAAGCGGATGAAATTAATTACCCGCGTTCTGCTGATGAAAATAAAATTGCCAGTTTTTACATGGGTACATGTCATTTTACATGATGCATTATTGATTTGGTTGAGACCTGTTGACAACCATCAATACTTCTCAGTAGAACTCGTGTTTGGGAACCAGCCAAACATTATATATTTACGAGTTTTTGGTTGTGTTATCTATGTGCCTATTGCACTGCCACAACATACTGAAATGAAGCATCATTACGGATTAGGCATTGATGTTAAACATCATCTATCATTCAATATTTAAAACCCTTGACTGGGGATATATTTACCGCGTGGTTTGCGGACTGTCATTTTGATAAGACAGTTTTCCTGCCGTTAGGGGGAGAAAATAACTTTGTTTCAGAAGAACGATGAGCAAATATCATTCCAGAAGAATGATGAGAAAAAACCGTTCCAGAAGAACGAAGAGAATTTGTCGTATTTTGATTCATGAAGCAATCAATATACAAAACAAAGTGAGAATAATTGAATGATGCAACGATATGCAAATCAAATGCCAGATGCATTTAATGATGCAATGAAAATGATAAAATCACATATACTTGCTGCAAGTGTGCCTACAAGAATTAATGTCCCTATTGAACAAAATAATATGGCAGCAAATGATTTATCTGTTGCACGCCTGAAGCGTGGCAGATCCTCAGACTCAAAAGGTTCAGTCCTTCGAAAGAAGAAGAATATGGCACTACTGAACTATTGCATAACTGTCACATGCCAAATGCATAACAGTTGCCGCAAGGATACTTGTCCCGAAAAGGTTAATCCGCGGATATGGGAATATTGATGTCTCATGCATGAAGCATGATAGACGTATAAGTTCCAATGACTCAACTCCCGAAGTGGAGATTAAAATCCAAGCTCTATAACGCTCAAAAGGAGGTTATGATCCGTATTCTCTAAATTATAACTATCCTGGAAGAGATAGTGTAATGCCCTTGAAGAGGCAATGGATATCCCAAAAGAAATGAAAAGCTTTTATGCATGCGCATGTACATGAGAATATGGGATCACAAATTGATGATAACCAATGGTAATTTTGGTTCTTACAAGTAGCTACTAAATTCATCAATGAGCTGTGGTGATATTGAGTCCCGTTCTTTTTCATCAACAAAATTATGGGCTAAAAATGGATAAAGGCAAATCCATTACAATTTTGTAAGAACGTGGAAAAATAGACTTATATACTTGGATACAATACAAATAGCCAAAAGATGTTGAACCTAGAAGGTTACATATGGGCATTTGTAATACTGTGAAATACACTCACATGATATGACACAAGGTTGTAAAGGAGTTCATATGAATGGAGAATTATATACAAAGGGTTATGAGTCGCCCACATCATATCTCCATGAGTAAATCCCTCAAATATACATGGAAGCGAATTGCTCTGTATAAATTCTAAAGGAAAATGTGTCATGAAATGTAGAAAATCCTTGAAGGATTCAAATTGCTTGAAGAAAACCCCATAAGGGTAAAGCATAAAATATGTACTCAATACCAATGGATGGTATAAATTGCCTTAGTGAGTATTTTCATTATGGTATTGTTGCAACATACTAAAATCTCTTGCAAGAGTTGATGATATTAAATTGGGACTCCTGAAGAGTCAAGAAAGATTATAAAGTGTTGAGAGAAATATTGTCTCGAACTGCAGAATCGAACAATATGCCAACACGAATCTTATCCATGATATTTATGACATTAAAGAATCGTATGGATTGAAGATTATGAGTTGAATACTCAAATGATTTAGACACTAAGAATGATCATTTATCTTCGCGAGGGTAAAGATAAATTGATATTTGGTCCAGAAGTACCACATCTTAGTGAAATATATGCTTTATTGTATTTAACACAATACACTGAATGAAATAAAGCTTATATATTAATATCTCCGAGAAATTACATACACATGAGTTAAAACAAACAAACAGAAGGGAACCTTCACAAAGGTTACTCATGTGAAGCCTCAGTACTCGGAAGTACCCTAGAAGGGGAAAACACCAGAAGTTGATTATTTGGAGTCTCAATACTTGGTGGAACTCCAGACAGCTAAGACAATGGATGTCTTTGGAATAAAGACTCGAACCCCCGATTGTCATTTTGAGTCCGACCTTCGGATTCCAGTAGCTGGTCGAGCTTTCTTTTCATGCTCGTAGAGTAATTATTTGCAAGCATGTGTAACACTCTATTCTCATGCTTGAGCCCTCTAATCTCTTGTTTAAGACTTGCCACCTCAGCCATTAATGATTCAACTTGGTGAGTTCGAGCAAGTAGGCGCTGTCCCATATTGGATACAGAACCCGCACATTGAACACTGAGAGCCAATGAGTCTTGAACGGCCGCCTCATCAGACCGGTTTGAAAGGATTCTGTTGTCCTTTGGAGTGAGAAGATTTCTGGCTACCACTGTAGCAGTTATGTTATTCTTCATCACAGAGTCCCCAACCGTAAGAGGACCATTAGAAGTTGAGAAGGACGGGCGCCATATGTTATCCTGATGCTGCTCGTCTGTATCAATCCTGAGACTCAAATCTAAACAAATGTTAGATGGGCAAGCCATTTTCAGAAATGATGAAGGAAGTCAAATAAAATCTCAGAAGTGCAAGAAAGGGAAATTTCTGCAGGCAACAATTTTTTGAGTGTTTCTCAACAAAATTGATCTCTCTATAATAGGAGGGGCAACATGACCACTTATTCAAAAATTGAAGAGACACCGATTTTCGAATCTCAAAAGCTGGATTTCCCTGTATGACGTCTGTCAACATTTCTCAGACGCAATCTCAGCTCTTGGATATCACGTGCAACTTTGTCAAAGATTTCTGATAAAGTTGAAAACGCGTGAATCTTACTGTTCTAATTACACCACAGTTGCTGACAAGAGTAAAGGCACAGCACTACTACCTACTATTGGGAAATCCATATATATGTCAACCTCTGTTCTCCACGGCAAGGCAGAACTGAAAAATATCCAACTCTTCCTCATCTCCGAGAATGCATCTTTCACAAAGTATCTCGAAATACTCAGTTTTCTTCCTCTCTGAGAATACCTCTACAAACAAGTCACACCAGAGCAAGAGTATCTCATATCATCAGGGACGAGAGCAAGAGTATCTCATATCATGCAATCTCCCTGTCCTTTCCTTTGTCCTTGTTCTTACCTGCCAAGACAAGGATAAAGAAAGCAATATGTCGGAACCTCCACTCAAACTTGCGCTGCCACCAAGAAGTGATGGTCCATTCAAATACAAGGTTTGCATTCCACTCCTGTATCAGATGACAAATACTACAAGAGAAGATGCCAAACCTGCATAAGGAAAATATCACTTCTGCAAGGAGAGCAAGTAAGGCAAGTGAAAATGATATATTAGAGCATGTGGAGACAACCACAACAAACACATGTCAGTTCATCCTCGACAAAGCCTAAGATCACTTGTCACATGAAGCTCCTCATGATCCAATTTCATTCAAGATCAAGCCTGGACGGCCTTTGAAGAAATCACAAGTCCGATTCAAGATCAAGTGTCCACCACCTTGAATCAAATTCAGCTCCAGATAAAATAGGTAAATTCAGATCTTTGGAGGAAGTCTAGCAGAAAGGCCCTCCAACCCAGTTCAAGAACAAGTCTGTGGAAAGTTAACAACAAGTGAAACACCTCTTTCGGCAACTATCACCGCTAAAAGACTAAAGCAGCAGGATCAATGATCAGCTTAAATAATTTGAAATCAGGGGGAGATACTCATCAAGGGGGAGCATCCAAAAATAGATCAAGATCTTAACGAGACAACTCATGTTGATATGTGGGTATCCAAGGGGGAGTGTTGAAAAGTCTAGTGGGTATTGAATGCCCACATAGAAACTGCAGACTTTGGGTGGGTTTTCAATGCCCGTGCAGTTAATCTTGACTTGGGAGATAAAGGATGTTATATTGTCAAAGATGTGTGCTTGGAGTTGCTCTATAAATAGAGCACTCCGTATGCTTTGAATATAGAGCAGAAAAAGAAAGAGAGGAAGAGGAGAAAAGAGAATACATAGAGTTATCTTTGTACTCCTATTATTCCAAATTATAATGAAAGCATCACTGCTGCCCGAGGACGTACTCCAGTCACACTGACTGTAGAGGAACCTCGTAAATTTTGTGTCTTTTTATTTATTCCACTGTACACACATAGTCGATTTTACAACAACTACTTTTTTTAATGCATTGTAGAGATCACAATTCTATGTTGTTTATTTTGATCGAGTGTGAACTGAAGACTACAATTCGACATTTGGGCATCTCCATTGATGATGTTTGGTCATCGTTCGAAGTTTAAGAACTTGTATGATACTAATGTGTTCTTATAAAAAACGGATATAATAAAAAGTTTAAGTTTAAAAAAGTATTTGATGAATACTTAAAAATATGTTAATTTTACAGTTTTTGGTGAAAAAAAAGTTGAAAATGTGAAGCAGAAAAAATGAACTTTGAAAAAAAATTAAAAACGTGAAGCAGAAAAAAACCTGTACCATACACCGGTTCAATAAGCAAGTGAAGATTGTCATTGCTACAATGGCTCTTCATAACTACATACGGAGGTATTCTGAACATGATCGTCATTTTGATGACCCCATGATCTTTTGTGGAGAGAGTGATTGTAGTGATGATGATGAATATCAAAATTATCAAGTTGAAGGATCACATGAGATAGAAGTATTATGAAATAGAATAGCGGCAAATTTGATGAATGCATCTAATTAAACTACTTTCAAGTACATTAACAATATTGTACTAATGATCCTAGCTATTCAGTCTAAAATATTTCAATTGAAGTAGTTTATCATACTCGTTAATATTTAAGATGAAGTTTATAAATATTTTTCTTTTAAAAATAAAGTATATTTATTAATTCATCTTTATTTGTTAAGAAAATTCAATTAATAGCACATATAGTATTATACATTTTTTGGTTATTTCACACAATCATAACTGTTTTACATAAAAGTTTACCAAACATTATAATACTTTTTTTTTTTTTTTCGAGAAGCACTTTTACAAAAAAGTTTACCAAACACTCTGCTGCTTTATTTCACAACTGCTTATTCTCAGAGCACAGTAGAAACAATTTTGTTTTAAAACACAATAATATCAAACCAACCCTAAGTCTCCTCACTTCAACATAGAAGCCGGGCAAGTCTAAGTCGTGCACAAGGTTTGGTAACACAACTTGTTTCCTTATTTTATGTGAATGTAATGAGTTCAAGATTTCTATTGAATTAAAGACGAAAGACGAAAGTTAATACAATTAAGGAGAGTATATATACACTGTGTACATACGAAGGAGAGAAGTCATTTCCTACTGTCACAATGTTGTCGATGATATACTGCTTGTGTTATATCTATATGATGATTATGGCTAATTACTTTACCGCAGGTGCATTAGCAATAGTTCATGCCAATTTCAGCACAGATCAGTCTGCGCTTCTTGCTCTCAAAGCTCACATCACTATTGACACTCAAAACATCTTGACCGCCAATTGGTTTGCTACTTCCAATTCTGACATTTGCAACTGGGTTGGCGTTACCTGTGGTGCTTGACACCACGGAGTCACGGCCTTAAATCTCTCGTACATGGGTCTCGCCGGAGTTATTCCTCCACATCTAGGCAACCCTTCATTTCTCGTTGAGTTGTGCCTTAAGAATAATAGTTTTCATGGTCCCCTACCCCAAGACTTGTCTCGTTTGCGCCGGCTGAAGACGATTAACTTTGGAAGCAACTTTATGGGAACCATTCCTTCATGGTTTAGGTCCTTCGCTAAACTTGAAACCTTCAAATCAATGTGATCATTCCTTTACAATTCCGTTAAAAAATCCATTATATGCTGATGTGGCAAATAACTAGATCCCACAAATTTAATTAAATATTACTATGTGAATTTAAAAATATTTAAATAATAGAAAACAATTTTTAATTTATATGTTAAAAACTTAAAAATGAAAAAGAAAAGAAGAAGAAGAAGAAGAGGTAAATGAATAAATTGGGATTCAAGCTTGAAGCTTGAAGCTTTCTGGTTCGTTGTTCGTGCTGGGGTTGACTGAAATGGAAAAATAATATTACGGAATGCTGACATTGATTTGAGACATTCAATTTCAATGACCATTTAATTACAGGTCATTTGATATCCATTTCATTTTCAATTTTCAATTTTTTTTCACTTTTTATTAAAATTGAAAATTGTAAACTTCTTTGGGAACCATTTTCTTGAGTTTTTAATGTTTAGCCATTATTTTTCATTTTTTATTTAAAATTAAAAGTAGTTATAAAATAAATTTTCAATTTTCAAAAAAATAAGCGTTGAAAAACAAAAACAAAAACGAAATAATTATCAAATGAGTTCTAAATTATCAAGAAAACAATAAATTTTAGCATACTGTTTTTAATGCATTGTAGAGATTTCAATGTTGTTTGTTTTGATCGAGTGTGAACTGAAGACTACAATTCCACATTTGGTCATCTCCAGCTGTGCAGCACAAATTACCAATATTGTTAAATTTCAAAGATGATGTTTGGTCATCATGATGTTTCACCGAAAAGTAAAAGTAAAGGCAAATAAAGATGACATCCTTACCATTGATTGCTCACCTCTAGTCTCATTTCCAAGTTGCTCTTGAATCTCACATCGTTCTCACTGGAGTCACCATTCCTCCTCACCTAGCTAAAGCTATCAGCAATCAATGCAAGTCTCGTTCGAATCACAAGTCCTCGTTCGTAGTCTTAAGTCTCCTCATTTCGAAGTAGAAGCCGGGCAATGCAACTCTCGACGTGGAAGCGGGGCCAGCCTAAGTGGTGCACAATTCTTGGTAACACCATCTTGTTTCCCTATTTATGTGAATGTAATGAGTTCAAGTTTTCCATCGAATTAAAACCGAAAGACGAAAACTCCTACAATTAAGGAGAGTGTATATATACTGTGTATGGATAGAAGTCATTTCCTATTGTCGAAAATGTTGTCGATGATACACTACTGCTTGTGTTACATCTTTATGATGATGATGGCTAATTGCTTAACTGCCGGTGCATTAGCAATAGCTCATACCAATTTCAGCACAGATCAGTCTGCGCTTCTTTCTCTCAAAGCTCACATCATTAGTGACCCTCAAAACATCTTGACAGCCAATTGGTCCTCCGCTTCCAATTCCGACATTTGCACCTGGGTTGGCGTTACCTGCGGTGCTCGCCACCACAGAGTCACAGCCTTAAATCTCTCGTACATGGGTCTTGCTGGGGTTATTCCTCCGCATCTAGGCAACCTCTCATTTCTCGTTGAGTTGGGCCTTGAGAATAATAGTTTTCATGGTCCCCTACCCCAAGAACTGTCTCGTTTGCGCCGGTTAAAGACGATTAACTTTGGAAACAACAACTTTATGGGGACCATTCCTTCGTGGTTTGGGTCCTTCCCTAAACTTCAAACCTTCAAATTGTTGGGTAATGGCTTCTCTGGTTTCATACCCGCTGCTATCTTCAACTTATCTGCACTCGAAATAATTGATCTGAGCAGTAACCAACTATCAGGTACGTACGTAGCACCATTACCAACCACCTAGGCATATAAATTAGTGTTGCTTGCTTCATTACATTTAACATCGTTGTTACATTTTAACTCTATATTATAAAATGTACTCAAAATTTGATATTACCCCTTGAAACTATATTTTCCTCTACTAAAACCCATCTCCTTTTGTTTTCTTGAATAAAGCCCATTGACTAGCCTACAACTAAACAAATTCTTTAATTAAGTTTGACTTTTCAAATTGTGTATTTTTTGAATGCCTAAACTACCTCTATTAATACTTGGATGGGGTTTTTGGATCAGTTACTTGTTATATCCATTTAATTAATTTTATATATTTTACAAAATAATTCATGCCATTCATTGTATATTCAATGTATTAACTTTCAAATTTTTGTAACGTGCCAATTGAAAAATAATAATACTAATTTCATAATTTTGTGCATTACATATATAAGTTAATTTACCTACCAACACAACAATAAACCTAAAACAGCTTCGGCTAATATTCCAATCCCTAATACACAAAACAAAAGCTATATGTTCCGCACAATTCTTACCTACAAAATAGTCTAATTTACCTATTACATCAAACCAAAATTTAAAGGGTCTAGTTTACTTTCAAAATGATCTAATTTACCTACATGATTTATGTGCATTAGATTAAAAGTTTATTTAATTGCCTACAAGCACAAACCCACAACATTCGAACATTATCTAATATCACTATTTTTTTTTGGAATAGGTAAATTAATTTAAATGTAGGTAAATTAGTATAATATTAATAAGTAGGTAAATTAGTATAATATTTATAAGGAGGTAAATTAATTTAAATGTAGGTAAATTAGTATAATATTTTATAAGTAGTAAATTAATTTAAATGTAGGTAAATTAGTATAATATTTGTATGTAGGTAATTACATGATTCAAAATGCAGGTTTATTAGTATAATATTTTATAAGTAGGTAAATTAATTTGTATGTAGGTAATTACATAATTCAAACAATATTATTTTTTCCGTACAAGATTGTCTTTCTCTTTAAATTTGGTAAATTAATTTATATATGTTGCTAATATTTATGATACAAGAAAGGTAAAATATCCATATGGATTTAATTGCTCATCATAATTAGGATGAGTAATAACATTTATTGACCAAATTAGGATTCTATGGCATAAGTTGTAATTGTATTGTAATAGTTGGTCATATATTTGTCTACATGGTAGGCTATTTGAAATTTGGATTTTATTTGAATGTTTAAATTTAGATGGGTTTTTATTTGGAAAATAGGAGTTTTAAGGGTCTATATCCAAAGAACTCTAAAATGTATAACAATCATCTGGTTTGATTTTTTGACCTTTTCTGTTGGCATGCATGCACATATTTAACAGGTAGCATACCCAGAGAAATCGGCAACTTAACAATGGTGAAGAGCATACACCTTGACGACAACAAGTTCGAAGGTATACTATACGACTTATGTTTTGCTATATATATATAACCCCCTTCTTAGCTGGGATCTTGTTCAACTTCATCAAAAAATGAGATGAGAGGACTATCGTAGGATCGTATATTTACCGTGTAATACCCTTCTCTTCTAGAGCAAAAAAGGGGTCCTATATAGTGAGTATATGGTCCTTAGAATGTATCTCACTTTGCTTCGGTACAATGGGATTCCCACTAAGAAGCTGCTCCTATATATGTATACATGATTTTAACAATATGCACGGATTGATTTTATAGAACTTCCGAAAGAGATAGGCAGTTTAGGTCAGCTGGAGGAGTTGCTTGTGCAGGACAATGCCCTAAAAGGCTCTGCTTTTGTCCCTGCCCTCAACATATCTTCTTTGATTACTTTGGCTCTATTCGGGAACAACATGAGTGGCAGTCTTCCGGACAATATGTGTGAGCATCTTCCGAGTGTTCGAGGAATTAATTTGGGTCAAAACCAATTTGATGGTCTTATTCCCTCCAAACTGTGGCAATGCAAAGAGCTTCGTGTAGTGTCATTTGAGTATAACAATTTCCGTGGAAGCATACCCAAAAGTCTGGGCAATTTGACCTACTTAAGCAGGATTTATCTTTACCACAATAATTTAGAAGGTAATAAATTTGGGGGCGTTTTACAATCATTTCGTTTTTAGATTTTAGTTTTTATTTAAATTGAAGTTACAAAGTTAATGCAAATGTGCTGAAATTGTGACAGGTACAATACCAGATGAGATTAGTAATCTTCCACAGTTAGAGATTTTGGGACTGATGATTAATAATCTCAATGGCGTCATCCCACCCAAACTCTTCAATCTCTCCATGATAAGAGTAATAGGGCTTTCTTTAAATCCGCTCTCAGGTAGCCTCCCAGCAAACATTGGTCTTAACGCTCCAAACCTAGAATCCCTTCTTGTAGACGGAACTAACCTCGTGGCTGGACCACTCCCTAACCTCTCCAATGCTTCCAAGCTCAGGGTGCTAGACATGGGTTCAAACTCATTTACCGGGTTTCTTCCTAGCACGCTCTGTTCCTTGAAAAACCTCGAGCGTCTTTACTTGTACTTGAATAGTTTGACGATTGATGCTTCTGCTCCACAAGTAGAAAGCCCTCTCTCTTGCTTGTTTAATCTTAGAAAATTGACAGGATTATCCTTGGGAGGTAATCCACTAAACACCACGATTCCAGTTTTTCGCGGGAATCTCTCTACATCACTCGAAGATGTTGATTTAAGCTTTTCTAACATCAGGGGTAACATTCCCGTTGATATTGGCAACTTGAGCAGCTTGATAGCATTAAACCTGGAAAACAATCAGTTGAGCGGACCAATTCCAAGTTCAATACAAAATCTCCAAGCTTTGTATTTGAAGGATAACGTACTGCAAGGACATATCCCGTATGAACTCTGCCAACTAAACAACCTAGCCGAGTTACATTTGGGTGGTAATCGGCTCTCTGGTTCTATTCCTTCCTGCTTGGGTAATTTGTCAGTAGCTCTAAGGCGTCTATGGTTAGGGTCCAATTTGTTAACTTCTAAAATACCATCTTCCTTTTGGCAACTCAAGAATATGTTGCACCTAAACTTGTCATCCAATTCTCTAGTTGGACCACTCTCAGAAGACATCGGAAAGTTGAAAGATGTGGTGGATATGGATTTATCAAATAACCATTTCTCCGGAAACATTCCCGGTGGAATTGGGGGTCTTCAAAATATGATTAATTTGTCCTTGGCAAACAACTATTTAGAAGGCCCTATTCCCAGTTCATTTAAAACCTTGCTAAGCCTAGAATTCTTGGATTTGTCCAAAAACAATCTATCTGGAGAGATCCCAAAGTCATTGGAAGCACTCTTGTATCTCAAGCATTTGAATTTGTCTTTCAACAAACTCCAAGGAGAAATTCCAACCGGCGGGCCTTTCAGAAACTTCTCTGCTGATTCATTTGTATCAAACGGCGCACTTTGCGGTGCTCCCCGACTCCACGTTCCCCTGTGCAAAAATAGAACAAAAGTTAAGCCAAATTGGAGGAAAGCTAAATATATCATCTCAGGGGTCATACCAGTAATACTCCTAGCGGCTGTTGCATTGATTCTGATACTATGCAAGAAAAGGAATGTCCAAGTTGTTAGAGAAACTACCTCGCTACATCAACTTCTTTGGAGAAGAGTTTCGCGCCTAGAACTTGTAAGGGCAACAAATGGATTTCATGAGAGTAACTTACTAGGCACAGGGGGTTTTGGCTCAGTATACAGAGGAACACTTTCAGACGGGATAGATATCGCCGTCAAGGTTTTCAATTTACAACTACAAGGGGCATTCAAGAGTTTTGATAAGGAATGTGAAATGCTAAGCAATATTCGTCATCGGAATCTTATTAAAATCATAAGTTGCTGCGATGAACTTGATTTCAAAGCCCTCATACTTCAATTGATGCCTAATGGAAGCCTCGAAAAGTGGTTGTATTCTCCAAACCGCTCCATGAACATCCTGCAGAGGTTAGACATAATGAAAGATGTTGCATTGGCACTAGAATATCTTCATCACGGTTACTCGATACCTATTGTTCATTGTGATGTGAAACCAAGCAATATACTACTAGATGAAGATATGGTTGCACATGTTGCTGATTTTGGCATTGCAAGACTCATTGGCGGTGGAGATTCGATGACAGAAACCATGACCCTAGCCACAGTTGGATATATGGCTCCAGGTGATGTATTTTCTCAATTTTGTATATGTTGGCCTTATTAGGAGTAATAATTTTCTTTTTATCATGTATAACTAAATTCACATACAAATTTTGCAGAGTATGGGATGGAAGGAAGAGTTTCGACTAAAGGGGATGTGTATAGTTTTGGTATTGTGCTCATGGAGACATTCACAAAAAGGAAGCCAACAGACGAGATGTTTGTTGGGGAAATGGATTTAAAGCAATGGATTGCAGATTCATTATTTCCAGATACTGCAATAGGTGAAGTTGTGGATGCCGATATACTTGGGGCGGAGGAAGATGGTGATTTCATTAGCAGAAGGGATTGCTTATTATCCGTTATGAGATTAGCTTTAGCTTGCTCAGCAGCATTGCCGGGAGAGAGGATTAACATGAAAGATGCCGCAATCACACTCACCAAAATCAAGACCAAGTATTTGAAGGATTGTGGAAGAATGAACTCTTAGTTCTTTTTGTTCTCTATATTTTTGGATCCATTTTCTTATTGTTGTTTTCTATATGAGAATATGACGATATTCCTAAAATTGAAATGTCGTACCTGGATTTGTCAATGTAATGAGACCAGTAGTACCAAAATTGCAATTCCATTTATTCTTCCCATATTTGGTAGTAAAGCATTCAGTTTCCACGGCCAACCAAATCCAGTTCAAAAAATTTACACTTCCAGCTCAAGAACGCCTGTCATGGAACACAAGGTTATTTCAGCCCTTGACAAAAAATTATACTCCATAATTGTCCTTAGTTTACTAACCAGTACATCCTATGATGATTTTTTTTTTTTTCTCTCTAGAAAGACAAGCATCAATGCATTTTTATTCTTAATCAAATTGCATTAACTTAGTGTAGTTTCTTAAAAACCCGTTCCCTTGTCATGAGTTCATACTAAATCATTAAAACATATCTACTTTTTAATCATGTTGCGTAAGAGTGGTTAAGACTTAGCAAACACTCTGCAAGTACAACCCCTAGAAGCAAATTGAGTTAGTTATAAGAAAAGTTCCAGTACAACAACAACAACAAAACCTTTTTCCACTAAGTGGGGTCGAATATAAGAAAAGTTCCAGTAAAGATTGAAAATACATATTGCAGGCCCATGTTGTTTACATGCACCTACACAAAATGTTGCATGGCTAAAGAAACACAACTTCAATTCAGCGTTTGCATTTTATTCTAAGTGGTAGTTCGAGGATGAAATGTGCATGAACAGAACGAAAAACGCAATTATGTCATGCAAGTTACACTAGGCTTTAGCTATGCAGAAAATTTTCATGGGAAATAATTAAGCAAGCTGCTTTCATCAGTTTCATACAAGTAAAAATCACCCATAATCAGAAAGAATGCTTTCCTCTTCCTCTCCAAAGAATGGGACTTCAGATCGGAGACTGTTGTAACAGCTAGCGTTTTGTGGTCCCTTCTCTTCCCACCGAGGTTTTCCTTCCTTGCGTGCAGCCATCTTTAGGTCACCCATCCTAAAAGGAACAAGGTTGTAAATAGTAAAAATTCAATAGCAACCAAATTTCTGTCAGAGGATTGAAAGATTTTTAACATACATGTACTTGTCATAGCATTGGAATTCACCAATTCTAGGAAATTCATCTACCATCACCAAAAGGATGTGCAGGATATCTGTGTGAGCAATGTAACAATCCTGCAAAGAAATCATTGGCCTGGCTTCATACAGTTCTAATGTAACTGTAACATACTTAAGTTCACGAGAAGGACCAAGACCAACACTAATTTCTTCTATTACAGTTCCAATTAAGAATTCAAATTTCTTGGCAAAACTTGACAAGAAATCTTCATAACATTGGAGAGCAATCCATCCACAAAAGAGAGGAACATGGTCAACTCCCAGTGTAAGATAATCATCATTGGAAAATTCATTTTGATCCCAATACTATATAGGTTTATTCTGATTAGCAATCTGGGAGGAAAAAAGACGAGGTCAACTTCTTTATTTAGATTCAAGATTCAAACTGATGGTGTGTAATGAAGGCCGAACTATAGTTTTTGTTTCACATCCCTTTGCATTGATAAACTTTTTAAGCACATCAAAGCTAAAATCAAGTATGCTAATGGGGAACACAGTACCATAACACGTTGCAAAGCAAGAAACTGAACAAACATTGATATTATCTCTAGTCATCCAAATGGGTTATGTTTCTTAAAGTATGACCTGGTAAATTAAGCGTTCCAATACAGACATGTGCATTGTACCAGACTAATAACTTCAAATGGGATTTCAAAATATCAAAGAAGACAAACCTCTATGATCCAAAGTGGAAGTGTAACACCCCCTTTTCTGCTAGAAGAAGAGTTAACGTTTGAGTGAAAAGACAAGGCAACATGCAACTTCAAACCTAACTTGAGTCAGAAATCAGTTTGGAAAGCTCTTCATATAGAGACCAATCGTAAGCAAGAGGAGAGAAACGCTCTACGATTCCCCACCAAACCTCAACTGCAATTCTGTGGACACAAGCCAACTTGAGTGCTTTTAGAGCTACAATTAAGGCCTTGATTCTAAAACAAGAGTAAATCGAGCAACATATAAGGAGTTTCTGTCTCATTTGAAAGGAAACTAAATTTAAAAAAAAAAAATTAGAAACATTTTGAAACGTACATTTATATAACTTGAATTGGGAAGAGATCAAAACAGTTAGCTGCAACCTTGTAGCTGATCATACTCCGTCGTTTAAAAGAGTATAACAATTAAATTAAGAATGAAAATGCATCATAGCCTCATCAACAGAAAGTCATAATAAAACTTACTTCCAAATCCTTGGACGCCTCGTACCATCACATATATGGGAATTGTCTTATCTCGGGAAGATGGCAATGTCGAGGACCTTGAATTCTCTCGTGCATCCAGGCTGCAAGCAGCAAATCATCTAATTATCACACAGACACATTTATACGATCCCATTGAACATTCAAAAGCAATAAACTAGCTCAGAAGCATTCGCATCTAAATTTTATTGTCTGGAATTTATCAGCAACCCAACTGAACGTAGTCAGGTTCACTTCAGTAAACTCTACAAAAGCTGTGCAACTCAAAAGAAAATGGAAAAAAACCGTAATTGTGTGAGATAAACCTGAGAATACTGTTTCCGGCAAAGGATGGGCTGAAGCGAGTAAAGAGGCCTTTTTGAAAGACGGGAAGGGTCGAAATGTTTCAGAGGAGGTTTCGGCGGTTGGGCTTGTCGTCGAAACTGACTTCTCTGAAACAAAAGAAGCTCCTCCTCGCTGTTGTGCATTTGCAGACGACTGCCATTGTCCGCCATTGCCATCGATCACAGAAATCCCTCAGCGATAGAGAGAGCAAATCCCAGTGTCTGTAATTTTCATTTGCAACTGAAATGTACTGACTGACTCTGTGTGTAGTGGTATTTTTGGGTATCTATTTAATTTTGTGCCCCTCCACACATTTATTTATACTTCTCACATATCATTTATTAATTTATGTCAATTGACTGTTTCAATTGATCGACAGCCGAGGATAATAGAAGTGTGTGAAAGTAAAAACGGGTATGTGGATATTACCACCCAAAAGTTATCTTTGTATGTATTTTTTATGGGAAGTGTTATTGACACTCTAAAAATCTCATTCTACACTCTTCACAAGTGTATTTTTATTTCCTAATATAGAAAGTTTGGAGTGTAGAATGAGATTTTTGGAGTGCTAATAACAATTCCCTTTTTTATTTGTCAAAAGATATTTGCATTAGGAAAATATCAGGTAACCAAAAATTTAAACCAAATTTGCAAATGTGTTACCAATAAAAAAATAAACATTTTGATTTGATACCTGATTTTCAAATATTGAGTTATGAATTAACTAGCCCTTCAGATTTCATGCTTGTTAATAAACACGCAAAAAGTCAAGAACTAGGTGAAAGCTTGAGTTGGTTCTCCCCCATAAACCTAATGGAAGGCTGCTCCCATTGCTTGGGAACCTCCTAATATTCGTTGGGTATAAGCTTAATGTTGATGGTTCAAGATTGGTGCGTGTGGAGTTCTCTGCCAATTTGGGACAAGGAGATTTTATTGACAGAGGTGTTTGTTGTCACTTTGTTCTAACAAAATCTGGTTGATAGTTATTATCCTCTTGATATTTGATATAATTGTAAGCAGATGCAAAACATTGATGAGTCAATTGGTTAGATGTGAGCTAAGCTAAAGCATGAAGCATGTTATCAGGGAGTAGAATTGTGTTGCTCATCAGTTGCCAAATTGGAGTTTTAATATGGATCTCGGCAACTTTGTCTTCAATAACCCCCCATGCAGCTTGCCTAGATCGGATCAACTCTCATAGATGATTATCTTGGCGTTGCTAAGCTGGGTTTTGCTTGTACGGATCTTTTACATTAGGTTCTTCAAATGTCTTCATTTGAATGGAACTGTAGGATTTATCTTATGAGATAAATAAATATCAAGGGATATTCCACCCACACGAGGATATTAACCTCCTAATTATCTATGTGATAATTAGATGAAAATCAAGAGATATTCATATTAGAATATACTTGGGGTTTTCATGGGCTTTTCAGTCCTTGTACACTCTTCCCAACAACTATATAAGGAGGCTTTGGGGAATAGAGAAAATATAAGAAACACAAGCTTTTCCACAGTTCAAATATTCTCGTTATGAATTGTAGCAAGATAATGAGTGGTGACCATTCAATTCATAATTGAGAAATGGCTATATTGATTAAAAATCTCATTCATGATATTTTGAAATTCACTTGGGGCATTTTTAAAGCTGAAAGGCATTATATTCCATTCATAGTGACCGAAAGGAGTTACAAAAGTTGTTTTATATTTATCACTTTCATGAATTTGGATTTGCCAAAAACCAGATTTCATATCGAATTTTGAAAAAATAACTGCTTGAGAAAGTCTCTTTATCAAATTTCTTTTGTTGGGGATTGGATACCGAATCCATTCCAAAACTTCATTCAAAGGTTTGTAGTTAATAACTAATCTGGGAGTTCCTCTTTCTAAATCTGCGTTCTTTTGAACATAAAATGTAAGGCATGACCATGGAGATTTACTTTTCCTAATTAATAATCCCTTTATGAAGAAGTTCTTGGATTTCTGTTTTGGAGAATTCCATAACTTCTGGACTCATTTGAATTGGTCTGGCTTTAGTGTGCATTTTCTTTTCATCAAAATCCTTATTGTAAGGAAGTTTGACAATGTGTTGTTTTCGGTGCCAAAAGGCGTTGGGAATATCTGAACAGATATCATTAACAAGTTTCATTTGAAAATTATTAATGGTTTCTAACAAAGACTTATTTGTTAGCTGTTCTTCAATTCGTTTTTTTATTAATTTCTTCTTTTAGGAAATTAATTTGTTGAGATTTGTGAGTGATTAAATTAATGGATCGCAATATGCTATCCTTTTGGAGATGTCTTAATTTTTTGAGATATGTTTCCTTGCAGAACTCAAATGTAACTTTCTGCCCTAAAACCTGGGTGGTAATCCTATCGTGATGAACCTTAAAAGGATATATGAGTGCCATAAAAGGGAGACCTAAAATGATTGGATTAGCAATATTTTTTATTAATACAAATGGGGTTTTGAAACAAACATCATTTTGGCAAACATGCGTTTTAGGTATTTCAAAATTTAATTGCATTGACGATTGGTTAGCAGCACTAAGTATTTCGTTTGACTTTTGAAAATACTTTGCGTGTGTGTGTGTGTGTAAAAGCCCCTTCTTAGCTGGGATCTTGTTCAACTTCAACAAAAAATGAGATGAGAGGACTATCATAGGATGTTATATTCACCGTGTAAGACCCTTGTACTCTAGAGCAAAAAAGAGGTCCTATATAATGAGTCTATGGTCCGTAGAATGTATCCCACTTTTGCTACGGTACCACTGGATTCCCACTAAGAAGCTGCTCCTATATATGTATACATGATTTTAACAACATACACGGATTGATTTTATAGAACTTCCGAACGAGATAGGCAGTTTAGGTCAACTGGAGGAGTTGTTTATGCAGTACAATGCCCTAAAAGGCTCTACTTTTGTGCATGTCCTCAACACATCTTCTTTGACCACTTTCACACTATTCGGGAACTACATGAGTGGCAGTCTTCCGGACAATATATGTGAGCATCTTCTGAGTATTCGACGAATTGATTTGGCTCAAAACCAGTTTGACGGTCTGATTCCCTCCAAACTGTGGCAATGCAAAGAGCTTCGTGAAATCTTATTAGGGTCTAACAATTTCCATGGAAGCATACCCAAGAATCTTGGCAATTTGACCTACTTAAGCAATATTTTTCTACACGACAATAATTTAGAAGGTAATAAATTTGGGGGTGTTTTACAATCATTTTGTTTTTAGTTTTTAGTTAAACTGAAGTTACAAAGTTAATGCAAACATGCTGAAATTATGACAGGTAAAATACCAGATGAGATTGGTGATCTTCCACAGTTAGAGACTTTGTCACTGGGCAGTAATATTCTCTATGGGGCCATCCTATCCAAACGCTTCAATCTCTCCACGATAAGAGGAATAATGCTTTCTTCTAATCAGCTATCAGGTGGCCTCCCAGCAAACATAGGTCTTAACGTTCCAAACCTATAAGTCCTTTATGTAGCCAGAAACAACCTCGTGGTCGGACTGCTCCCTAACCTCTCTAATGCTTCCAAGCTCAGGGAGCTAGACATGAGTGTAAACTCATTTACCGAGTTTCTTCCTATCACACTCTATTCCTTGAAAAACCTCGAGTACCTTAACTTGTACTTGAATAATTTGATGATTGATGCTTCTACTCCACAAACAGAAAGAACTCTCTTGCTTGTTTAATCTTAGAAATTTGACAGGATTATCCTTGGCAGAAAATCCACTAAACACCATAATTCCAGCTTCTCGTGGGAACATCTCTACGTCACTCGTAACTGTTGATTTAAGCATTTCCAACATCAAGGGTAACATTCCCGTTGATATTGCCAACTTGAGCAACTTGATAGCATCAGACTTCGGAAACAATTAGTTGAGCGGAGCAATTCCAACTCCAACTCCAAGGCTACAAAATCTCCAAGTTTTGTATTTGAATGATAACGAATTGCGAGGACATATCCCATATGAACTCTATCAACTAAACAACCTAGCCGAGTTACGTTTGGATGGTAATCAGCTCTCTGGTTCTATTCCATCCTGCTTGGGTACTTTGTCAGTAGCTCTAAGAAGTCTATCATTAGGTTCCAATTTGTTAACTTCTAAAATACCATCTTCCTCGTGGGAACTTAAGTATATATCATACTTGAACTTGTCGTCCAATTCTCTAGTTGGACCACTCTCAAAAGACATCCGAAAGTTGAAAGATGTGGTGGATATGGATTTATCAAATAACTCGGGAAACATTCCCCGTAGCCTTGGAGGTCTTCTGAATATGATTAATTTCTCCTTGGCAAACAATAAACTTAAAGGCCGTATTCCCAGTTCATTTGAAACCATGCTAAGCCTAGTCTTCTTGGATTTGTCCAAAAACAATCTATCTGGAGAGATCCCAAAGTCATTGGAAGCATTTTTGTATCTCAAGCATCTGAATTTGTCTTTCAACAAACTCCAAGGAGAAATTCCAAATGGCGGGCCTTTTGGAAACTCTCTGCTGATTCATTTGTATCAAACGGTACACTCTATGGTGCTTCCCCACTCCATGTTCCACGGTGCAAAAATAGAACAAAAGTTAAGCTAAATTGGAGGAAAGCTAAACATATCATCTCAGGGGTTATATCAGTAATACTCCTAGCGGCCGCTGCATTGATTCTGATACTACGCAAGAAAAGGAATCGAAGTTGTTAGAGAAACTGCCTCGCTACATCAAGTTCTTTGGATAAGAGTTTCGCACCTAGAACTTTTAAAGGCAACAAATGGATTTCATGAGAGTAACTTACTAGGCACCGGAGGGGGGGTTTGGCTCAGTATACAAAGGAACACTTTCAGACGGATAGATATCGCTGTCAAGGTTTTCAATTTACAGCTAGAAGGGGCATCCAAGAGGTTTGATAAGGAATGTGAAATGCTAAGCAATATCTGTCACCAAATCTTATTAAAATCATAAGTTGCTGCGATGAACTTGATTTCAAAGCCTTGATACTTCAATTGATGCTTAATGGAAGCCTCGAAAACTGGTTGTATTCTCCATACCGCTCCCTAACTATCCTGCAAAGGTTAGACATAATGAAAGATGTTGCATTGGCACTAGAATATCTTCATCATGTTTACTCGATACCTATCGTTCATTATGATGTGAAAGCAAGCAATATACTACTAGATGATGATATGATTGCATATGTTGCCGATTTTGGCATTGCAAGACTCATCAGAGGTGGAGATTCGATGACAGAGACCATATCCCTAGCCACAGTTGGATATATGGCTCTAGGTGATGTATTTTCTCAATTTTGTATATTTGGTCTTAGTAGGAGTTATAAGTTTCTTTTTATCACATATAACTAAATTCACATGCAAATTTTGCAGAGTTTGGGATGGAAGGAAGCATTTCGACAAGAGGGGATGTATATAGTTTTGGTATTGTACTCATGGAGACATTCACAAAAAGAAAGCCAACAGACGAGATGTTTGTTGGGGAAATGGATTTAAAGCAATGGATTGCAGATTCATTATTTCCAGATGCTGCAATAGGTGAAGTCGTGGATGCCGATATACTTGGGGCGGAGGAAGATACTGATTTCATGAGCAGGAGGGATTGCTTATCATCCGTTATGAGATTAGCTTTAGCTTGCTCTGCAGCATTGCCGGGAGAGAGGATTAACATGAAAGATGCTGCAATCACACTCACCAAAATCAAGACTAAATACTTGAAGGACTGTGGAGAAGTGAACTCTTAGTTCTTTTTGTTCTCTATATTTTCGGATCCATTTTCTTATTGTTGTTTTCAATCTGCAAAGACTACATTATTTTCTCATGGTGACGGATATGACAATATGTCGATATTCCTAAAATTGAAATGTCGTACCTGGATTTGTCAATGCAATGAGACCAGTAGTATCAAAATTGCAATTCCAATTATTCTTCCCATATTTGGTAGTAAAGCATTCAGTTTCTACGGCCAACCAAATCCGTTTCAAAAATTTACAATTCCAGCTCAAGAATGCCTGTAATGGGAATGCAAAGTTATTTCAGTCAACATATCAGGAAGTTACAAACTTCTACACATGCCCTTGTCAAAATATTATAGGGCAGTGAGGCTGCTCCTTTAGGTAGTTCAATAAACTTACTGGTAAGTTGGGTTTTTTGGCTGCTTTACCAATTTGTGCTCATCTTTTTAACAAAAGGAACGAAGTTACTCCAATTTTGAGCCCTAAAGATTTTATCATTCATTCTGAAATATGTAAATGATCTTACTGCTTCGGCCTGAGAATGGTAATAGTTAGCATGTATTTTCATAAACCAAATTGTAGGAAAAAAGCAAACGCGTGAATACACATGACAGAATGGGCAAAAGAAAAAGTGGTTAACTAACTGTTAGAAGCCATGTGTTTCTAGTTATATGACATTTGCAATATCCAATATATGTCTAACAGAAATGAATGGTACCCGGAAGTTTCTTTTGTTATTGAGCAAAGGACGAATTTACCCTGTCAAATCGTTCCATCGGTATTTCTCCCGATCAAATGTACCCTTTTCTTTAAAACACTCCAGATCTGGTGCAAATCGAATCATGTTAGATTACATTGGAATTGTATAATATTTTAAATATACAATAAACAAAGCATGAGACCAGACATATTATAGAAAAAAGCCATCAGCAAGCCACCACTACCACCACCCAGCAGTGTAAATGGACAGACCCTGCCAATCCAAAGTAGTAAGATACTGATATACAGTATAGTGATGCATTTCTATATTTGTTTTCTATTAATGTCGAAATTGTATTCCAAATTTCAATAAAACTGAAAATGATTATTGATGAACTTGTCATATGTTTCTTCTTTATTATCCGGGCAAGACTAGCGTCTAACAATTTTTAGAACCTTGCTACTACATGAACTTTTTTGGTCCGCCATGACCTTATTTAATGTCATCAGTTTAAGGTAAGAAATAGTGGCAAAACCTCTTTGGTTAGCCATGCATTCTGCACATCCACACAGATAATTTATGATTCAAACCCCATTAATATACACCCTGATCCTGATTAATTTAGGGGTGTGTTTACTTTTCACACACCTCATGATAATTTCAGTTCGTTGATCTTCTTCAATTCATCCGATCCGACGGTCGAAAATTAAAAATGTGTGTGAGAAGTAAAATGAGGTGTGTGGATATCACATCCCATAATTTAACCACACACCATGTCCTCCTTACCCATTAATTTTTTTTCCTCTTCCTTACCCATTAATTAACTGACCACAAATGTTACTTTCAAAGGAGAAATTTTACTAGGTACCGGGTACACAAGATAGCTAGTGTTCCCCACGAATGGCACATGAGACCTGGGTTTCTTGTTTTTATATTTCACATGTTGGCACTTGAGTTACCATCTTCCTATTTGGTCCTTAATCCTCAACTTTTCAGAAAATAAAGTTAAATAAAACACAGAACCTCGATTCTTGTTCTGGGTCTTCGACCTCCACCCCACCCCACCCATCTACCCCTCACCTATCTCTCTTTTTCCCTTCCTCTTCCTATTTTTAATTCTACTCCTCCTTTACGCCGGAGAAGGATCTTACAAATTACCAAGGACACTTCTACGCTTTGATTTGAGATCGGTGACTGCAGATCTGAAGGTTGGAATTGTCGTCAATCATTCTCAAGTACCATGCAAAGCTAAGAATGGAAGAGGAGAAAGGAAAAAGTAGGAAGCGAGAGAATTTGATGGGGTTTCTCAGATGAAAATATCAACTTCGATGGAGGTGCGCGGTGGTTGGGTAAGTTGTTGGCAACGCAGGGTGGGTTGTGCTGTGAGAGGGAGGTTGATTACTTTCAATTTTTGTTTCACTAAGGGTAAATTAGGAATTTTGATTGACAAAAAGTATACTAGTTGACATTCTCTTAATTAAAAAACTAGGTAATTAGATGTCTGACTTTTATTGGTTAGGAACACCAGCTCAATTGGTGTACCTAGTGTAAGAATAGCTTACATACATGATTATCAACTAACACATAGAATCACAATTAACCAGAGTCAATACTAACACACAAATTTAAACATACACCTAAGGATGAAGAAGGCATAAGACGATCGCACAACACACGTGATGCACTCTTCCATTTCATCCATCTAGCTTGTATTCTATGGTTGAGATCTCAATCTAATTATTCGTTCTTTTGTAGGATAGATCCAAGATAACGATCTAATTCTTCATTCTTTTGTAAGATATATCCAAGATAAAGAAAGTGTTCACTCTTTGGTACTTCTTGATCTTCAATCTTAACCTTATCTAATTTGGACCCCATTCTCATTGAACTCACACTACATATAATATGTTTTTGACCTACCTAGGTAAAGACCTCTAGATTCCAACCCTTCCTGCTAAAGGTTAAGCTTCGCATTTACTCCCCCATGCATTTCATCTATCAGCTCTATACCATCTGCGAAAAGCATACACTAAGGGATATCATCTTGAATATGTCATATTAACTGGTCCATTACCAATCCAAAAAGTAAGGACTTAAAGTTGAGCCTTGGTGTAATCTTATGGTTATTGTTGGAACTAAGTTCACACACATCCATGAACAGAGGCAAGAACCCAGTCGGACTAGCCCATGATCTCCGATGAGGAGAGAATATGGTTGATTGGGGTGTAATTGAATCCAGAAAGGACTGCCTACATATCTTTGGGAAGGAGAATCAAACCACGAGTGTAGTTCTATGAAAGAATGACGTGGGCCTTCCTTGACGAATAACCTATGGTGGGGCGTTGGGAGATGAGTTTTTCATAGATGCGTTGGTAAATGGCGGTGTGAGGGCCTCTGTTAGTCATAGAGAGAACAAGTGTGTAGTGGCTCTCTAGGGAAATATGTGAATATAGGTGGATATATATATATATGGTAGTCTTGTAGAGAATAAAGTGGTCGTCCTAGAGAGAGATCGAAGTCTATCCTACTTCGAGAGAATTAGATGTCCCCCCTAATAATACCCAGGCTAGTGTATTTATAGGGATCTTAAGAGTTCTTGTAGGGATAGTAATCTTCATGAGTTCTTACTGCAGTCCTTGCTCTAGAACACATATTTATTATTATTTGGATACATGCTACTCATACTCCTTTCCTCTCTAGAATCCTCCAAATAATTTTTCTTGAGATCCTATCATATGCTTTTTCCAAATTTATAAAGACCATGTGCAAATCTTTTTTTTTTATCTCTGTATTGTTCCATCGACCTTCATAAGAAATAAATAGTCTCCATTCTCTTAACCCATGTGTTGCCTCAGTTTATGCTCAATTACTTTCTCCCAGTCTATGCTCAACCATCTGCTCATTTACAACTTGTCATTAACTACCAATTGTCAAAAATGACTTATCCAAATGTAGAATATAAAGATGGAGGAGGATTTTCTCCCTTCCTAATCTCTCTCCCTTTCCATCCTCTCCTACTTAAATAGTTACGATTAGGACACGTAAATATCTTATATTGATTTTTTATAGAGACAATAAGACAAAAAGCAAAGCGTGGGAGGAAGGAAAAGAATGGGAATAGGAGGGGAAATAATTCTACTCCTATAAAGATTGCTCGTGTTAAGACAAGCCTAAGTTCAATATGTCACAATCTTAAATATGGGACATTCGTAAACAAAGAGAAACTAATTGCCACATTGCATAATGGAAATAACGAATATGGAATTGCCCAATTTTATAAAAGAATTGCTATCGGCACTTTAAAAATCTTATTTTGCCCTTCAAACTTTTAATAATTAGAAAGAAAAATGTACTTGTAAAGAGTATAGAATGAAATTTTTGAAATGTTAAGAAAAATTCCCTTTATAAAAGACATAAATGTTTTACCTTATGTAGTGATTTTGCAAGTGTGCTGGCATGTGAATATACAAATTTAGCTGGTCATTTAGCTAGTTTGTTAGATTTTAATTTTAATTTTAATTTTTTGTTCAAGTAATACAAAGGCCTCATTTAGTTAGGGGTTGGAAATGCTCAAAAGCTCGTTGTGACATTTAGTTTTAGGCCCTTGGTAATAAAAACCAAAGATTTTCATGGGCCACTGACTGACCAACTTGTTACTCCCGGTAGAAACATAACCTTTATCCAAACATAGTTCAAAGATGCGTCTTATGACCGGTTTCTCATTTATAACACCGGTTCACCACTTGGACTTCACCCCTGCTTGTTGTAGCTAGGAGAGGGATCATGTCTGAATCCCTTCCACCAAGTTCTCTCCATCAACTACTCTGGGTCTTTGAAATTTGATTCCATGGCTAAAAACAAGGATCCACTTTAGAAGTTATAATACCTTTAGCTGTTTGATCAAATTTCAAGAACCCGAATTGATTGATGGGAAGGACTTGGTGGAAGGGATCCGGAGATGATCCCTTTCCCTGTAGCTATAAATTCACTTGACTAGATAGAGGGAGACACACACACACACAAACACGGATACCAAAAGCAGTGACAGAAATAGAACGTGTGGGTGGTGGCCTTGGTGGGCTTCCTCCCAAGCATGCAAAATCATGAAACCCTGGTAAAAATCTCTCTAAGCAAATGGCATATGGGTTATCTCTTTTATTTCTTTAGATATTTCTTGTAATACCCTGGAAAATTTTAAATATATGATTATATGGAATCTTTTTTTCAGAATGTGAAATGACGAAAATGCCCTAAGGGGGCTAAACGTAATTTTACGAGGATGTATTTTATCCTCATATATATATTTTTGTTATGTTTCTTGACATATTTGGATAGAGTTCGATCCTATGAACACGTAAGCAAAAACCGTTCGTGAAATAAAATTATAACGAAAATGTAATTAACGATTAAAGTTGAAGATAAAATAATATTTTTCTCCATTAATTTGGAGAACTCCAGATTTTTTTTGGAGCAAAGAGTGTGCCACTTGGAGGGCTATGAGAGTGGGGTGAAACATGGGACCAATCAGATGGAAAAGGGCGGAGGGACATGAGAGAAGGCAAGGGGGGTGAAAGGGGGAAAACGGGTCTGTTGACCCGTGTGACCCAAACCGGCGGGAGCCATGAAATCCGGTGGTCTCCCAGCCAAATTCAGGCGAGTTGCGGCCACTCACCACCTGGAACCAACTCACCATCATCTCCTCTTCCTATTACACCCCCAAAAATCAAGAGATTTAGATTTCAAATTGGGAAAACCGCACCGGTGGGTGCGGCGGTTCTTGCCCAAGATTCACAACTTTTGAAATGATTTCATCCAATTACTACCACCATTAGACTTCCCTTGAGCCCCTGAACAAAGCCCAAGCATTGGTTGGGACGTCGGAGCGGTTTTGGAGTCGAATCAAGAACACCCAATTTAAGGGTTTCTGGCAGGTCGAGGCCGATTTGAGCTATTTTCAGGCCGAATTGGACTTCGACCAAGGTATGAAAGTTGTTCCTCTCATTGAATTCTACAACCCTGTGAAATTTGGTAATTTTTAGAGTTCGTCGGAATTTGAGATTCCGTTCGCCAGAAACCAATACGCACGGCGGCACGTGACCAGAGGACCGATGCGGCCTTTTAAAACTAATTTCGATATTCTGAATTCATATTTGGAATGTATTTGGTGTGATTCACTTGTTTAAACCTACTTAGTGATTGTTAGTCACTTGAATGATTTTTTAAAATAAGTTAGAAATTGAATTTGTGAACTACGAATGGTGTGATTCTTTCGTAGGGAACGTAGGCAGTCTAATGGGGTTAGATGCAGCCATAATAAAATAACTAAGATTAATCTGTTCTTGGAAATTGTCAGGGAAAAGGAATTTGGTGATTATACTCTGAAATAATTTTTGGGCCTATCTTAGTATTTGCTTCCAAATATTAAATTTCAGGATGTTACATTTCTCTTATTATTACTTGTTTTAATTTCTTCTTGATAATTTTATATGAGTGTACATTTGTATGTGTGTGCATATATAAAATAAGAGTTGGTTTTCTGAGTTTTTCTCTCGTTTTTTTATTTGTTTATGGAATTTTATTCCATGCATATCGATTTCTTCTCAAATTTTAGAGACCCAAATATATTATCTTCCCCTTCTTCCATTTTCCCCGAAAAATTGTTTGTTCAAGCCAAATCCCAAAGAATTTGCATTCGATCCTGCATTTGATGGTCTTTTGCATGTAACTTTGTCTTTGTGTTTGTCTCAGCTGCTTATGTGCTGATATCATAGATATATCTCAGTTCTCCTTAGGGTTTTCATTGTTTTGTCAAGCTTTTAACACAATATTTTTTGTTGATGATTTTCACTGCTCGTGTTATTGTGTTTGTATTTGTGTGTTCGATTTTTGGAGGAAGTCAAATGTTTTTCTTCCCTGAATAAAATTAAATTTCATGTTATTTTTTTGGCATACTTTAATTTTTACATTATTTTTCTCTATGGCTATCTATTTTTATTTATTATTTTTGGCTACAGCTCTTTGCTTTTTGGTCGAATTTTTGGGTATAGCAGCTAGCTAGTTTCAGTGTAACGCTTGCGCTCAAATATTGGAATATCTGGTTCTAGGCCTGCAGTTGGCCAGTTGCTCTGTGATGGTCTGTAATTTTAAGCCATATTATATATATATATATATATATACAGACACTTTAACAAGAGGGATCTTCATTTAAAAAAAAAAAAAGAACATTCTCTTGACTGTTAGATTTGACTTTAATAAAATTATGTGGTTGAGATTAAATCACATGTCACAAAATCTTAACCACAAAATTTCATTAAAGCCAAATCTAACGGTCAAGAGGGTGTGCCCATGTTTTTTTTTTTTTTTAAATGAGGATCCCTCTTGTTAAAGGATTCCTATATATATATGTACAGGCTTATTTTTTTGTCTGATTATAATTGGTTCCTACTATTAAAAACTTCAATAGCTCTGCCTTTACTTTCATTGTTAGAAATTATAAGGGTTTCCATCACTCAAAAATCAGTATTTTTCTTTTACAATATATATATATGTTACAAATAAGTTTTCTAGTGTAGAATAGCCAAATCGAAGGGCTTTAGTTTTTTTCCTTTTCAACATTTTATGAATGCCATAAAGATGTATATGTGTGTTTACATATATATATATATATATATGTATATAATACATATTAGTGGAAATATATTCAAATCTGAAATATTTTACTAGTCATAAGGCAGCACATGAAAAACCTTGATTGAATTATTAATTAAGTGTTGATTAACGTGCTTGTTTCTTATTGGTAACATATCATTTGGTTTGCAATTTGGTTTAAAAATTGGGAATTGTTATTAGCACTCTAAAAATCTCGTTTGGCCTTCTAAACTTTCTATAATTAGAAAGAAAAATATAATTGTGAAAAGTGTAGAATGAAATTTTTGGGATGCTGTTACCAGTTCCAAAAAAATTTAGTTTCCTTAACATTATCAATTTTCTAGTGCTTAGCCATTTCATAGCTACGACACGTAGACATGCAAGCGCGTGAGTTATCAGTTTATTCGTTGTTTGGAACTTAGGTGGAGTAGCAAGCAGGCCGAAAAAGAGTGACAAGGAGGAACCCTTCCTCTTAAAAAGGCTTTGACCTCTTAGGCCTCGTTTGGCAGCTCGGACTGTACTGACTATTTCTGTCGGATAGGATAAATAACCACCGGATAGTACTGACTAAATTAGTCTGGTGTTTGGTGCAGTATCGGACTAGTGACCGTATTATTTATACTGTGTTTGATATTATACTATATAGGAGGCATCAAACTTTAAAAAAAAAAAAAATTAAAAAAAATGAAATCATATTTTTGTTCCCAGGTCTCTCCGCACCCCCCAAACACCCTCCTCTCTCTCCCTTCTTCTTCCCCGACGGTAGAAGAATCCCAAATAATTGTTTCCCAACTCTCTCCACCCCCCCCCCCCCAAACTCCCTCCCTTTCTCTCCCATATTCTTCTTCCCCGACTAAATAATCCGGATGTTTTGGTTGGTTTTATTAAGCGGGTGTATACCGTATTATCCTATCCGACCGGTTAAATTAATCCGGTGCTTATTTAGTACGAGTGAACGCCAAACACCGGGGTCCGTATAACTAATCCTATCCGATCCTTTATCCGATTTGCCAAACAGGGCCTTATCCTTTTGTCTTGACCGGAGTAACCGTTATTGTGGAAACATAACTACGAGCAGGTGAGCATTGGAATTGTTACGCGCATGTTAGGGTTTATGGTACTGCACATTGTTGTCTCGTCAATCACTATATTCAGTGCGGTTATTTAGATTAAGGAAAATTTTATTTAAATCCCTGCAACTTCTTTTTATACTCAACTTAAAATTTTGAATGTTAATTGTTTATTTTATCCTATTGCATAATTACTATTAAGTACAAAATGAAATTAATAATAAAACTCAAATTTATCAATAAACTCAAACACTATAATTAAACCTTACGATCATTTTTTGTTTATCCTATGTTCATTATAGTTAAAACCCTAATAGCTCTCATAAATAGGACTAGGTTTCACCACTACAAACATAGTTTTTCTTCTTGTAAAGACTATTGGTAAACTTTATTCTCCGTTTGAGATTAAATTTCATTCTACTTACTAGAATATGAACGCGAAATTCGTTCAATTCAATCAATTAGAAAACTATCCCAATGATCTGGTCTAATGTTCTTGCTGATGACTAACTTTTGATTGATTAACGCTTACGTGGCCTCTAATATCTACAGACACTTCCCACGAATTGTATTATCTGGACATTTGCAGGTCAAATGTAGTATTTTCAGAGGTAAAAACTCTTCAGGTACCAGTCGTGTTGAAAAAGATATTTCGTTTGCTAAAACGCGAAAGCTTTTTCATTTAGGACAGTTTGAGTTACTATCTATCTGGATTCCTAACGCCAAACAGAACGTAGTTTGTTGCTAGTTAATCATAATCAGGAAAGCAACAATTTCCTGATTACATTACAGCGTTAGGGTACGTATACAGTT
Organism: Pyrus x bretschneideri; assembly: GCF_019419815.1. Classification (NCBI taxonomy): domain Eukaryota; kingdom Viridiplantae; phylum Streptophyta; class Magnoliopsida; order Rosales; family Rosaceae; genus Pyrus; species Pyrus x bretschneideri. The sequence continues at coordinate 5,207,069 of NW_025999624.1, forward strand.
TGAGATCAGATTAACAATTAAGCTCAACGGGTTCCACAAATACAACATAACAAGGGGACATTTTTTCGAAGCTTCTCACAAGATATGAGGTCTGGATATTTGCTGAGAGAAAACATTGCACCTCCAATGATGCCCTTTGAGTTCTTTAGGTTGGGATTTCGATATTGTAATTTGCAGTAGTTTCAAGGTACTGGTTGTTGCCAAAAGTAGATAAGAGCCAAAATTTCTGTTGCATCTTTCCAAGCATTCTTGAGATCATATTCTTCAAAAGGGCTAGTGCTGCTGAAACCAATCTTTGGTTATCACATATCGTGCTCCACCAGTACTCAAGAATCCATGTATTCGGATCTAGCTGCACAGCTGAGGCACCCCAACTTCTCTGCACCCAGGAAGTGTTTACCGACCTTTCCAACCGACCACTTCTCAACAACAACAATGTGGTAAGAAAATAGTATATGGTTGTACATCATGACACAAAACTCAAAACATCTCAAGGCTGACCATACAACACTAACATACATAATCTAGTAAAAACGTTTTCAGCTTTACCTCTGTGACTCTGCCGGATAAGATTGTGAAAGACCGGGAAGAAAACCCACTCGTGAGTAACCCGGCATTGTGCAAAGGCCATCCCCATATCCGCACCTCCTCAATCGCAGATTTATACAATGTGCAATGTGAGCTTAGAAGCAAACCATCCTAACATTTCATCATTAACAAGTTTGTGAATTTTGGAACAGACATTTCAAGTTTATCACCGAATAATGCTGAATTGCTATTAAACTTGTAAAGCAGAAGTTTGATTACCAAGTTCCTGACTATGTCCTATATAGAACTAGGATAGCTGCAATTCGAAACCCTCCCATGAACAAGACCCTGCATCTCTTTCTACAAGAACCTTAGCCTGCCATTCATATCATCCACAACCCAAGATTTTTCACTAACATTTCTCACCATCTCCGGCGATAGAATTGGTTTCAATGCACCCGAAACCATCTTATAAAACCCGCACATCGCCACATAAACCAAGCTTAAACCCAAAATCAATCTCCAAAACTCACACCCAAAACCCCATTTTCTCCCCATCTTCTTAGTCTTCTTCTTCGATTTCAATCTTACATCCGTTGAAAAATCAATGAGCTTATTTGGTGGTAACTATTCAGCAGTCAAGTGGCAGTTTCTGAGTTAAAAATCTAATGGGTGTAAAAATAAATCTCCATATTGGATTGGGTTTATGGGGATATATTAGGTATTAAATTTGGATATTAGTAGTCTAGTTAAAAATCAAATGGATGCAAAGAGTAAGTTGAGTGTATAAATAGGTTAGATGAGTTTAAATAAAATTTCTCTTTAGATTATCAATGATACATGGTTGATAATCGTTGATTATTGCGAATTTTATAGTAAATTTTAAATAAATTAATTATTCACTGAATTCGACATTTCTTGCAAACATAATATTGAACAAATTTTAAACAGTTAAATTAGAGCATTTTAAATGGTAGGTTTACTCAACAAAATTGAATTAGCAGAGAGAGAGTCTACGAGAGAACGACTAAGGTGCAATGAATTTAACGCTATTGTGGCATCCCAAGCTACTGCATGAACTTTTTTGGTCAGCCATGACCTTATTTAATGTCATCAGTTTATGGTAGGAATTAATGGCAAAACCTCTTTGGTTGGCCATGCATTCTTCACATCCAAAGACAATTTATGATTCAAAGCCCCATTAATATACACCCTGGTCCTGATTAATTTAACCATACACCATGTCCTCCTTATCCATTAATATACACTCTGTTTGATATTGGTTTTGAAAATAGTGAAAACACCATAAAACAAACTGATTTTCTCCACCGAAGATTATGATATATGTTTCTAAGCGGTTGGCCTTTGGAAAGTAAAAAACAAACTGAGCAATTATAAGATTTGACCAAGTAAATGGTTTCGCATTTGGTTATTTAGGATAATTACATGCGTGAGGATTATTAAATGATACATTTGATAAATTCGTCTAATTTTATGGTAGGAGGCTTTAGATTAGAACTCACTTTATGGTTTTGCATTAGAAGACAATCTGTACTTAACTTCTTAAGCAAGTCTGGAGGAAATCTGCTCTTAGTTGATGCTATGTCTCCGTCTCTTTTGCATGCTTTAATATGCTTTCTTCTGATTTCTAATTTTTAAAATTTTTTATTTTTGTTTTATTAATTTTATTCGGAAGATTTTCACAGAATGGCTTCAATTGAGTTAGGTTTTGTTCAATTTAATCTCATTAGTTTCATTCCAATTCAATGATTTTGTGTAACACTGAGTTTTCTATTGGAGAATAAATTTTCTTCATAGTTCATTCAATTTTGTTTTATTTTCTGATTTGGATTTTGAAATTGAGACTCCTAGCTTTGCGCTCATCAAGAATTTTTTTAGTAAAATGCAGGTGCAGAATGAATGACCAATCAATGTGGGAGAAGCTTTTAACTTTTTTGGGTTCAATTTTAAATGGATTGTTATCAACCATTGAATTGCTTTTGAAGTTTTCATTTGATAAGAGAGATGGAGGGGTTCTTTTGGGTGGAACTTTTGATCCGTGATATTTTTAGTTAGGTTGTGTTGTGGGTTTTCGCAAATTTCTACCGTGTTTATGCATGCATTTTTTGTTATAGATTTGGAAGAAAATAGCATTACAAGGTGTTGAGGGTTTGTTGGCGGGGGAAGGCAGCAGCGTTAAGATTTTGCCGGTGAGATATTAGGGTGAGAGAAAAAGGGGACAAAGAGCATCGAAGACACATTTGGGATTAGGGGTAGCAAAACAGGGGAAAAGAATGTGACAGAGGAATGTGGACTCTTAATTTTTTCTTAACTGGTTTGGGATTTTGCTTGCCTTTGGGGTCGTCGTTGGCGTCAAGCCATTTGTGTCAAGCGGTGTCTGTTTTTTCATAACTTTTATTACTAATTTTTATGTCATTTGCGATTTTGTGTCCTAGGATTTCTGAATTTTATCGTTCATTGTCGGTTTTTTAATTTTTTTTTTCTCTTCGTTTGTTTGTTTCATATGTTGTGTTTGTGCTGGGATGCCGTTTTGCAAGTTCTCTTTCCATTGGGACAGCTGCATTTTTAAAGTGTTGAGGGTGAGATTTAGATACTCAAAACACTCCTTTTTTTTTTTTATTTTTTTTATTTTTAAATTTTCCCTTCCAAATATTCGCATTTGGTTCTCTTCGGTTTTAAATGTTTAAAATTAAGTGGTTATTTGGATAAAATGGTTTATTAATTTATCTTATGTGTTGTGATTTGGAATTCAATTGGATCGGGTAAAATGCTTTATCAATTTACATTATAGGGAATTTTGTGTATTATGGTCGTTGAGTTTTATTGCTTATTGTTTGTTTTTTTTCCCTGTTTGCTGGTTTCTTTTGCAGGGGATCACTACAGTTTGGGCATCTTTTCGAGTTTTAAATTGCTTGAGGGTAAGATTTAGATAACAAATTTCGAAACGAGGCGTTACTATTCTTTTTGGAAACTAATTTAAAAGCTGTGCATAGATCTTAACTGTGTTGAAATGTCTTGATATAGTAGATCCACGAAATTGGAAATATCAAAGTTGTCAAAAATCAGGCTAATTCCTTTGTGATGACAAAATGTTAAAAGTGCTGGGAAAACAATGTTTGCATTAATTAAATGATAATATACCATTTTAAGAACCATGATTAATGCAACCCAATTGTAGTAATGATTCTTCCAACATAACTTATTTTGATGAAATTCTGATGCAGTCAACGAAAAGGACCATACCTGCATGTTTTGATGAGTTAAGGGATTAATGGTCATGGATTTTTAGTTAAGGTACCATTGCTCTAATTGGAATAAAATTGTGGAACCATTGCTACAATTTTCTCTGAGTTTAATATATGTCATTTGAAGGGAATAAGCTTTTGAATTTTAAATGAAAACAAATTCATTTACCGGGTTTCTTCCTAGCACGCTCTGTTCCTTGAAAAACCTTGAGTCTCTTGTCTTGCACTCGAATAATTTGACAATTGATGCTTCTACTCCACAAGCAGCAAGCACTCTTTCTTGCTTGTTTAATCTTAGAAATTTGATAAGATTACACTTGGCAGTTAATCCACTAAACACCATGATACCAGCTGCTTGCGGGAATCTCTCTACATCACTCCTATATGTTAATTTAAGAAATTCCAACATCAGGGGTAACATTCCAGTTGATACTAGCAACTTGAGCAGCTTGGTATCACTAGAGCTAGGAAACAATCAGTTGAGTGGAGCAATTCCAACTTCTATACAAAGGCTACAAAATCTCCAAGTTTTGTATTTGTACGGTAACGAACTAGAAGGACATATCCCGTATGAACTCTGTCAACTAAACAACCTAGCCGAGTTACATTTGGGTGGTAATCGGCTCTCTGGTTCTATTCCTTCCTGCTTGGGTACTTTGGCAGTAGCTCTAAGATATTTATCGTTAGGGTCCAATTTGTTAACTTCAAAAATACCATCTTCCTTGTGGGAACTCAAGTATATACTGCACCTAAACTTGTCATCCAATTCTCTAGTTGGACCACTCTCAGAAGATATCGGAAAGTTGAAAAATGTGGTGGATATGGATTTATCAAATAACCATTTCTCCGGAAACATTCCCAGTAGCATTGGGGGTCTTCAGAATATGATTAATTTCTTCTTGGAAAACAATCATTTAGAAGGCCCTATTCCCAGTTCATTTAAAACCTTGCTAAGCCTAGAATTCTTGGATTTGTCCAAAAACAATATATCTGGAGTGATCCCAAAGTCATTGGAAGCACTCTTGTATCTCAAGCATCTGAATTTGTCTTTCAACAAACTCCAAGGAGAAATTCCAACCGGCGGGCCTTTCGGAAACTTCTCTGCTGATTCATTTGTATCAAACGGTGCCCTCTGCGGTGCTTCCCGACTCATTTGTATCATTTGACACTCTAAACTTTCTATAATTAGAAAGAAAAATATAATTGTAAAAAGTGTAGAATGAAATTTTTAGAATGCTGTTAACAGTTTCAAAAAAATTTAGTTTCTTTAGCATTATTAATTTTCTAGTGCTTAGCCATTTCATAGCTACGACACGTAGACATGCAAGCGCGTGAGTTATCAGTTTATTCTTTGTTTGGAACTTAGGTGGAGTAGCAAGCAGGCCAAAAAAGAGTGACAAGGAGCAACCCTTCCTCTTAAAAAGGCTTTGACCTCTTATCCTTTTGTCTTGACCGGAGTAACCGTTATTGTGGAAACATAACTACGGGCAGGTGAGCATTGGAATTGTTACGCGCATGTTAGGGTTTATGGTACTGCACATTGTTGTCTCGTCAATCACTATATTCAGTGCGGTTATTTAGATTAAGGAAAATTTTATTTAAATCCCTGCAACTTCTTTTTATACTCAACTTAAAATTTTGAATGTTAATTGTTTATTTTATCCTATTGCATAATTATTATTAAGTACAAAATAAAATTAATAATAAAACTCAAATTTATCAATAAACTCAAACACTATAATTAAACCTTACGATCATTTTTTGTTTATCCTATGTTCATTATAGTTAAAACCATAATAGCTCTCATAAATAGGACTAGGTTTCACCACTACAAACATAGTTTTTCTTCTTGTAAAGACTATTGGTAAACTTTATTCTCCTTTTGAGATTAAATCTCATTCTACTTACTAAAATATGAACGCGAAATTCGTTCAATTCAATCAATCAGAAAACTATCCCAATGATCTGGTCTAATGTTCTTGCGGATGACTAACTTTTGATTGATTAACGCTTACGTGGCCTCTAATATTTACAGACACTTCCTACGAATTGTATTATCTGGAAATTTGCAGGTCAAATGTAGTATTTTCATAGGTAAAAACTCTTCAGGTACAAGTCGTGTTGAAAAAGATATTTCGTTTGCTAAAACGCGAAAGCTTTTTCATTGAGGACAGTTTGAGTTACCATCTATCTGGATTCCTAACGCCAAACAGAACGTAGTTTGTTGCTAGTTAATCATAATCTGGAAAGCAACAATTTCCTGATTACATTACACCGTTAGGGAACGTATGCAGTTTGAGATCAGATTAACAATTAAGCTCAACGGGTTCCACAAATACAACATAACAAGGGGACATTTTTTCGAAGCTTCTCACAATATATGAGGTCCGGATATTTGCTGAGAGAAAACATTGCACCTCCAATGATGTCCTTTGAGTTCTTTAGGTTGGGATTTCGATATTGTAATTTGCAGTAGTTTCAAGGTACTGGTTGTTGCCAAAAGTAGATAAGAGCCAAGATTTCTGTTGCATCTTTCCAAGCATTCTTGAGATCATATTCTTCAAAATGGCTAGTGCTGCTGTAACCAATCTTTGGTTATCACATATCGTGCTCCACCAGTACTCAAGAAGCCATGTATTCGGATCTTGCTGCACAGCTGAGGCACCCCAACTTCTCTGCACCCAGGAAGTGTTTGGCTTCCGAATCACATACCTACCGACCTTTCCATCCGACCACTTCTCAACAACAACAATGTGGTAAGAAAATAGTATATGTTTGTACATCATGACACAAAACTCAAAACATCTCAAGGCTGACCATACAACACTAGCATAAATGATCTAGTAAAAACGTTTTCAGCTTTACCTCTGTGACTCTGCCGGATAAGATTGTGAAAGACCGGGAAGAAAACCCACTCATGAGTAACCCGGCGGTGTGCAAAGGCCATCCCCATATCCGCACCTCCTCAATTGCAGATTCATACAATGTGCAATGTGAGCTTAGAAGCAAAGCATCCTAACATTTCATCGTTAACAAGTTTGTGAATTTTGGAACAGAGATTTCAAGTTTATCACCGAATAATGCTGAATTGCTATTAAACTTGTAAAGCAGAAGTTTGATTACCAAGTACCTGACTATGTCCTATATAGAACTAGGATAGCTGCAATTCGAAGCCCTCCCAGGAACAAGACCCTGCATCTCTTTCTACAAGAACCTTAGCCTGCCATTCATATCATCCACAACCCAAGATTTTTCACTAACATTTCTCACCATCTCCGGCGATAGAATTGGTTTCAATGCACCCGAAACCATCTTATAAAACCCGCACATCGCCCCATAAACCAAGCTTAAACCCAAAATCAATCTCCAAAACTCACACCCAAAACCCCATTTTCTCTCCATCTTCTTAGTCTTCTTCTTCGATTTCAATCTTACATCCGTTGAAAAATCAATGAGCTTATTTGGTGGTAACTATTCAGCAGTCAAGTGGCACAGGCTGCTGCGGCAGTTTCTGAGTTAAAAATCTAATGGGTGTAAAAATAAATCTACATATTGAATTGGGTTTATGGGATATATTAGGTATTAAATTTGGGTTTAAAGAGATATTAGTAGTTTAGTTAAAAATCAAATGGGTGCAAAGAGTAAGTTGGGTGTATAAATAGGTTAGATGAGTTTAAATAAAATTTCCCTTTAAATTATCAATGCTATATGGTTGATAATCGTTGATTATTGCGAATTTTATAGTAAATTTTAAATAAATTAATTATTCACTGAATTAGACATTTCTCGCAAACATAATATTGAACAAATTTTAAATAGTTAAATTAGAGCATTTTAAATGATAGGTTTACTCAACAAAATTGAATTAGGAGAGAGAGTTTACAAGAGAACGACTAAAGTGGAATGAATTTAACGCTATTATGGCATCCCAAGCTACTACATGAACTTTTTTGGTCAGCCATGACCTTATTTAATGTCATCAGTTTATGGTAGGAAATAGTGGCAAAACCTCTTTGGTTGGCCATGCATTCTTCATATCCACAGACAATTTATGATTCAAACCCCATTAATATACACCCTGGCCCTGATTAATTTAACCATACACCATGTCCTCCTTACCCATTTTTTTACCTCCTCCGTACCCATTAATTAACTGACCACAAAATGTTACTTTCAAAGGAGAAGGTACCGGTACACAAGATTGCTGGTGTCCCTCACGAATGGCACATGACACCTGAGTTTCTTCTTTTTATACGCGCGGTGGTTGGGTGAGTTCTTGAAGGCGGAGGATGCGTTGTGCTGTGAAGGTAGCTGAGGGTGATTGTTTTCAATTTTTGTTTCATTAAGGGTAAATTAGGAATTCTGATTGACAAAAAAGTATACTGGTTGACATTTTTTTAATTTAAAAACTAGGTAATTAGGTGTCTGGTTTTTATTGGTTAGGAACACCAGCTGGTGTACCCAGTACCCAGTAAAATTTCTCCTCTCTCAGAAACCTTATTTTCTCACAAACCTCTCTTTGCCTTCTCTCCTATCTCCGCTTCCCTCTGTGCCTTCCTTTCTTCCAGAAAACGCTCGAGTTAGTTAAATTGTAGTTAATTGATTTAGATCTTTTCATCGGGGGTTACAATCGGCAACGCTCTCTTGCTGAAAATAGCGAATTTGGTCTCGATTTGAAGAAAATTTGAAGCCCATAAAAGATTGCATCTCCTACTGCCGATTTGATTTGGGTAATTGTTTACCTTGAATGTTATGTGCTTGCGAGTGTAAATTTGGATTTTACATGGGTTTTTTGTTCAAATTTTTTGGTTCTAATTTTGGGAGTTTTGATTGTAGCTTCGGCTTCTGGGTGATAATGGTTAATTTGGTTTTGTTTTCGATTTCAGGAGCTGGGGTTTTTCGAATTTGTGACTTTTCGTTGAAGTCTGCAAAGACCTCTGTGTTTAATGTGAGTGGTTTTGAAATTCCATAGTTTTGGTTCTACTTGCAGCCTGAGGCGTGATTTTAGATATGAAATTTCCAAGCTTTTTGATTAATCTTAACCCAGATTAGTTAACTATAATTAAATTAATTTTTTTCCGGTTATGTAGCTGAAGTAGCTAAAGTTAAGAAAGAACAATTGTGGCTTAAAGTCTTGATAAGTTGAATCTCAGTTCGATTCTACCAACAGCCGCAACCGTTCAGACTTTGATATTGGTTTTGAAAATAGTGAAAACACCATAAAACAAACTGATTTTCTCAACCGAAGATTATGATATATGTTTCTAAGCGGTTGGCCTGTGGAAAGTAAAAAACAAACTGAGCAATTATAAGATTTGACCAAGTAAATGGTTTCGCATTTGGTTATTTAGGATAATTACATGCGTGAGGATTATTAAATGATATATTTGATAAATTCGTCTAATTTTATGGTAGGAGGCTTTAGATTAGAACTCACTTTATGGTTTTGCATTAGAAGACAATCTGTACTTAACTTATTAAGCAAGTCTGGAGGAAATCTGCTCTTAGTTGATGCTCTGTCTCCGTCTTTTTTGCCTGCTTTAATATGCTTTCTTCTGATTTCTAATTTTTAAAATTTTTTATTTTTGTTTTATTAATTTTATTCGGAAGATTTTCACAGAATGGCTTCAATTGAGTTAGGTTTTGTTCAATTTAATCTCATTAGTTTCATTCCAATTCAATGATTTTGTGTAACACTGAGTTTTCTATTGGAGAATAAATTTTCTTCGTAGTTCATTCTATTTTGTTTTATTTTCTGATTTGGATTTTGAAATCGAGACTCCTAGCTTTGCCCTCATCAAGAATTTTTTTAGTAAAATGCAGGTGCAGAATGAATGACCAATCAATGTGGGAGAAGCTTTTAATTTTTTTGGGTTCAATTTTAAATGGGTTGTTATCAACCATTGAATTGCTTTTGGAGTTTTCATTTGATAAGAGAGATGGGGGGGTTCTTTTGGGTGAAACTTTTGATCCGTGAGATTTTTAGTTAGGTTGTGTTGTGGGTTTTCGCAAATTTCTACCGTGTTTATGCATGCATTTTTTGTTATAGATTTGGAAGAAAATAGTATTACAAGGTGTTGAGGGTTTGTTGGCGGGGGAAGGCAGCAGCGTTAAGATTTTGCCGGTGAGATATTAGGGTGAGAGAAAAAGGGGACAAAGAGCATCGAAGACACATTTGGGATTAGGGGTAGCAAAACAGGGGAAAAGAATATGACAGAGGAATGGACTCTTAATTTTTTCTTAACTGGTTTGGGATTTTGCTTGCTTTTGGGGTCGTCGTTGGCGTCAAGCCATTTGGTGTCAAGCGGTGTCTGTTTTTCATAACTTTTATTACTAATTTTTATGTCATTTGCGATTTTGTATCCTAGGATTTCTGAATTTTATCGTTCATTGTCGGTTTTTAATTTTTTTTTTCTCTTCGTTTGTTTGTTTAATATGTTGTGCTTGTGCTGGGACGCCGTTTTGCAAGTTCTCTTTCCATTGGGACAGCTGCATTTTTAAAGTGTTGAGGGTGAGATTTAGATACTCAAAACACTCTTTTTTTTTTTTTTTTTTAATTTTCCCTTCCAAATATGCGCATTTGGTTCTCTTCAGTTTTAAATGTTTAAAATTAAGTGGTTATTTGGATAAAATGGTTTATTTGTTTATCTTATGTGTTGTGATTTGGAATTCAATTGGATCGGGTAAAATGCTTTATCAATTTACGTTATAGGGAATTTTGTGTATTATGGTCTTTGAGTTTTATTGCTTATTGTTTGTTTTTTTTCCCTGTTTGCCTGTTTCTTTTGACGGGGATCACTACAGTTTGGGCATCTTTTCGAGTTTTAAATTGCTTGAGGGTAAGATTTAGATAACAAATTTCGAAACGAGGCGTTACTTTTCTTTTTGGAAACTAATTTAAAAGCTGTGCATAGATCTTAACTGTGTTGAAATGTCTTGATAAAGTAGATCCACGAAATTGGAAATATCAAAGTTGTCAAAAATCAGGCTAATTCCTTTGTGATGACAAAATGTTAAAAGTGCTGGGAAAACAATGTTTGCATTAATTAAATGATAATATACCATTTTAAGAACCATGATTAATGCAACCCAATTGTAGTAATGATTCTTCCAACATAACTCATTTTGATGAAATTCTGGCGGAGTCAACAAAAAGGACCATACCTGCACATTTTGATGAGTTAAGGGATTAATGGTCATGGATTTTTAGTTAAGGTACTATTGCTCTAATTGGAATAAAATTGTGGAACCATTGCTACAATTTTCTCTGAATTTAATATACTTCATTTGAAGGGAATAAGCAAGGGACCAGTTTGTACATTACTCCTTTAAATAAAAATCACGTTGAATTTTTTACCGATGTCATTCTAAACATATGTGCAAGGACCAGTTTGTATTTAAAACTCGCTAATGGCTCTGCTGGAGGCTAAGAAGATTGCATCCTCGTATCAAAAGGAAGCAGACAAGTGCAGTTCAGGGATGGAAACATGTGAAGAAGCAAGGGAGAAAGCTGATGCAACATTAGAGGCACAGCAGAAACAGACTGCATGTACTGCCTCTTCCGTTCTGATTTGAAGAAGATTTCTCAAGCGGCTATAATTTCATGGCAGGTTGGATTAAAGCAGTTCCAAAATTTGGGATCGTTTGGGATATTTTTAGGTTTTTCTTATTCTTGAAAAGACCATGGTTAAGAGCAAATTCATCATATTTTAATTTTTATTGAATTCAGGTAACCATCTTCAGTTTTTTCGGTTTGATTTAAAGGAATTTTTTAGGCAGAGAAGCTAGGGCTTTCCGGTGAGTTCTTCGGGTTGTACATCCGGTTGGCTTTAATTTGTTTAAATTTGGGGCTTTTGTGATTTGGGACTTCTAAATGGTTTGAAATTTATGTTTTTCTAATTTCAGTTCCCACTCTGAAGTTTGTTCTACCTCATCATTAGAACTGTTTCCTTCTGCTCTTCTTCTTGAAACAAGGTCACAGATCCACAGGCCATCAAGGTATGTCATTTAATTATATATTGTATATGTATGTATTGTATTATGCATGTGTGTGAATGCGTTTTTCTCTGTTAATCTGTATTGGTTTTCTTCTGATTTAGTTAATGGAGTTTGTTTTTATTTCAGATAATTTGATTCATGCTAAAGTTATTGAACGTACGATGGAAACCTTTCAAAAAGGTTGGTTCTTCTATATTTTTATCCTTTTGGTCGTTTTGAATGGACGTCCTGTATGCTAAATGAAGCTAAATTGAATAGCTGTTTTTGTATACCGTATTTGCTTTGTTAAATTAGTTCTTTTTTGTTGAAAAATGTTATTTGGTTTTGCAGATCAAAGTTTTTCAGCAAGAAAATTGTCTGTCAAAATTAAATTTAGATGTGAATACTTATATTTATTTAGCATTTTCAATGCGTTTTTAGTTTTTGTGCATTGTGGGTTGTAAATGTCATTTAGTGCATTGTGGTCTTAATTTAATTGCGTGGTTGGTTTCAGGATTTCTTGAGTCTAATAACAACCTGGGTGATCAAAAGGAAAAAAACCATTTAGTCTCTGCTTGCAAGATGACTTCTTTTCATGCCTGTCCTCCCTCTACTTGAAATGTTTGTTTTAAATAGGGTTTGGTTTCAGGAGACGGTGGTTTTTCGGATTCTGAGGCTTTTATTTCCAGGCTGCGAAGCCCTGTGTACTCAAGGTGAGCAATTTCAATTTCTAGGGTTATTGAATTGAGAGTTTTCTTTAGTTTTTCATTATTTTGGAGTTGAGTTTGGTATTTTGTTTTGGTTTTATTATATTAATTATCATAAGCTTCTTTGAGATTACAAGATGTTATTGGACACATTACTGCAATAGAACAAAAAGTGGCTGATTAGCAGGCTTGAAAACGAGTGTGAAATTACATTCCGAATATTAGGTAAAAAACATTTTAACAAATCATCTTCAAAAGCTGTAAATACAATATAATTACGATTGAAGTTTTGTTTTTGGTACTTCCCTAATCCTGTGATTGAGTGCAGGGTAGAGCTGAAACTGGAAAAGCTTATGTACATGACTTTCTTTATGTTAATGGCAGACCAGTTCTCATAGTGGATGCTTCTGAGCACATCTTTCTGCTGTAAGTTTTATATTTTTCGCCATGTCCAACTCCATACCATAAAATCTTAATATTCTTGAGGTGTTGCATACAAATTTATATCAACAAAATAGTGTTAGTTTTTATGTCGTTTTGAAAATTATGATCAATTTTTTGCTACGCTTGCCTTAGATCAAGTTTTGTATGGTACTGTGGTCACTGAACAAAAAGTGCCATAGGTGCATGATCCTGCCCGTCCAGAAGGGAGCAGAGAAATACTAGGAATCTTCAATCTACGTTGGGTCCAGCAAAGGTAATAGGCATACAAAAGAATTTTTTTTACTATGAAAATTATTTTATAAGTAATGGATATGGACATTCTTTTAGACATTCAAGCCCCGGGCTTTCAAACTCTACAAAACATGTTTGATTTTACTCGAATGAGAGTCTCCAAGGAGGAGAAAGAGAAGGATCCGAATGGAAAGCAAGGCACAACATCGAACAAGCAATCTACCTTTTTGACGTTTATTTTCATTTACTTAAACTTAACACCACTTCAATAGAAAACTAAACTTTAATTAGAGAAAGAGGAAGAGGAAACATAGGAGTTTATCACTACAATGATTTATCGGTAAAATCCTCAAACCCAATTCTCAATTTTCAGTTTTTTTTATTTTTTATTCTTAATTTTTTTTCTTCACATCAATTAATTCCAGTAATGTTAGGGGCTGAATTTTTTAGGTTAGTGATTTTTTCGCACATAAATTTTCTTTCTAATCATTTTGGGTGAAATAAATAGATATGGGTCTTCTATTATTATAGTATTATAGTTTTATTTCACAATTAAATGACATCTTGCTGTTTTTTGGTAGGTTTTTCTGTGAGCTTATTCGCATTGCATATTTTGTTTACAAATGTTCGGTTTAATGTGGTGGTAATATGTGCTATGATTACCACCATAGTCCAACTGATGGCTTATTAATTTGGTAAATTATTTCAGATTTAGTGTCTGCAAACCTCAGGAAGTCTAATATTAAATTGTGAAAGTTGGACTGTGGCTTGGTTCTACTTCTGCATTTCCTCTTCATTAAAATGTTTACTTACCTGCTTTTAAGCGTCTTTATTTATGTATCTATTTTTTAAAATGAATTTGAAAGATGTTATGGAAATGGGAAAGAGCAGCAGTTTGAGAACATAGTATGGGAACTTTGGGAAGGAATACTCGAAAGGAAGACCGACAATGGGTTAGCGGTAACACCCTTTTTAAATCATATTCTATTTCGTAATATTACACTATTGCGTCAGGAATAGCAACATTTATTTGGTGTCACGTAGAAAGTTCGTTGTTGTATCATGTCATGTTTTTTTAAGTTGGAGATTTTGTAGGTAGCCAGTTCGAGGAAATGGCCCTCAGTTTCTAATTACCGAGCTAAAGTTCATGCTCAATCACCAAAGTAGAAATGATTGCTTCTTTGTTCAACTCTGTTGAATCAAAATGAATAGGGTTATAATTAGGATAGCTTCTCTCACCACTTACATTTACTTTGCTACATTGATATTTTTGTATTCTATTATCTAATTATAAAAAATTTACTTCTGTTGTATTTGTTTTATGGAGAGAATAAAGTTGGATAATTTTTCATACAGTTTTCCGTCCCGTAGCAACGCGCGGGTACAATTTCTAGTAAAAGCTGAACACGTATTAACCACTAATCAGCATTTGACGTGTGGCAAAAAACAACTCCCTTGGGTTAGCATTCTGGTTTTTGGAAAATATAATCGGTGCATTTGTTATTGAACTACCTTTATTATCCCTAATATTCATTGTTTCATTTCTCAAAAAAGAATTAGATTAAAGAAAAACAAAAACATAAAAAAATCCCAAATTTCTCTTCACACTCTACCACTTCCGCCGCCGCACCCTTTGCCCCAACCCGTGCATCCCTTCCTTCTTCCTCACCTCTCTCTCTCTGACCTTCTCTCTCTCTTCCACTTTTTCTTTCTCCTCCTCTCGTAAGCTGGGGAAGGACAAAAGGAACGCTGGTGAGTCAATGAGCTCATTAGCTCTTGAGTTGCCACGAACCATTTCTCGGGTTGATGTCGAAGTAAGAGTGGGATAAATGGAGGGAAGAGGAGAAAGAATAGTAAGATAGAGTATCCAGTGAACTCATTGACGGGCGATGGTTGCTTTGTGATGGGAGCTTGGTGTCAATGGCGTGGTGGGGGTTGGTGGTGGATTTTCTATATTTTCTTTCACAGTAGGTTGGGTAAATTAGGAAGAGTAAAAAAAAAAAAATCTAGTTGGCAATTTTTTACCTAAATAAAATAAAATAACACATGTCAAGCCTTCATTTGTTAGGAACACCAACTCAGCTAGTGTTCCCAGAACTCAGAAAAATTTCTCCATATGTTGCATGTGTATGTGTGTGTATATATGTCGAACTTTGCATTCTGCAAAGAAAACTCTGAAATACAAATTCCCTACCTGCAAATTACAATTCTAAGTTGCACCTTAGAGGGAGTGACCGAATGGCCCAACGTTTATTACCTGTTATCTTAGATTGACTAGAATCAAAATGAAAGCCAGTGCAGACGCCCTCGATAGGAGTCGAACGGTATCTAGATAAATTAATCTCTTTACGAGTTGAGTAAACAAAGAAGCAATCTCTGATTATAACAGTCTAATGAGGAAGAATTTGTTCACGTCAGGTCTTGTACTGTTTAATCAATATTTTATTGGTGTTCAGCTTCGTGGGTGCACGAAAAAATGAATTAGGTAAACAATCCCAACCTTTCCCTACTACGGTACATATCCAACTATCTGGCGACATGCTTGGATAAGTAACATGATGAACCGTGCATGTATCTCTACGTGCTATGATATCTTATTATGTGGATCATGTCTTGCTTGAGGGTTCCAAACCCCGCCCTTCTCTCATATAAGAAAGTTCAAAAAAGATACGGTAGTCAAAACTGCTTCTGTCCCTAGTTTTTTTCTTGGGCTGAGAGCAAGAGAGAGTAAGTTGTCTCCAATAAATGTATATGGCGATGTTTTCACTAGGCAACTTCATTCTGTTGAGGAGTGCGGGGCTAGGATCGTTGGGGAAGCGCTTTGTAAGTGAATTGAGTTGAAGCATGTTGATTCCGCTCAATACTTGGCCCAGTCAGAGCACCAATTGACCTAATCCTAGCCCACATCCCTGTTGTTTCGAGGAGGTGTTCCTGTTTATGTTACGAGAAATGGCTATGTTTTGATAGAGTGTATTGCCTGTTGTTCTTAGCAACCCTCACTCACGAAAGATGTGCAATAGTATTTTTTTTTGTCTTTTTAAGGAAGGGTATACCCCTTGTATTTCCCTAAACACCATTCACTAACCAGTATGTTGTGCAAAGGCAAAGAGATATTATATATATTATCTAGTGGAGAGGATCATACTCAGGTCAAATGAAACTCCATAGGCTTCCATGCATAGCTTAGTGCCTAAGAAGCCCTTCAGCTGTCCAGCTTTCTATTCTCGATGCCACCAGCTGTTCCTCAACCACATTCGAGCTCCCAGCAGATACCCATGCAGCTTGACCCAACAAACCTTGACAACCTTCTTTTGTGGTTTTTTTTATTCGGATATTATAATTTTTTTGGGCTTGTACGGAAATTTTCATATATATTATAAATAAATAATTTTTTTGTTTATTAATTATTGTTTATAATTTAATTAAAATAATTACAAAAAAAATAATTAAAATATGTAATTTAAAATAAATAAATAAAGAGAGAAAGAAATTAAAAATACCTTTTCCTGACAAAAGATCTTCGACACATAAGATTAAAAGCAAGGAAAGCTTTCGTCGCAAATCATCATGAATGGTGAAAATTTCATAATTCAAAGATATTAAAATTACTCGAAAAGCAAATATTATAAGGACAAATTTCGTTGCATCCTTGTAATTCTATGTTGTTTATTTTGATGTAGTGTGAACTGAAGACTACAATTCCACAATTGCGCATCTCCAGCTATGTGCACAAAATGGATGGAACTCATCGGCTAGCAACACATATTATTAAGAAAATATCAGTTTGGGTTTCTTGTATGTAATCATTTGCCTACATTAATGGAGCGATTAGTGCTGATAGTTGGTGGAACAGTATGTGCTGATAGTAGAGCAAGCAATTAGTGGAGTTGGTAGCCATAGCGGAATCAGTAATTATTTGATGGGTGGGCTACTAAAATTATTACTTTTAATTAAACTACCAATATCTTTTTAGACCCAATTTACTACCTAAACTACCCTCACCTCTCTCTTCCTTCTTCCTCGGCAAGCACCGAACGGGTGCGACCACCTTGAAACACCACCACTAGCATCTCGCCGGTGAGCCACATCACCATCACCCCTAGCTCATCCCATCTCTCTATTCTTGAGCCCAAAACCCAAACTCAAACAACTCTCGGACCTCGCATCAGAGAATAATCGGAAATGGAGAACTCCGGCAAGTTCTCATTGTCCCTGCCAAAGGTAAGCCTTGAAAACCCCCAAGATCTTCATAGATCATGTTTAGGAGTACGATTAGGATGTTTTTCAGATGTTTTAGTGTTGTTTGGACGCAGAAATACTCCGAGAGTAGCAAACCCAGTTTTCCGACCGCTTTCGAGCTGTTTTCTGGCCAACTCTGGCCATAGCCGAGGAGACCAAAGGTATGTTCTTATTCCTTGTCCCCTGAGCTTCGATTTGATATATTGGAAGGCTAGGTTTAGTGAAGATTTTGAGTGGTCGGAGCCAGGATTTATCCCAGCGGTTGCAGCAGCAACCGGCCAGAAAAAAAGAAGAAAAGAAAAAAAAAAAAAAAAAAGAGGAAGTCTAAATCTGTGACCCACATCCGGATCCGAACTCGGGATCTGGCCCAGCCCATCTCTGAATTATGCTTGGAATATTTTTTAGAATATTCTTGGAGTATTCTTTGTGTTGACTTTTTCAAAATTTTCTCAAGAACCCTCATAGGCTAATTTCGACACCCTAAGTCCGTTTTTTGACATCCATTTAGTGAAATTCCAAAGGTTTTAACATAGTTGACCATCGGGGCATCTCAGTTTACTTTTCAGAGTTGACCGTCGACTTTTTCATTGACTTTTTTATAAAATTTGCCCGGGACACCTTTTAGCATATTTCGGCATCCTGATTCCAAATCCATACTCCATTTTCCCAAATTCAAACATTTTAACCAAGTTTTGCTAATAGGTCCCAATATTATGCTTAGGTGCGATTACCACCTGAGACTCCGGCTTTTCTAGTTCAAGCAGCTGCGATCTCGCGAGTATCAGTGAGTGGGTTTTTTTTTTTTTTTTTTTTTTTTAATTTTTTTATATAGTATATATATAATTGTTAGTTTCCAATTATACATTCAAAAAGAGTTTTCTATAATTCGCCTAGATTAGTGTGATTATGAAGTTATGCTACGTCCTATGGGATGCACAGGTATGTGTATTATTATTGATGCCTTAATTATATTTATGGTCATAGATAGTATTATGGTGACATGAATTATCGATTTACCACTGTATAATTTTATTTACGTTATCTGCTCATCGTGTGCTGCATTGGTGTTAGTACTTGTCCCAGCCACAGCTAGTCTTTCACGTGTATGTTCACATCACACTGTACGCTCACTTTGGATCCATTATAGTTGCCAGTCTTGTCCTAAATTGCTATAGGCAATTAGGACTCGTCAAGTGATGCGCATATTGCCAGTCTTCACGTGATTATAGTACGAGAGCGTAAATCATTATTACACCAATCTTGTGCATGTCAGAATATTTCTGCATGAACTCATGTGTCAGCATATGTCGATGAGCACTCATTATGATATGTTAGTTTATGCGAGGTTACATGACACTGAACATTAGGCATTTATTTACGAAATATTATGACTTATTAAATTTCTGAGATATTGCAGGCTATTGTAAGTATTTTCACACTACACGTAGAATGTATATTTTGGAAACTATACTTGTTTTCGCCCCTCCAGGTTTAGTAGCTGAGTTTTCGTGTTGACGAGGATTCTTGGTAAACTTTGGAATAGGTGATTACCTTCGATGGTATAATTCTTATCCTACCTTTACTGTACTTTACTTGTGCTCTGATATCATGTGTGGAATGAGTTCATTCCCTTTCACAAGCGCACTTATACATTTAGGCACTTTTAGTTTTAAATATATTAATATTTTTCACATCACTATACTCTCTGACTTCGTCACCCTCCTGGTGTCGGTCAGTACAACTCGATTCGGAGTCTAGGCAAACATTCCGAGTGGAGGTGTGTCAAGTGTGAACTAAAGACTACAATTCCACATTGGGGCATCTCCAGCTATGTGCACAAAATGGATAGAACTCGTCGGCTAGCATCACATATTATTAAGAAAGTATCAGTTTTGGGTTTCTTGTAATGTAATCATTTGCCTACATTAGTGGAGCAATTAGTACATTAGTGGAGCAATTAGTGCTAATAGTTGGTCGAACAGTAAGTGCTGATAGTAGAGCAAGCAATTAGTGAAGTTGGCAGTAATAGTGGAATCATGAATTATTTGGTGGGTGGGCTACTAAAATTATTAATTTTAATTAAGCTATCAATATTTTTTTAGACCCAATTTACTACCTAAACTACTCACACAAACCCAATTCAATATATAAATTTATCTTTACACATATTTAGAAAATAAAAACTCAAAATCAATATTCTGCCACTTCGTCTAAGTGGTACACATCACTCAATCTTTTATGAAAGATTAGCATCGAATGACACTGCTAGCCACAACATTCACTTGAAGTATTCATTGAATTTTTCCTCATCATAGTTGAAGGAGACGAAGATTATCTCAAACTCTGTCTTCCACTCTAAGCATTTCATAAAGTCTCACCAGCTGAGGGTTGATAGCCTTCCAATGCCTACATCAATTTGCTGAGAAGTAGAGGCACACATTACATGACTATAAGGGTACCTACTAATCTCATAATCAAAACATGATTATGTTTTGATAATCAAGAGAAAAAAATTCACCCCTAAAAATGAAGGCATATTTTCTATGCCTGCTTGAACCTCACGTTCCTATATTTTCATGAAATTAATATACTTTCAACATCCAACAACCGAATTAAATTATGAAAAAATAATATTGATTGAAACAAAACGAAGACAGGGAAGCTTTTGGAGACTTTACATTTGTTTCACCGGATAGAAGGAACTCAGCACCTTCAAATTCAAGACAGTCGCTATATTGCTGCTATGCACTACTGTCAAAACTACAAGCAAAGTATGGCCTCTGTTGAAAAAAAACTTAGAGTACACAACTCTAGCACAAGTGTTGGAGAGACAATACAAGTAAACAAATTACTTGTATTACACAAACAAAATATTACAACACAAACTATCAAAGACACTCTTGAGAAGCTATGATGACACTCACTCACTTTCTAGAGACAAACTCTAGAACACTCACACTCTTAAAAGACTATTCTTTCTTCTCACTCTCACTTGCTTGCTTGCTTACAAGCTTGCTTGTTGATTTGTTGATTTGTTGATAGCACCACACCCATATTTATAGGGCATGTTTGCCGACTTTAAACATGCTAGAACTCTCTAGCTACTTATCATGCATTGCACCATCACCGACATAGGCTTTGTAATATCCATACAATACTACAAACTGCTAGAACCTTCTAGCTTATTATGCATGCACACCGACTTTATCATGCAAATTTGAACTAGAATGGTCTAGTTCATTTGCAGCTGGACAAAGCCTTCTAGAAGCTTCTACCTTCCAAGCTTGCTGCTTGTAGTTGCTAGACTTTTCTAGGATCCAAACACCAATTGGGCTGGTGTTGATCTTTAACACTCCCCCTCAACACCAGCTTATTCTTTCCTCCATGCCGAGTTGACGACAAAGCTTTTTCTTGAACACCCATTTGCATGATATGGGTTTCACATCTCTTCGCTTTGGCACTAGATTCCAAGCTTGATTTAGCTCTACCGTAGTGACCTCTTCTCCCAACTTTGAAGCACTCAGGTCCAGTTGCTTCTTCTTCTATGGCTGCGCTAACGTATCTCGGATTTTGCTTCCGGATTCTTGTTGACCTCCTTAGTTGTGCTTGTGGAGTTGATACTTCCACTTCACTAGGTCTATCTTCTTCTGGTTGTTGATATACGTCAGCTTGCCAAGGGTTTTGGGGTACTGCTTGCTCAACATCATCACCATCAAGCGAATCTTCAGACTCATCAGGTCTCGACTGGATTTGAACAATTTGCTCCCCTATCTTTTGCTGCAACTTATCTTCTATCTCTCTTGAATCAGGCAACGCCTCTTTTTCTGAGGACCACCAAGAAGATGCTTCATCAAACACCACATCTCGTGACGTGTAACACCTTCCATTCGTAGGATCACAACATTTCCACCCTTTTCTTTGGCTGTCGTATCCCACAAAGATACATCAGACTGCCTTCTTGTCAAACTTGCTACGTAAATGACTTGGAACAAATACGTAGCACACACAACCAAAGACTTGAAAGTAACTAACTGTAGGTTTCATATCCCACAGTTTCTCAAAGGGTGAGACAAATTCTAACCTGGGTTGAGGAAGCCTGTTGATCACATAAGCTGCAGTTCTCATTGCTTCGGCCTAAAACCTTCCTGGTACATTCTTGGCATGGAGCATACTTCGACATATTTCTGCAAGATGCCGGTTCTTTCTTTCCGCTACGCCATTCTGTTGTGGAGTATTGGCACATGTGAACTGGTGACGTATTCTACATTCTTGTAGATACTGGGAAAACTCATTCGAGGTATATTCTCCTCCATTATCTGTGCGTATGCAACGGATCTTCTTTCCTACTTCTCTTTCAATTGTCTCCTTAAACTCTTTAAATTTTGAAAATGTTTCAGATTTTTCTTTCATAAAGAAAACCCACACATACCTCGAGAAGTCATCAATGAACGTCACCATGTACCGCATCCCACTTATCGATGGTTGCTTGACGGGCCCGAACACATTAGAATGAACCAACTTCAACGCCTCTTTCGCTTTAAACTTCGACTCTTCGTATGGTAGTTGATGTGCTTTACCATACTGGCATCCTGCACAAACCGTGTCTGTTCTCACGTCAAGCTGAGGTAGCCCCTTAAGCATTGACTTCTTCATCATCACATTTAGCTTGTGATAGCTAACGTGTCCCAATCTCATGTGCCATAAATCTGCTGTCTCGTTCTTCCTTGTCTTGTCTATGTATGCAATTTCTGCTGACATTACATAGACTGACTGCAGTCGCCGTCCCTCCATTTTTGGCGTCCCTAAGATCTTGAGGTGTCGATACACCTTCACATCTCGTGGACCAAACAAGACATAATTTCCCAACAACGTCAGTTGCGGCACTGAAAGCAGATTTTTCTTCATACCTGGAACATGGTAGACATCTTGAAGCGGGACATGGTTAGTGCTGTATCGGGGCTCAATTACTGTTTTACCGATGTGAGCAATCGGTAGCCTCGAGTCATTAGCCGTCACCACTAAGCGGCCTCCTTTGTACTCAGTCAGACTTTGTAACTTTTTCTCATCACCTGTCATATGGTTTGAGCAGCCTGAATCCACGATCCAATCATTCTGGTAGTCAATTGATTCCAGACTTGTTGCTGTGAGAGCTGACTCTTTCTTCTCTGTAGCAATAGATGCTTTACCGTCCCATTCTTCCTCCAGGGCTAGAGACGCAATGACGTCCCAATCATCTTCACTTTTCTTCTCTGAGTTGGCGACATTACTTTCTGCAAGCCTTTTGAACCAGCAATCCTTCACCATGTGGCCATTCTTTCCACAATTGTAACACTTGCCCTCAAATCTTTTATTATTCTGGGACTGACCACGGTTGCCGTGATACTTCGGAGCTCCCCCTGGCCGAGAACTCCATCCTCCTTGATGACCTTTTTCCTTGTCACCATTTCTTTTAGATCTACCACCAGCACGCTGCTTAAAGCTGCCTTTACTTTTGGTGTAGAACGCTTCCTCCTCACCTTTTAACGAGACCCCTCCCATTTGCTTTGCCAAAGCTTCTTGATCGGCAAGCAAATTCTCAAACTCAACAAGTGATGGTTGGGTCAGCCATCCTTGTACAGCGGCAACGAAGCCTCGATATTCGAGTCTCAATCCATGGATAATTATTCTTTTTATCTTGGATTCTACAATGCCAGCACTAGGATCTAATTCAGAAATTTCACGGCAAATAGACTTTACCTTGTGGAAATACTGCGCAATCGTCATGTCCCTTTGGGCCACTGATAATAGCTCGTTCTCGAGAAGCTGCAATCTTGTATCGTTCCTCTTTGAAAAGAGTGTGGCGAAGGTGTCCCACGCTTCTTTTGGTGTCTTGGCCTTCCGTATGTGCTCCAACATGTCATCTTCAACTGTGGTTTTTAAGGCAAACATGGCCTTACCTGCCTTGATCTTCCACTTCCTCAAAGCGCCGGTGGTGTCTTCTTCTGGCTGCGTAACTTCATTACCGTCGACGACATCCCAAAGATCTTGGCCTTGTAGGTAAGACTCCATACACGTCGCCCACGTGTTGTAATTTTTGTTGTTCAACTTCTTGATTACTCCAACAACTTGAAGATCTCCCATCGTGTCGGCAGAGCTTCGATAAGCCGAACAAGATTAACGAATAATCTTGCGAAGTACTAAACTTTTCACGATTCTCAAAAGCTTCAATAGAGACGGTCCCTGATCGTACCGCTCTGATACCAATTGTTGAAAAAAAACTTAGAGTACACAACTCTAGCACAAGTGTTGGAGAGACAATACAAGTAAACAAATTACTTGTATTACACAAACAAAATATTACAACACAAACTATCAAAGACACTCTTGAGAAGCTATGATGACACTCACTCACTTTCTAGAGACAAACTCTAGAACACTCACACTCTTACAAGACTATTCTTTCTTCTCACTCTCACTTGCTTGCTTGCTTACAAGCTTGCTTGTTGATTTGTTGATTTGTTGATAGCACCACACCCATATTTATAGGGCATGTTTGCCGACTTTAAACATAGAACTCTCTAGCTACTTATCATGCATTGCACCATCACCGACATAGGCTTTGCAATATCCATACAATACTACAAGCTGCTAGAACCTTCTAGCTTATTATGCATGCACACCGACTTTATCATGCAAATTTGAACTAGAATGGTCTAGTTCATTTGCAGCTGGACAAAGCCTTCTAGAAGCTTCTACCTTCCAAGCTTGCTGCTTGTATTTGCTAGACTTTTCTAGGATCCAAACACCAATTGGGCTGGTGTTGATCTTCAATAGCCTCCACCCTTCACGAATGAAACGAAAAGAAAGCGTGACATTCACACAAGTAGCCAGACTTTAATATTGAAAATCTCATATATGTTTCGACTAGTAATTATACTTTGGAAAAGGCGCTGATTTTGTTTCTAATTCCTAAAAAAAAATTGAAATCAAACTTGGATAAATCAATTCATACTTTAGTTTGATAATTGTTCAAAAAGAGCTTGTTTTTCTCTATGTTAGGGTTTGATTATTGGTTGTGGGTTTATTAATAAATTTTAGTTTTATTAATGTCATCTTGTACTTAGTGGTAATTAAGTAATAGGGTATAAAAAACAATTAACATTTAAAATTTAAGTCGGATGTAGATAGAGATTATATGGGATCAAATAAAGTTTAAGTTGGTAGAGCAATTAGTGCACACTAGACAGTGGAACTTTAGTGGAATAAGTTAGGTCTAAGTCCTCCTTACTTCAACGTTGAAGCCGGGCAAGTCTGAGTCGTGCATAAGTCTTGGTAACACCAACTTGCTTCCCTATATAATGAGTTCAAGTTTTCTCTCGAATTAAAGCTGAAAGACGAAAACTACTACAATTATAGAGAGCATATACCCAGTGTGTGCGTATATACGGAGGAGAGAAGTAATTTCCTATTGTCGAAAATGTTGTCGATGATACACTACTGCTTGTGTTATATCTTTATGATGATTATGGCTAATTACTTAACTGCAGATGCATTAGCAATAGCTCATACCAATTTCAGCACAGATCAGTCTGCGCTCCTTGCTCTCAAAGCTCACATCACTAGTGACCCTCAAAACATCTTGACAGCCAACTGGTCCTCTGACTCCAATTCCGACATTTGCAAATGGGTTGGTGTTAGCTGTGGTGCTCACCACCACAGAGTCACAGCCTTAAATCTCTCGTACATGGGTCTTGCCGGGGTTATTCCTCCGCATCTAGGCAACCTCTCATTTCTCGTTGAGTTGGGCCTTGAGAATAATAGTTTTCATGGTCCCCTACCCCAAGAACTGTCTCGTTTGCGCCGGTTGAAGGCGATTAACTTTCAAAACAACAACTTTATGGGAACCATTCCTTCGTGGTTTGGGTCCTTCCCTAAACTTCAAACCTTCAAATTGTTGGATAACGGCTTCTCTGGTTTCATACCCGCTGCTATCTTCAACTTATCTGCACTCAAAATAATTGATATGAGTAGTAACCAACTATCAGGTACGTACGTAGCACTATTACCAACCACCTAGGCATATAAATTAGTGTTGCTTGCTTCGTTACATTTAACATCTATGTTACATTTTAACTCTATATTATAAAATGTATAGCAATCATCTCGTTTGTTTTTTTCCCTTCTTTTTTGTTGGCATGCATGCACATATTTAACAGGTAGCATACCCAGAGAAATCGGCAACTTAACAATGGTGAAGGGCATACACCTTGACGACAACAAGTTCGAAGGTATACTGTATGACTTAGGTTTTGTTATATATATATATAAGACCCTTCTTAGCTGGGATCTTGTTCAACTTCATCAAAAAATGAGATGAAAGGACTATTGTAGGATCGTATATTTACCGTGTAAGACCATCATATTCTAGAGCAAAACAGAGGTCATATATAGTGAGTACATGGTCCTTAGAATGCATCCCACTTTTGCTACGGTACAACAGGATTCCCACTAAGAAGCTGCTCCTATATATGTATACATGATTTTAACAATATAAATGCATTGATTTTATAGAACTTCCGAACGAGATAGGCAGATTAGGTCTGCTGGAGGACTTGTTTGTGCAGGACAATGCCCTAAAAGGCTCTGCTTTTGTGCCTGTCCTCAACATTTCTTCTTTGACTACTTTCAGTCTATACGGAAACAAAATGAGTGGCAGTCTTCCGGAAAATATGTGTGAGCATCTCTCGAGTATTCGAGTAATTAATTTCGGTCAAAACCAGCTTCACGGGCCTATACCCAAATGTCTTGGCAATTTGACCTACTTAACCGAGATTCGTCTTGGTGATAATAATTTAACAGGTAATAAATTTGGGGGCGTTTCATAATCAATTTGTTTTTAGTTTTTAGTTGAATGAAGTTACAAAGTTAATACAAACGTTCTGAAATCGTGACAGGTACAATACCAGATGACATTGGCGATCTTCCACATTTAGAGATATTGACACTGCATACTAATAGTCTCAGTGGCGTCATCCCATCCAAACTCTTCAACAACTCCATGATAAAAGTAATAGAGGTTTCTATTAATCAGCTCTCAGGTAGCCTCCCAGCAAACATAGGTCTTCACGTCCCAAACCTAGAATTCCTTTTTGTAGCCCAAAATAACCTTATGGCTGGACCACTCCCTAACCTCTCCAATGCTTCCAAGCTCAGGGAGCTAGACATGGGTTTAAACACATTTACCGGGTTTCTTCCTATCACACTCTGTTCGTTGAAAAACCTCGAGTATCTTTCCTTTTACTCGAATCATTTGACGATTGATGCTTCTACTCCACAAGCAGCAAGCACTTTCTCTTGCTTGTTTAACCATAGAAATTTGACAGGATTATACTTGGGAGATAATCCTCTAAACACCACGATTCCAGCTTCTCGTGGCAATCTCTCTACGTCACTCCTGTATGTTGATTTAAGCATTTCCAACATCAGGGGTAACATTCCAGTTGACATTGGCAACTTGAGCAGCTTGATAGCATTAGACCTGGGAAACAATCAGTTGAGTGGAGCAATTCCAACTTCAATACAAAGGCTACAAAATCTCCAAGCTTTGTATTTGAATGATAACGTACTGCAAGGACATATCCCGTATGAACTCTGTCAACTAAACAACCTAGCCGATTTACGTTTGGGTGGTAATCGGCTCACTGGTTCTATTCCTTCCTGTTTGGGTACTTTGTCAGTAGCTCTAAGAAGTCTATCATTAGGGTCCAATTTGTTAACTTCTACAATACCATCTTCCTTGTGGGAACTTAAGTATATATTGCACCTAAACTTGTCATCCAATTCTCTAGTTGGACCACTCTCAGAAGACATAGGAAAGTTGAAAGATGTGGTGGATATGGATTTATCAAATAACCACTTCTCCAGAAACATTCCCGGTAGCATTGGTGGTCTTCAAAATATGATTAATTTGTCCTTGGCAAACAATTATTTAGAAGGCCCTATTCCCAATTCATTTAAAACCTTGCTAAGCCTAGAATTCTTGGACTTGTCCAAAAACAATCTATCTGGAGTGATCCCAAAGTCATTGGAAGCACTCTTGTATCTGAAGTATCTGAATTTGTCTTTCAACAAACTCCAAGGAGAAATTCCAACCGGCGGGCCTTTCAGAAACTTCTCTGCTGATTCATTTGTACCAAACGGTGCACTCTGCAGTGCTTCCCGACTCCATGTTCCACTATGCAAAAATAGAACAAAAGTTAAGCCAAATTGGAGAAAAGCTAAATATATCATCTCAGGGGTCATATCAGTAATACTGCTAGCAGCCGCTGCATTGATTCTGATACTATGCAAGAAAAGGAATGTCGAAGTTGTTAGAGAAACTGCCTCGCTACATCAAGTTCTTTGGAGAAGAGTTTCGCGCCTAGAACTTGTAAGGGCAACAAATGGATTTCATGAGAGTAACTTACTAGGCACGGGGGGTTTTGGCTCAGTATACAGAGGAACACTTTTAGACGGGATAGATATTGCCGTCAAGGTATTTAATTTACAGCTAGAAGGGGCATTCAAGAGTTTTGATAAGGAATGTGAAATGCTAAGCAATCTCCGTCACCGGAATCTTATTAAAATCATAAGTTGTTGTGATGAACTTGATTTCAAAGCCCTGATACTTCAATTGATGCCTAATGGAAGCCTCGAAAACTGGTTGTATTCTCCAAACTGCTCCATGACTATCCTACAGAGGTTAGACATAATGAAAGATGTTGCATTGGCACTAGAATATCTTCATCATGGTTACTCGATACCTATCGTTCATTGTGATGTGAAACCAAGCAATATACTACTAGATGATGATTTGGTTGCACATGTTGCTGATTTTGGCATTGCAAGACTCATCGGCAGTGCAGATTCGATGACAGAAACCATGACCCTAGCCACAATTGGATATATGGCTCCAGGTGATGTATTTTCTCAATTTTGTATACGTTGGTCTTATTAGGAGTTATAATTTTCTTTTTATCATTTATAAGTAAATTCACATACAAATTTTGCAGAGTTTGGGATGGAAGGAAGCGTTTCGACAAGAGGGGATGTGTATAGTTTTGGTATTGTACTCATGGAGACATTCACAAAAAGGAAGCCAACAGATGAGATGTTTGTTGGGGAAATGGATTTAAAGCAATGGATTGCAGATTCGTTATTTCCAGATGCTGCAATAGGTGAAGTTGTGGATGCCGATATACTTGGGGTGGAGGAAGATAGTGATTTTGTGAGCAGAAGGGATTGCTTATTATCCGTTATGAGATTAGCTTTAGCTTGCTCTACAGCATTGCCAGGAGAGAGGATTAACATGAAAGATGCCGCAATCACACTCACCAAAATCAAGACGAAGTATCTGAAGGACTGTGGAGGAGTGAACTCTTAGTTCTCTTTGTTCTCCATATTTTCGGATCCATTTTCTTATTGTTGTTTTCAATTTGCAAAGACTATATTATTTTCTCATAGTGACGGATATGAGAAGATGACGATATTCCTAAAATTGAAATGTCGTACATGGATTTGTCAATGCAATGAGACCAGTAGTACCAAAATTGCAATTCCAATTATTTTTCCCATATTTGGTAGTAAAGCATTCAGTTTCTACGGCCAACCAAATCCATTTCAAAAAATTTACACTTCCAGCTCAAGAATGCCTGTCATGGGAACACAAACTTATTTCAATCAACATATAAGGAAGTTACAAACTTGTACACATGCCCTTGACAAAAAATTATAGGGCATTGAGGCTGCTCCTTTAGGTAGTTCAATAAACTTACTGGTAAGTTGCGTTTTTTGGCTGCTTTACCAATTTGTTCTCATCTTTTTAACAAAAGGAACGAAGTTACTCCAATTTTCAGCCCTAAAGATTTAAAATATATATTGCAGGCCCATATTGTTTACATGCAGAAATTTTTAAGTAAGCTGCTTTAATTTGTTTCATACAAGGAAAAAAACACCCATAATCAGAAAGAAAGCTTTCCTCTCCCTCTCCAAAGAAAGGGACTTCAGATGGGAGTGTTGTAACAGCCAACCTTTTGTGGTCCCTTCTCTTCCCACAGAGGTTTTCCTTCCTTGCGTACGGCCATCTTTAGGTCACCCATCCTAAAAGGAACATGGTTGTAAATAGTAAAAATTCAATAGCAACCAAATTTCCGTCAGAGGAATGAAAAATTTTTAAGATACATGTACTTCTCATAGCACTGGAATTCACCGATTCCAGGAAACTTCCAGCTACCATCACCAAAACGATGTGTAGGTTATCTGTGTGAGCAATGTAACAATGTTGCATAAGAAATCATTGGACTGGCTTCATACTCATAGTTCTAGTGCAACTATAACATACTTAAGTTCACCAGAAGGACCAAGACCAACACTAATTTCTTCTATTACAGTTCCGATTAAGAATTCAAATTTCTTAGCAGAACTTGACATGAAATCTTCCTAACAATGTAACAATGTTGCATAAGAAATCATTGGCAGTCCGTTCGCAAAAGAGAGGAACATGATCGACTCCCAGTGTAAGATAATCATCTTTGGAAAATCCATTTTGGTCCCAATAATATATATGCTTATTCTGATCACCAATCTAGGAGGAAAAAAGAAGAGGTCAACTTCTTTATCTAGATTCAAGATTCAAACTGATAGGTTTGTAATGAAGGCCAAACTATAGTTTTTCTTTCACATTCCTTTGCATTGATAAACTTTTTAGCCACATCAAAGCTAAAATCAAGTATGCTAATGGGGAACACAATACTATAGCACGTTGCAGAGCACGAAATAGAAGAAACATTGATATTATCTCTAGTCATCCAAATGGGTTATAGTATGACCAGGTAAATTAAGCTTTGCAATACGGCCATGTGCATTGTACCAGACTAACTTCAAATGGGATTTCAAAATATCAAAGAAGACAAACCTCTATGATCCAAAGTGGAAGAGTAACACCCCCTTTTCTGCTAGAAGAAGAGTTAACGTTTGAGTGAAAAGATAAGGCAACATGCAACTTCAAACCTAACCTGAGTCAGAAATCAGTTTGAAAAGCTCTTCATATAGAGACCAATCATATGCAAGAGGAGAAAGACGCTCTATGATTCCCCACCAAACCTCAACTGCAATTCCATGGACACATGCCAACTTGAGTGCTTTCAGATTAAGGCCTTGGTTCTGAAACAACTGTAAATCAAGCAACATATAAGGAGTTTCTGTCTCAATTGAAAGGAAACTAAATTAAAAAAAAAAAAGATTTAGAAACATTTTGCAACCTTGAGTGCTTTTAGAGCTACAGTTATGGCCTTCACACACTTATTTCTACTTCTCACACATCACTTATTAATTTATGTCATTTGACTATTTTAATTGATTGATAGTCGGGAAATAATGGAGGTGTGTGAAAGGTAAAAATGGGTATATGAATATCACCACCCAAAATTATCTTTCTTTGTATTTTTTATTTGTCAAAAGATACTTGCAATAGGATAATATCAAGTAACTAAATTTTTAAACCAAATTTACAAATGTGTTACCAATAAAAAATAAACATTTTGATTTGATTCATGATTTTCAAGTATTGAGTTACGAATCAACTAGCCCTTTAGATTCCATGTTTGTTAGTAAACACGCAAAAAGTCGAGAACAGGGTGAAAGCTTGAGTTGGTTCTCCCCCATAAACCTAATAGAAGGTTGCTTCCATTGCTTGGGAACCTCCTGATATTCGTTGGTATAAGCTTAGTGTTGATGGTTCAAGATTGATACGGATGGAGTTCTCTGGCAATTTGGGACAAGGGGATTTTATTGACACAAGTGTTTGTTGTCACTTTGTTCTAACAAAATCTAGTTGATAGCTATTATCCTCTTGATACTTGATACAATTGTGAGCAGATGCAAAACATTGATGAGTCAATTGGTTAGATGTGAGCTGAGCTGAAGCATGAAGCATGTTTTCAGGGAGCGGAATTGTGTTGCTCATCAGTTGCCAAATTGGAGTTTTAATATGGATCTTGGCATCTTTGTCTTCAATAACCCCCTATACAGCCTGCCTAGATTGGATCAACTCTCGTAGATGATTTTCTTGGCATTGCTAAGTTGCGTTTTGCTTGTACAGATGTTTTACGTTAGGTTCTTCAAATGTCTTCATTTGAATGGAACTAAGATTAAAATGGAATGACACCAAAATACAATTGGAAAATAGAGAGTTGGAAGATAAGGTTGGAACAACTGATTTCCTTCTTATAAGAACAAACAAAGTGCAAAAATTTGAAAATTGATCCATTTCCTTCTCTCGTTACTTCTTACTCTTAGTAAATCAGACACAAAGACATAAGCTAAATTCTCAATGTGTATGTAGTCGTCAACAACGCAGAATTATCAGAGAGATACCCATTTTCAACAACACCGATACTGTCGATGTGGGAGTGGGGTTAACATATTTAAAACTCTTCTTTTCTCATAGATACGATCGATGTGGGACATTTCAACATGCCTCCTTACGTGAGACCCAATTAGTGGGTCACACATGGGAGATCCACACATGGACAACCACGTAAAGTCAAGGGGACTCACCCTACACGTAGGGCCAAGGGACCACTATCATCGTGCGGGGCCAAGGGGACCCATCCATCACGTGGCAATACAGTATGTGCCTATTCCTTGGTTCTAATACCATGCTAATTAGGCCTTATCTTAGGGTTTAATTCTGTCTTATTATTCTTCTCACCAAGGAGGAAAATATATATTGTATAAAATTGATTTACAAGGAAAGAACATATATCCTAATTACATCCTGATTACAAGGACCCAAACAGGTAACTAAACTAATTACAAAGGTCAACTCTCCAACATTCCCCCTCAAGTTAGTGCATAAATGTCGTTCATGCCCAACTTGACGAGAGAGTTGTAGAACGCTTGACTTGCAACTTTAGTTAAGATGTCCGCTAATTGATCCTTTGACTTTAGGAACAGGAATTGAATAATATTCCCATTCAACTTCTCCTTATTGAAGTGTCTGTCAACTTCCACATGTTTTATAGGATCATGTTGGATTGGATTGTGTGAGATAGCAATAGCTGCTTTATTATCACAAAACAAATTGGATGCCAACTTTGAAGGACACCTAAGCTCTGCAAGTAACCTTCGAAGCCATAATAGTTCACATACTCCTTTTGCCATACCTTTATATTCCGCCTCTGCACTTGATAAAGCAACCACTTTCTGTTTCTTACTCTGCCAAGTCACTAAATTTCCCCCCACAAATGTAAAGTATTCAGATGTGGACCGCCGATTAGTAATGTTCCTTGCCCAATCTGCATCAGTATAACCTTCTATCTAGCAATGACCATTCTTGGAAAACATGATGCCTCTACCCGAGGATGACTTTATATCGTAGAATGCATTCAACCACACCCATATGTGTATCATTCGTGGAATGCATGAACTGACTACCAACACTTACTACATATACCTTTGATAACGATCTCTGTTAGTAGGAACTTGAACAGGGTGCATGGTAAGGTGGTGATTTTGGACAATGGGAGTGTAAGCCAGTTAACAATCAAGCATTCCAGTTTCAGCTAACAAGTCTAGAACATATTTTCTTTGAGGTAGAAATATACCCTGTTTAGATTGAGCTACTTCTATCCCCAAGAAATATTTCAATCGACCAAGATCCTTCATCTCGAACTCAGTTGCTAGGTAATCTTTCAGCCTTGAGATTTCCTCTTTATCATCACCCTTAACAATCATATCATCCACATAAATAATACGTGCCATCAATTTACCCATTTGACTTTTCAAGAAAAGTGTATGCTCGGAATTACTCTACATGAACCCATATTTCCTCATAGCCGACCGGAACCTATCGAACCATGCCCGAGGTGATTGTTCTAATCCATACAATGCCTTATTCAACTTGCACACCACTTTGGGTTGTGAAACCGATGCATAACCAGGAGGAATATCCATATACACTTCTTCTTTAAGATTACCATGTAAGAAAGCATTTTTCACATCAAATTGTTGTAATGGCCAATCCAAGTTAGCTGCCAACGAAAGTAACACTTTTATCGTATTAATCTTTGCTACTGGGGAAAATGTTACTGTATAATCAACACCATACATCTGAGTATATCCCTTGACCACTAATCGTGCTTTGTATCGTTCAATGGACCCATCAACTTTATACTTGTACCCATCGACATCCGTCTGTATTCTTTCCTCGGGGTAACGGAACTAAATCCCATGTTTGATTTTTCTGAAGTGCATCCATTTCTTCCTCCATTGCCTTGGTCCTTTGATCATCATATAGTGCCTCTTTCAATGAACTAGGTGTGCTATCATTGGATATTTGTTGTACAAAAGCTTTGTCGAGCTCCAATAATTTATGTGATGACACATAGTTGGCAATGGGGCATTTAGAGCCTTTCGTTGTTTTTGGTGAATATTGATTGGGTGGCTTTCCGTGGTTGTGCCTGAAAGGTAACTAATAATTCGAAATATCGGATAATTCAACAAGGATAATAGAGCTTCCCTCATGAATATTCTCAGGAGGATGGTCATCTGGTGGTACTATATTTGGAGATGAGGGGAAGTAGTATCAGTAGACCTCTCAAGATAGGCAAGTGGCAGAACTGTTGCTGTGGGTGAGGATAGCACTGCCGTGCCTGCCGGTGGTTCCATAGGCAACGATGCTGCTTCTGTTGGTTGGGCTGGCAATGCAGCCAATGTAGGCTCGATTGCTGGCTAAGCTAGCAATGGCAACAAAAGATTAATGGTAACATCCATGGTCCAATCCTGCTCGTCATGCAGTGTCTCCCCCTGAAAAGTAAGGTTGGAAGAAGTCGAAGAGTAATACATCTCGTACTCGGAAAAATTAACATCTATGGTAGTCTACATCCGACAGGAATGAGGGTGGTAGCAATAGTACCCTTTCTAATGTAATCTATACCCCATAAAAATACAACGGAGAGCACACGAGTCAAGTTTCGTCCATTGATTTTTATGTAGATGAACAAATGCGACACATCCAAAAACTCGTGGTGGAAGCATCAAAATGGACAATAGAGGCATGAATGTAGCAAGCACTTGTAAAGTGTAAGAAAATCCAATACCCTGGATGGCATGCGGTTGATATGGTAAGTGGTAGTTTGAAGAGCAATTTTTTAAAATGAGCGGGGAACATGCGCCCCAATCAATAGTGATCTAGCCATTTTTAATAGATGATGGTTTTTGCACTCAGCCACCCCATTTTGTTGAGGAGTCTGAAGACAAGTAGTCTCGTGGAAGATTCCGTGATTAGTTAAACAATGTGTAAAATCACTACTAACATATTCATTGCCATTATTAAAATGCAAAATCTAAATTTTAGAAGAAAACTGTGTCTGAACCATGGTGTGGAATGTCTTAAAGGTCAAAAACACATCACTTTTATGCTTAAGAAGGTATAACCATGTCATCCGTGTGCAATCATCTATGAAAGTAACAAACCACCTAATACCAGATGAAGTAGTAATTGGAGATGGTCCCCAATACCAGATGAACAAGACCAAAAGGAATAACACTTTTATTAGAATTCAATGGATAAGAAACACGACGACTCTTGGCAAGTATGCAAGTGTCACATTTAAAGTCTGAAATTGAACAACCAACAAATAAATCCGGAAACATATGCTGTAATTAACTAAAAGATGGATGATCCAAACGGTGATGCCACAACCTTATATGATGCCGCTTGTGATCAACGGCTCCTTGGGAAGATTAACCCATCATGTACTGACATCATCCACAAAATAGAGATCCCCCTCTTAGTACCACGATCAATGATCTCCTTCACGAGCATATCTTGAATAAGACCCTCTTAGTACCACAAAATAGAGATTAACCCGTCATGCACTCGAAGAAATTGATCTGAGAAGTAACCAACTATCAGGTACGTACGTAGCACCATTACCAACCACCTAGGCATATAAATTAGTGTTGCTTGCTCCATTACATTAACATCTATATTATAAAATGTATAACAATCATCTCGTTTGTTTCTTTTCCCTTCTTTTTTGTTGGCATGCATGCACATATTTAACAGGTAGCATACCAAGGGAAATCGGCAACTTAACAATGGTGAAGGGCATATACCTTGATGACAACAAGTTTGAAGGTATACTGTATGACTTAAGTTTTGTTACATACATACATACATACATAGATACACACACACACACACACACACACAAGCCCATTCTTAGCTAGGATCTTGTTCAACTTCAACAAAAAATGAGATGAGAGGACTATCATAGGATCGTATTTACCTTGTGAGACCCTTGTATTCTAGAGCAAAAAAGAGATCCTATATAGTGAGTACATGGTCCTTAGAATGTATCCCACTTTTGCTACGATACAACGGGATTCCCACTAAGAAGCTGCTCCTATATATGTATACATGATTTTAACAATATACACGGATTGATTTTATAGAACTTCCGAACGAGACAAGTAGTTTAGGTTAGCTGGAGAAGTTGTTTGTGCAGTACAATGCCCTAATAGGCTCTGCTTTTGTGCCTGTCCTTAACATATCTTCTTTGACTACTTTGGCTTTGAGCAACAACAACATGAGTGGCAGTCTTTCGGATAATATAAGTCAGCATCTTTCGAGTATTCAACGACTTTATTTGGATGGAAACTAGCTTGACGGTCTGATTCCCTCCAAACTGTGGCAATGCCAATGCAAAGAGCTTCGTGAAATCTCATTTCTATCTAACAATTTCCGTGGAAGCATACCCAAAAGTCTTGGCAATTTGACCTACTTAACCGACATTATTCTTACTGAGAATAATTTAACTGGTAATAAATTTGGGGGCGTTTCATAATCAATTTGTTTTTAGCTTTTAGTTAAATTGAAGTTACAAAGTTAATATGAACGTGCTGAAATTGTGACAGGTATAATACCGGATGAGATTGGTGATCTTCCACAGTTAGAGACTTTGGGACTGGAGATTAATAATCTCAATGGTGTCATCCCATTCAAACTCTTCAATAAGTCCACGATAAGAAAAATAGGGCTTTCTTTTAATCAGTTATCAGGTGGCCTCCCAACAAACATAGGTCTTAATGTTCCAAACCTAGAACTCCTTAACCTAGCCCAAAATAACCTCGTGGCCGGACTACTCCCTAACCTCTCCAATGCTTCCAAGCTCTGGGAGCTGGACATGAGCTAAAACTCATTTACCGGGTTTCTTCCTAGCACGCTCTGTTCCTTGAAAAACCTCGAGTACCTTAACTTGCGCTCGAATAATTTGACAATTGATGCTTGGCAAACAATTATTTAGAAGGCCTTATTCCCAGTTCATTTAAAACCTTATTAAGCCTAGAATTCATGGATTTGTCCAAAAACAATCTATCTGGAGTGATCCCAAAGTCATTGGAAGCACTCTTGTATCTCAAGCATCTGAATTTGTCTTTCAACAAACTCCAAGGAGAAATTCCAACCAGCGGGCCTTTCAGAAACTTCTCTGCTGATTCATTTGTATCAAATAGTTCACTCTGCGGTGCTTCCCGACTTCATGTTCCACTGTGCAAAAATAGAACAAAAGTTAAGCCAAATTGGAAGAAAGCTAAATATATCATCTCAAGGGTCATATCAGTAATACTCCTAGCGGCCGCTGCATTTATTATGATACTATGCAAGAAAAGGAATGTCAAAGTTGTTAGAGAAACTGCCTCACTACATCAAGTTCTTTGGATAAGGGTTTCGCCCCTAGAACTTGTAAAGGCAGCAAATGGATTTCATGAGAGTAACTTACTAGGCACGGAGGGTTTTGGCTTAGTATACAGAGGAACACTTTCAGACGAGTTAGATATCGCCATCAAGGTTTTCAATTTACGGCGATATTGAATGTGAAATGCTAAGCAATAGTTTTGATAAGGAATGTGAAATGCTAAGCAATATCCGTCACTGGAATCTTATTAAGATCATAAGTTGCTGCGATGAACTTGATTTCAAAGCCCTGATACTTCAATTGATGCCTAACGGAAGCCTCGAAAAGTGGTTGGATTCTCCAAACCGCTCCATGACTGTGGTGCAGAGGTTAGACATAATGAAAGATGTTGCATTGGCACTGGAATATCTTCATCATGGTTACTCAATACCTATCATTCATTGTGATGAGAAACCAAGCAATATACTACTAGATGATGATATGGTTGCACATGTTGCTGATTTTGGCATTGCAAGACTCATCGGCGGTGGAGATTCGATGACAGAAACCATAACCTTAGCCACAATTGGATATATGGCTCCAGGTGATGTATTTTCTCAATTTTACTTATAATTTTCATTTTATCATAATTAAATTCACATACAAATTTTGCGGAGTTTGGGATGGAAGGAAGCGTTTCGACAAGAGGGGAAGTGTATAATTTTGGTATTGTACTCCTGGAGACATTCACAAAAAGGAAGCCAACAGACGAGATGTTTGTTGGGGAAATGGATTTAAAGCAATGGATTGCAGATTCATTATTTCTAGATGCTGCAATAGGTGAAGTTATGGGTGCCGATATACTTGGGACGGAGGAAGATGGTGATTTCATGAGCAGGAGGGATTGCTTATCATCCGTTATGAGATTAGCCTTAGCTTGCTCTGCAGCATTGCCGGGAGAGAGGATTAACATGAAAGATGTTGCAATCAGACTCACCAAAATCAAGACTAAGTATTTGAAGAACTGTGGAGGAGCGAACTCTTAGTTCTTTATGTTCTCTATATTTTCGGATCCATTTGCTTATTGTTGTTTTCAATCTGCAAAGACTATAGTATTTTCTCATAGTGACGGATATGACAATATGACGATATTCCTAAAATTGAAATGCTGTAACTGGATTTGTCAATGCAATGAGACCAGTAGTACCAAAATTGCAATTCCAATTATTCTTGCCATATTTGGTAGTAAAGCATTCAGTTTCTACAGCCAACCAAATCCTTTTCAAAAATTTACCAAGTCAAGAACGCCTATCATGGGAACACAAAGTTATTTCAGTCAACATATCAGGAAGTTACACACTTCTGCACATGCCCTTGACAAAAAATTATAGGGCAGTGAGGCTGCTCCTCTAGGTAGTTCAATAAACTTACTGGTAAGTTAGGTTTTTTGGCTGCTTTAACAAAAGGAACAAAGTTACTCCAATTTTCAGCCCTAAAGATCTTATCATTCATTCTCAAAAACGTAAATGATCTTACTGCTTCGGCTTGAGAATGGTAACAGTTAGCATGTGTTTGCGATAAACCAAACTGCAAGAGAAAAGAAAACGCGTGAATACGCAGGACAGAATGGGCAAAAGAAAAAGTGGTGAACTATTAAACGCTATCAGAAGCCATGTGTTTCTAGTTATATGACAT
Source organism: Pyrus x bretschneideri (assembly GCF_019419815.1). NCBI lineage: Eukaryota > Viridiplantae > Streptophyta > Magnoliopsida > Rosales > Rosaceae > Pyrus > Pyrus x bretschneideri. Next base: position 5,245,853 of record NW_025999624.1, read on the forward strand.
TTGCAATATCCAATATATGTCTAATAGAAATAAATGGTACCTGAAATTTTCTTTTGTTATTGAGCAAAGGATGAATTTACCCTGTCAAATCGTTCATCGGTATTTCTCCCAATCAAATGTACCCTTTTCTTTGAAACACTCCATATCTGGTGCAAATCGAATCATGTTAGGTAACATTGGAATTGTATAATATTTTAAATATACAATGAACAAAGCATAAGGCCAGACAATTTATTGAAGAAAGCCATCAAATAGCCACCACTACCACCACCCAACGGTGTAAATGGACAGACCCTGCCAATCCAAAGTAGTAAGATACTGATATATGGTATAGTGATTCAATTCTATATTTGTTCTTTATTAATATCAAATTTGTATTTCAAATTTCAATAAAACAGAATATGATTATTGATGAACTTGTCATATGTTTCTTCTTTATTATCCGGGCAAGACAACCCAATTAAAACTATAGATTTACCTCATAATGAATTATAAAATACTAAAAGAAACCTAATAAACTGATCAATAATACCCAATATCTGTAATACTAAAAAAGCTGATATTGGCCCGTTCCAAGCCCATGTTGAACCCAGAGACCCTGCACGATCTGGCGTGCCAACCACAGCAGCATGGGCTAGTCCTACGTAACTTAAAAGCTTGAATTATACAAAAAATATCTAAAGTAAGTCCAAAATAAGTGCCAAGAAAACAACAACCTAAGGAAGCATTATTTATCAACAGGCCTCGTACCTGTTAGAGTAATCCTTCTGGGCTACAAAGACAGGATGCGGGTTATCACCATCCATCATTTCTAAGCAGCTGTAATAAGATATTTAGTATGTGAACTTATCAGGTTGAACAACGAACAAAATTCCAGTCAGAACCTTCAAACTTAGAATCTTACAGAACATGCAAAGCAGCTCCATGATGAGACAAAAGTGAAGCAACATGATCATAACCATCTCTAACAGCAGTGTTGTAGTATCCTGCTATAAGTTCAGCACGGTATGCCATCGCCTGATACCACCAATTTTAGCCACCAATATGATTGAAGTTTGCATGTTTTCTTGATATTTCTTCAGAATGTTAGCTGCCTTTGCAAGAATATCATCTGCATGATGGAGCAACCTACCATTGTCAGATCTCCTAAGCTCCACAGTGTTTTCCAATAAGTTTAATCATGTTATGCCAAGTAATGCATGACAAAGAATCATAATATAATTTAATTTTCCACTTATACGCCACAAGTGTCCTTAGTTTACTAACCAGTACATCCTATGATGATTTTTTTTTCTCTCTCTAGAAGACAAGCATCAATGCATTTTCATTCTTAATCAAATTGAATTAACTTAGTGCAGTTTCTTAAAAACCCGTTCCCTTAGTGCAGTTTCTTAAAAACCCGTTCCCTTGTCATGACTTCATATTAAATCATTAAAACATATCTACTTTTTAATCATGTTGTGTAAGAGTAGTTAAGACTTAAGTAGCAAACAATCTGCAAGTACAACCCCTAGAAGCAAATAGAGTTAGTTATAAGAAAAGTTCCAGTAAAGATTGAAAATATATATTGCAGGTCCATGTTGTTTACATGCACCTACACAAAAATGTTGCCTGGCTAATGAAACACAACTTCAATTCAGCGTTTGCATTTTATTCTAAGTGGTAGTTTGAGGATGAAATGTGCACGAACAGAATGATAAAAGCAATTATGTCATGCAAGTTACACTAGGCTTTAGCTATGCAGAAATTTTTCATGGGAAATAATTAAGCAAGCTGCTTTCATCAGTTTCATACAAGGAAAAAACACCCATAATCAGAAAGAAAGCTTTCCTCTCCCTCTCCAAAGAAAGGAAGTTCAGATGGGAGACTATTGTGACAGCCAGCCTTTTGTGGTCCCTTCTCTTCCCATTGAGGTTTTCCTTCCTTGCGTGCAGCCATCTTTAGGTCACCCATCCTAAAAGGAACAAGGTTGTAAATAGTAAAAATTCAACAGCAACCAAATTTCCGTCAAAGGAATGAAAGATTTTTAACATACATGTACTTGTCATAGCACTGGAATTCACCGATTCCAGGAAACTTCCACCTACCATCAGCCAAAGGATGTGCAGGATATCTGTGTGAGCAATGTAACAATGTTGCATAAGAAATCATTGGACTGGCTTCATACTCGTAGTTCCAGTGTAACTGTAACATACTTAAGTTCACCAGAAGGACCAAGACCAACACTAATTTCTTCTATTACAGTTCCGATTAACAATTCAAATTTCTTAGATAAACTTGACATGAAATCTTCATAACATTGGAGGACAGTCCGTCCGCAAAAGAGAGGAACATGGTCAACTCCCAGTGTAAGATAATCATCATTGGAAAATCCATTTTGGTCCCAATAATATATATGCTTATTCTGATCACCAATCTGGGAGGAAAAAAAGAAGAGGTCAACTTCTTTATCTAGATTCAAGATTCAAACTGATAGGTGTGTAATGAAGGCCAAACTATAGCTTTTCTTTCACATCCGTTTGCATTGATAAACTTTTTAAGCATATCAAAGCTACAATCAAGTATGCTAATGGGGAACACAGTACCATAGCACGTTGCACAGCACGAAATTGAAAAAACTTTGACACTATCTCTAGTCATCCAAATGGGTTATGTTACTTAAAGTATGACTGGGTTAATTAAGCGTTCCAATACAGCCATGTATATTGTACCAGACTAATAACTTCAAATGGGATTTCAAAATATCAAAGAAGACAAACCTCTATGATCCAAAGTGGAAGAGTTACACCCCCTTTTCTGCTAGAAGAAAAGTTAACATTTGAGTGAAAAGACAAGGCAACATGCAACTTCAAACCTAACCTGAGTCAGATATCAGTTTGAAAAGCTCTTCATATAGAGGCCAATCATATGCAAGAGGAGAGAAACGCTCTATGATTCCCCACCAAACCTCAACTGCAATTCCGTGGACACATGTCAACTTGAGTGCTTTCAGAGATACAATTAAGGCCTTGATTCTGAAACAACAGTAAATCGAGCAACATATAAGGAGTTTCTGTCTCACTTGAAAGGAAATTAAATTAAAAAAATAAATTTAGAAACATTTTGAAACGTACATTTATATAACTTGAATTGGGAAGAGACCAAAATAGTTAGCTGCAACCTTGTAGCTAATCAAACTCCGTCGTTTAAAAGAGTGTAACAATTAAATTAAGAATGAAAATGCTTGGAGGCCCCGTACCATCACAGCAAAAGGCATCGACAGGCATCATCACATATATGGGAATTCTCTTATCTCGGGAAGATGGCAAGCAACAAATCATCTAATTATCACAGACAAATTTATACGATCCAATTTGAAAATTCAAAAGCAATAGACTAGCTCAGAAACTTCTCATCAAATCAATGAAAAGCATTCGCGTCTAAATTTCAGTAAACTCTACAGAAGCTCAAAAATTTTATAAATTTTCCTGCGTTTTCTCAGGAACCAAACAGACCATGCAACTCAAAATAAAACGGAAAAAAATCGTAATTGTGTGAGATAAACCTGAGAATACTGTTTCCAGCAAGGGATAGGCTGCAGCGAGTGAATAGGCTTTTTTAAAGACGGGAAAGGCTGAAACGTTTCGGAGGAGGTTTCGGCGGTAGGGCTTGTCGTCGAAACTGACTTCTCTGAAGCAGAAGAAGCTCCTCCTTGCTGTTATGCATTTGCAGACGACTGCCATTGCCAGCCATTGCCATTGATCACAGAGAATCTCTCAGCGATAGAGAGAGCAAATCCCAGTGTTTGTAATTTTCATTTGCAACTGAAATGTACTGACCAACTCTCTATGTTGTGGTATTTTTGGGTATCTGTTTAGTTTTGTGCCCATTCACACACTTATTTCTACTTCTCACATATCACTTATTAATTTATGTCATTTGATTGTTTCAATTGATCGACAACTGGGAAATAATAGAGATGTGTGAAAGGTAAAAAGAAGTGTGTGGATATATCACCACCCAAAATTATCTTTGTATGTATTTTTTATTTGTCAAAAGATATTTGTATTAGGATAATATTAGGTGACCAAATTTGCATGCGTTACCAATAAAAATAAACATTTTGACTTGATTCCTGATTTTTAAGTATTGAGTTACGAATCAACTTGCACTTTAGATTCCATACTTGTTCATAAACACGCAAAAAGTCGAGAATTGGGTGAAAGCTTGTGTTGGTTCTCCCCCATAAACCTAATAGAAGGCTGCTCCCAGTGCTTGGGAACCTCCTGATATTCGTTGGTATAAGCTTAATGTTGATGGTTCAAGATTGGTGTGGGTGGAGTTCTCTGCCAATTTGGGACAAGGAGATTTTATTGACAAAGGTGTTTGCTGTCACTTTGATCTAACAAAATCTGGTTGATAGCTATTATCCTCTTCATACTTGATACAATTATGAGCAAATGCAAAACATCGATGAGTCAATTGGTTAGATGTGAGTTGAGCTGAAGTATGTTTTTAGGGAGCAGAATTGTACTGCTCATCAGTTGCCAAATTGGAGTTTTTATATGGATCTTGGCAGTTTTGTCTTCAATACCCCCCATGCGGCCTGCTTGGATTGGACAACTCTCGTAGATGATTTTCTTCGCGTTGCTAAGCTGTGTTTTGCTTGTACAGATGTTTTACGTTAGGTTCTTCGATGTCTTCATTATTAGCTAGTTTGAAAGGAAATAAGATTAAAATGAAATGACACCAAAATACAATTGGAAAGTAAGGATGGTACAAAAAACAAGTATTACACACTTATTCATTCCAAGGTACATTTCCATTAGCGAAACACTACTAGTTTTCAACGCTGGGACGGTACATTGTATTCAAACAAATCCACGATTTCCTTAGGTCTTACTTGGGCATATAATCGCCAACTTACAAAAATAAGACTGTCTAATAGATTCCTAAACTCGGGTTTAGCAGACTGATGATGGTAGTCATAAGTAGCAGCTCCAAGGGACAACATAAAAACCTAGGAAACTGGAAATTACGAGAATGAATTGTAAGCTTTGTTAGAGCTGCTCACTTGTTTAACACGTGCTTAAGGGATTGAGATCATAAGAGATTAGGATTGACTATACTTGTAAGCTATCAAGGAATGTATGTGGACTGATATATAGCTAAAGCAATTCTGATATGAGTAGATGTATCTATACTGAATAGTATGGTTTCTTGGTAATAAGGGTTATCAGTTTGATAGTTTGATAAGGATTACATGATGGGAAGTATCCTTATCAAACACCACCATTTAGGATATATAATAGGGTCCCCTGCTCTCACACTAATTACGCACAAAAAGATATCAAGCCCCATTGATTGTAGCAGTGCATTCGGTATGTGTTGAGAGTAGAAGAACCCTTAGTTCATTGCAGCAAAGGCGTCACAAGGTTAGTGGTTAATTTGGTATTGTGATTTACTTATTCCACATATATTGATCTTACATTAGGTATTAGAGCTTTCACATACCAATTAACCCTAAGAGGAAATCATAAAGAATTGTTTTTTAAAATTTTCAGGTTAAATACTAATTACGTATTATACAGGGAGAACATGTGTATGCATATGATAGCTAAAGCTATCTATGCAATATATATGATTCTCATTAATAATACAAAATTAGTGTTGGCACTGGGATTGAAGCATCGTCACTGATCATCTAAAGATGTTCAGTAGTCTATGTTTTGATCTCAAGTGGCATGGCACTTTACAATCCAAGGTATGAACACAGTTACTTCTTGCAATCCACAAAGGGTTGTAACAATGACTACAGAAAAACGTATGTTGGCTGTGAAGGTGCTATGATTAAAGAAAAATCTACATATAACTCGTTAATCCAAGGGTTCTTGAGTCTATGATATAAAGAATGGGGATTAAAGATTAATACTTTTCAAGTTGCTGCCATGAACCCTAGTTCCATGAGCCTCAACACTGTTGAACCATCACTGGTGTCAACTATAAGAAATGGAAACAAGACTTGGAAATCGTTTTGGGTGTCATGGGTATGGATTTAGCATTGAGAATTGAGGAACCCCGCTACCTGTCATTGGAAGCACTTCCAGCCAAAGATCAAAGTATGAAAAGTGGAAAAAATCAAATCGAATCTCGCTTATGATAATCAACGAACAATGATTGATGTTGTTCGTGGAGGATTCCCACAGGTAATGAATGCAAAAGAGTTCATGAAATCTATTGAGGAAAAGTACGAAGAGTCCAAGAAAACTGAAACTCGCAACCTCATGAATTCACTCACTAATCAGGTATGATGGTGAAGGAAGCGTGCGTCAATATATTCTCAAAGTCATCAACATTGCTTGGAAACTCAAAAATCTTGAGGTACCAATTTCTGAAACCTTTTTGGTCCATGTAATCATGAATTCACTCCCAGAATCATATACTCAGTTGAAAGTTTCTTACAATGCTTTGCAAGCCAAAGCCAAATGGGATGTGAATGAGTTAATTTCTATTTGCGTTGGGAAGGAAGTGAGAATTAAAAGGAGAGAATTGAAAAGGGTGAGTATGTGAACTATATTCAAGGTCGTACCAAAAGAAATGGGTCCAAGGGTGCCAGGAAAGAAAATGCTAGAAATATTCCCATGTCTAGGACTTTCAAACTTAACAATTCTACCGTTTTCAAATGTTATTTTTGCCAAAAGGCAGGCCATATGAAGAGAAATTATCCCAAGTATGCATGGCTTGCAAAACAGGAGGCAAATAAAAGTAAAAATGTTTTTCAAATGTTTTTTGCTTGTTTTGAATCAAATTTAACTAATATGGCTACCAGTACTTGGTGGCTTGGCTTTGGCTCTTCTATTCATGTAAAAAATTCGTTGCAGGACTTCATAATAGAGAGACCACCAAATAAGGATGAAGTCAAAAGTCTCATTTGACAATGAAATAAGAGTTAAAGTCATGGCAATAGGAACTATTAGGATAAAATTAGATTTTGGTTTTTGTTTAGAACTTGATAACGTGGTATATTAGAATGACATTAGTTTCATTTTGAAGTTGATTTTGCTAGTTTTTTATTTTACTTTGAATAATAAAGGCTTCAACATTTCTTTTTTAACAATTCTTCTCATTAATGCACCGGTTCTTTATGTGATGGTATGTTCAAATCTCAATTAAATAAAACTGAAAATATTTTCAACATTGAGAAAGAAACCACACGACCAAAGAACTCTTCAAATCTTTGGGACAAGAGACTTGGTCATATTTCAAAAACTAGAATGGAACTTTTGATTAAAAACCAAATCTTGCCTCCATTGAATTTCAACGATTTTGAATTTTATATTGATTGTGTCGAGAAAAATGACATGTAAAAGAAAAGAGGGTTCAACTAAGAGCAAACAACTTTTAGAAATAATCCATAGAGATATTTGTGGTCCTTTTCCCACACAAATAATTGAAGAAAATAAATATTTCATAACTTTCTTAGATGATTTTTCAGGCTACTGTTACATTTATTTGATTTCTGAAAAATCAAAAACCTTAGAAGTTTTCAAGATTTATACTATGAAAGATGCACACAAACTGTGGCAGACACCCTAGGCCTTTTGCTTTATTTTTACAAGAACATGGAATTGTAGCTCAATATATCATCCCTGGTACACCGGAGAAAAATGAAGTGGCTTAGAGAAGAATTAGAACCCTAATGGACATGGTAAGGAGTATGATTTGTAGGACTAATCTACCAAGTGCTTTTATCGAATTAGGGATGGACAATCATCAAAGCACTAGAACTAATAAATTCAAATTTGAGGAAGATGGTGAAATGGGGAATAAGGTAGAATAATTACCGAATGCAGCAACAATGATTGAATTTCCAAATCAAGTGGAAGAAAGTGAGAGTAATTATAATGATGATTGTGTCATTCAGCATGGCAATTGTAATATTGACGTGGTGTTGCATAGTGAGCAGCAAAGTAAAGATCATGCAGGGTACGTGTAGGTGGCAGCTCCAAGTGGCAATGACCACTGACTGGAGCATGGCACTAAAATCAGGAAATCAAGAAGCAGGGGACGTGGGGTGTTGTTGAATGATGAACAACATGCAGGAAATCAGAAAGCACATGTGGAGGAAGCACTGCCAATGGCAGCAACCACTGACTAAACTAACCAGTTTTGGCAGTCGGTGATGCTCCAATGCTTTTGAGGAAATCAAATAGGGTTAGAAAGTCAACATTCTCATCAGATTTTGTGTCTCTGGCAGAACCAGATTTTAATTTATCAGAGTTCGATGATCCTAGGACTTTCAAACAAGCCATCTCGGGTCCAAAAGCAAGCAAACAATTAGAAGCTATGGAGTCTGAATTATCACCAATGGAAGAAAACAAAGTATGGGAACTAGTGGAACCAAGAGAAGGCATGAAAACGAAAGGTTGTAAACGGGTGTTGAAGACCAAGAGAGACTCAAAGGGAAAATATAAAGAGACATAAGGTCAGATTGGTGGCCAAGGGATTCATTCAAAGAGAAGGTACCGATTATAAAGAAACTTCTAGTCTTGTACCAACGAAAGATGCATTCAAAGTAATCATGACGATGGTGGCACATTTTGACTTGATTTGCATCAAATGAATTAAAAACAACTTTCTTAAATTGTGATTTGAAGGAAAGTATATATATACGACACAACCAGAGAGTTTGAAGGAGAAAGGGAGAGAGCATTTAGTGTATATATTGAAAAAACCAATCTATGGTTTAAAACAAGCGTCGAGACAGTGGTATTTAAAGTTCTATCGTGTTGTTAAGGATCATAGCCTTGTGGAAAACCCTTATGATGCCCGCATTTACTTGAATGTCAGTGGGAGCAATTTCATTATTTTGGTACTTAATGTTGATGACTTATTATTGGCTACAAATAGTTTAATTTTCTTAGATGATACCAAGTCAGTGAGCCCTCTTATGTGATCGGCATCGAGATTAAAAGAGAGAAAAGAAAAAAAAAAATAGTGTTAGGGTTGTCAGAGAGAAGTTACATTGAGAAAGTTTTAAAGAGATTCAACATGTCAGCATGCGGCACAACTGAAATGCCTATATCGAAGAGTGCTAAGCTAAGCAAGGAGCAATGTCCCATAAATAATTTGGAAAAGGAAATGATGAAGGATAATCATTACACATCATTAGTAAGGAGCTTAATGAATACTCAAGTTTGTACTAAGCCAGGCCTATCTTTTACCATCAGTTTTTTTTAGGGAGATTCCAGTCTGGTGCAGGAGAAGCACACTGGAATGCTAAGAAAAGAATTCTAAGGTACCTGCAGAAAACTAAGTCTCATATGCTGGTTTATAAGAAGACTGAAAACTTGGTCTTAGAAGGATACAATGACGCGAACTTTGCTGATTACCCAGATGATTTGAAATCAACTTCAAGCTATGTGTTTATGATGGCTAATGGAGCTGTCTCTTAGAGGAGTGCCGAGCAAGACGTCATTGCATTCTTCGACAATGGTGGTTGAGTACTTGTCTTGTTGTGAAATTGTGAATTAGGTAGTTTGGTTCAAGGATTTATCAATGGTCTTCGTATTGTTGACTCAATCTCAAGACTTATTCAGCTTTACTGTGATAATAGTGCAGTGATTTTCTTCACAAAGAACAATAAGAGATACACTACTACAAGGAACCTGGAGATTAAGCTTCTTGTTGCTCATGAAAAGGTGATGATTGGTTTGGTTAAAATTAATTATTTGGAGACAGGTTCTATGATAGCAGATTCGTTGAACAAGGCCATTACAATGGCAGTATTCAAGAAACATATAAGGAAGATGGAAGTGCTAGAAGTTTTTGGTACTGCAGAACAGTGGGAGTTTTGATCATGTTTAAGACATTTGTTTTTCGGCATTGGTTGATTCAGGTATTTTTGGAATATGCATTAAAGTATTTATGTTTAAATCATCTTAACTAATAAAGTAATGCGCTGCTAGTTGCAAAGGTTTCCCAGAAATTGCAGTGTTATAGTTATGATACAGATACATTATGAAAGTGTATTTTGGATGACAAATTGTTTGAATTGTTGTAACAGAAAAGCAACTTAAAGTTCTCAGTACGAGACAATAAAGTGGACTAGTTTTAGCACACGAGAGCCTCAACCTAAGGAGTTTGACCCCTCTTGAACTTTCTTAGTAACTAAACGAAACCTTTCAGATATGTTTTTGCAGTTAAGCTTTTATACCAAAACCAAACCTTTTCTGGTGTAACAAGTAATATCACCTAACCATTCCCATCCAAATGAAATTCATAAAAGAGTGCAAAAGAAAATTGAGAGTTTGTTACCCCTAAAAGTGCTTTCACAAAGCTGCTTGATTGTTCCCTGTACTTTTCTTGTACCCGAGAAATGCAAGGACAAAAAAGGAAGTATATGCAACCGCATCAAATAGACAGCAAGCAAGAACAGTTGCCAACCTAAGTTTTGCAAGTTTTGAACTCATTTCAACGGAATTTGCCTGACGAAACATGTCAAATTATGAAGAGGAAAATCCAATTTATACGACTAGGAGGTTGATATTCTTATACATACAAGCAATTAACAATTCACTCAAAAAGAGAAGTAATTTCAGCAAAAGTGTAGGAATTTTGTATATTCATGTGAAAGCAAAGGGAAACACTATAAAAAGTAGGGCAGAAGCAGTCTACGAACGAAATTCTGGAGATTAACATCCCAAGGGCTGCATAGAGCTCCCACACAACGACTTCGTTGAACGAACTCTTTGATATTCCAAACTGATTTCTTGGTACAACTTACACTTTCTACAAACATGAATTCCTTCTATATATTACAGTTTCTACAAACATGAATTCCTTCTATATATACTTGGTCAATCAACTATTCCTAAACATTCGGTTTGACATGAATATCGTCTCTATACATACATGTATCGTTAAGTTCACCCATTATTCATACAACATATCACCACATTCAACTCACAACTACAACTAATTAATCTTGCATTCACCAATGTCTTCAGCATTACAGAAATACGACATCGAAGACTATGAAAACTTATAAATGCAACTGAAGGAACTCTTGAGTGAAGCTGAGACTCAGTAGTGGTTTTTGTGGAGAAATGCAAATGCAGGGAGCTACACGAGGAGGAGGATGAAGTTGCCAAATTCTTGGGGTGGAATCTACTTTTATGTCTGCTTTTTTCAGTTGTTTTTGTTCAAAAAATCCATATGGATATGGACCATCTAATTCACCATTTGGGTCTGAATACTGAAAACCATTCCAAAATTTTGATCACCACACCAAGCCTTTCCTCAAATTTAATTACGCACTGTAGTCAGAGAAGCTAGACTAAATAGGTTAGAGCCATAGTCATAGCAACTATAAAGGCATATGCAGTGCACCAAGAAAAGTAGGAAAATGTTTTTTTACACCCTCAATTTCTTACTATGTATTGATTTTCTTTAGATTTATTTATTCCGTCCTATAGAACTTAAGCAAAGCAAATGAAACAAGATGCAATATTAGAAGGGGTGATGTTTAATATTGATTATTTAGCTATGCATTTTGATTTTGTTAAGTTCGGGCTTGTTCGTGCGGAAGGTTACTTTGCTACTCGCATGGTGGCTTCGTTTGCTACCAAGCATGGTGGCAAGTTTCTTTGGGATGAGATTGGTCCGGATTTTTTATAGTATTCTTTCAGCTAATGTAAATCTTGTTATTCGACTTTAATAAATTTCTATCTTTTCAACAAAACAAAAAATCCATCTTTTCAACAACAAAAAATAAAAAATAAATCAAAACAAATTAAGGAGTAAATAAATACTGATAATAAACGAATATTTATCATTCAATAGAAAATGATAGAAAGTACACCAATGGTAATCAGTACAGGGCTAAAAAAAGAGAATTAAGTCCTAATTAATAAAATTGTTTATATCTTTTCTTGAGAACAGGAAATGAAGTGTATTGATTTAGAGAGCCAAAGCAACCCAGACAGACAGCCCGCTCAAAACAACCCGAACCGCATTCAAACCAGAAGCAAACGATTCATCGCTTGATGGACCCTGGGCAGCACTATCAGGTGACAGACTTGCCGGCGCCGGAATCGGTGGGCTACCCCCCCTTGAAGGGAAAATTCCCGGGGATCCTGCCGGTGTTGCAGAACTCGAAGGAATGCCCACTGGTAACGATGGGGTCTCTGCAATCTCAGGACCCTCTGCAACTGGCGAAGCACCGACCGGACTTTTCTTAGGAGCGCTCACCGGAGTTTTGGCCGGAGAGGCAACGGTGGGCGTAGGGGGCGCCGGTGATTGAGCCGGTGGAGACACACTCTTGGACGGGCTCTTCGCCGGAGAAACCGATGTGGGAGGGGACGCCCGAGAGACGGTGGGTGGGGTCGCCGCCGAAGGAGTTGGGGTCGGCGGGGAAGTTGGCGGAGAGGTCTTGGGAGAAGGCGAAGGCGGCGACTGAGTCGGAGGGCTCGGAGTGGACGCGGGAGGCTTTGCAGGAGAAGTGGTCGGAGAAGAAGCAGGAGAGGGTTGCGGAGGCGGCGGCTTTGTGGGGGTGTTGGTGGGTTTTGGGGAAGGAGCAGGCGCATTGCCTGCTTGTACCACATTGAAATGCGGGACGACGCACAGGAGAAGAACAGAGAGTACTACAACAAGTTTATGCATCTTTGGAATCTCCAAATGATACCTCAGATTAATATTGTTGTTGTGAATGATTGTTCAGTTCTGAGAGATTGAGGAAGGAGATGAATTTAAAGGGAAAAAGTTCTCTTCTGTTTTTTTTTTTTTTCCGAAAAATAATTGGGATTTAAAAACGTTGTGAAAAGAAGTGTCGGAAGTTTGTTCGCGGGACAAATCAGAAAATGCGACCGTTGGGGAAAGGTGGAATGGGGTGCCACTGGCTATAATCGGTAAAGTAGCCGTTACTTGGTACGACATGACAGGCTTGTCCGGTTGATTTGTCGTCGAATAACTGTAAGATTCGCGGTCGTCCACTGGGATGTAATCTTGTTGACTAATTTGTGAATGTTGTTCTGGTTTGGACCCCGTGGTGGATTCAAGAATTTTTTTTCAGAGGATCAAAGGGTAAAAGCTCTTCAACATGTTTAGAAAAAAATTAATTTTTAATTCAACAGTACTATTATCATTCACCATTGATAAAAAAATTAAAACATTACAAGTCACAACTGTCCACGATGAATTTTCATATACTAAACGTAACATTACCAAATTTGCTAAAAAAATACAATATTACAAGTTACAACCGTCCACGATGAATTTTCATATACCAAAAACGTAACTTTATAAATTTGCTAATTTTCAAAACAAGCTGCATAGAGATTTCATACCATTAAGTCATTGACAATGGTTGGTACAATTTTTATCTCTTGCATGATTTGTTTCCAGTTTTCAGTAGGGGTGGTTCGGTATGGGATACCATACCGAAACTAGTATCCCGAATCCCAAATGAAATTTTTCGGAACGGAAATTTGAAGACCAATCCCAAACCAAATTTTCGGGAATCCTGAAATATTTTCGGGATTTTGGGACAAATCGGGAATCCCAAATTGAAATATGAAATTATGAATTGTTCTTCAAATATATAATTCAAGAACACATTCATGAACTAGGAATTTCATTTCATTCACACTACCATTTAATTGAACACTGGCATGCTTGACTGTTTTTATCATAGTCAAAATTCAAATTAATTAAACCCTTTTTGCAATCTGTTGAGAGACAAAAGAATCAAGCCTTCTGAAATCATCAGTCATAGCAGCAGCAATAATAAAATCTACATGAATATCAAACAGAACATGAAAAATATGCAAGGTGTAGGGCATTCCAGGTTGCCGAGCATGAATTAGAAACTTCTAGCATCAATTATAAAAAGAATAATATATATATATGTATATGAATATATATATAATAATTAATATTATATATTTTCGATTTGGTATGGGATTCCCGAAATATCGAGAAGCCAATCCCGAATCCCATACCGAAATTTTGGGCTTGGTTCGGGATAGCATTCCGAAAATTTCGAGAATTTCAGTTTGGGAAATTTTTGGTTTGAGATCGGGATTTTTTCGGTTTGGTTCAGGATTTTCGGGAATTTTTTCCACCCCTAGTTTTCAGCCATTTGCCTAACTTTTGTTCCAAAATTAAACAAAAGAATTTGCACTACTTAACTTACACCAAACTTTTAGCATGCACCAGAGTCTCTAATTTCAATCCTTAAAAAGAGATCTGTAGGCTAATATTAATGTTTGTAAGAGAAATAAATCATCTGATATTTACATACTTTTCAGGCGTGAGATTGACATTTCTTTAATCGTATGGCGCAACGCATGACGTACAAAATTGTATTTTATCACGTGTATTCTGCAGGGGATAAAGATTTATGAATAGACTTTTTTGCTTTCATACATAACATTTGTGTTTTGGAGCCTATTGTTTTGTGCATTTGTGCTACAAGTATTATTTTAAACATTTAGATACAGTCAACTTACGTTATTGCATCATATGCTTATGATCGAGTGGCTAAGTAAATATTTTGTCTCATTATCATACATCATTCACACATTTGTCCAAGTTAGCTGAAAGTACAAAATTGATAACGCTTTTATTGTTAGAGATTAAGTGCTACACTTATTCTCTATTTGTAGCATTATTTGTACCATCTTTATAAAAGAGGTACGACTCACCAACATATGTGGATCTCATCTTTATTAGAGAAATGATACAAATAGAATATAAAAATAAAAATTTTGTTAATATATTTGTACAAAAGAAAAAAAAAATAAAGTGGGGAGCATAAATGAGGTGGGGATTTTTTTGTTTTTGTTTTTTTTTTCATACGATAGATTTTGTTAGATTAGCGTAGTAAAGAGCCGCTTGCTCATGATCTCGTTGTTGGCAAGTTCCATCTCCTCCTTATTCATCCGAGTAGCGTTATTAGAGAAATGATACAAATAGAATGTAAAAATAAAAATTTTGTTAAATATATTTGTACAAAAGAAAAAAAAAAAAAAAAAGTGGGGAGCATAAATGAGGTGGGGATTGTTGGGGATATCAGGGTCTCCCATGATCTCGTTTTTTTTTTTTTTTTTTTTTTTCATATGATATATTTTGTTAGATTAGCGTAGTAAAGAGCCGCTTGCTCATGATCTCGTTGTTGGCAAATTCCATCTCCTCCTTATTCGTCTGAGTAGCATTGTTGTGAACTTAAATGAGGGCTGGACGGAGGGGACGAATTTTCTTTTGTGATTGAGCCTAGAGCAAGCTATTGGAGCGTTTCAACTCCTCCTTGAATTCAATGATGCCTCCAACAGGTACAATACGTATTTCGGCTCCCACATATTTGGAACAATGATTAAAAGATGGCTTTAATTAACAGATCTAACAACGGTTTATTGGTCATATACTACCTGAAAGATAAAAAGAAGACAAACTAATTAAAATACAATAAAGAAAGGCACGTAGTTGGGAAAAGAACGTATGTTCAATCCTTCGAAATGGCGCCAATAATTTATGACTCGCAAGTGGATATTCCAAAGATATAGGTATGGTTTGGCATTGAGGTGCTTAAGAAAAAAAAAACTGCTGATTTTCAAAGTTTTTATGAGATATAGGTATGGTTTGGCATTGAGGTGCTTAAGAAAAAAAATACTTATTTTCAAAGTTTTTATGTTGAAGGTGTTTGGTAAACTAAACAGAGAGGGGTGTTTGATAAACTAAACAGAGAGGAGTGTTTTCTGTTGTCGAGGATTACAGACAGGAATTAGGAAGGAAGGTGCGCGGGCTGAAGAAGGGTTTAGAGTTAAAATGGGTTTTGATGCCACTTAACAAATGAAGATGGATAAAAGAAAGGGAAGTGTTATTAGCACTCCAAAAATCTCATTCTACACTCCTCACAAGTGTATTTTTCTTTCTAAATATAGAAAGTTTGGAGTGTAGAATGAGAATTTTGGGGTGCTAATAACAATTCCCAAAAGAATAATAGGAGACTTCTAGAGAGACTATTAATAAATAAAAGACATGGATTATTAATAAATGAAGATGAATAAAAGAAAGATAGGGCAAGTGTATTTTTCTTTCTAAATATAGAAAGTTTGGAATGTCAATAACAATTCCCAAAAGAAAAATAGGAGACTTCTAGAGAGACTATTAATAAATAAAAGACATGGATTATTAATAAATGAAGATGAATAAAAGAAAGATAGGGCTAGTTTATTATTTTACATTTAACACTATCATACTGCTTTTTTTTTCTTTTTTCAAAAGCTCTTTTACAAAAAAGTTTACCAAATACTCTGTTGCTTTATTTCACAGCTGATTATTCTCATATCACAGCAGAAGCAGTTCTTTTGTAATACCAAACCAGCCTATAGCCTATCAGAATACGAGATTGTACTCACGACGATTGTTAACGTTTTCTTGTTAATAACATTCCTTGATTTACCAATCACAAGCAAGACACAAAACTAACTAATAGACAATAAACTAAAAACGTGATTTGAAAATTAGTTTGAAGATATTATTGAAAACAACAAACAAAATAACAACGCACTGCAAGGGGAGCACATTCTAGGGTGTAGTAGACAATTTTCGTCATCTTCAGTCTTGACGAAAAAGTATCTACAAAATAATCAACACATTTGATCAATTTAGGAGTTAGGCCAACAGATCTCTGATGCCTAAGTTAGTTCTCTGTATAGAGTGAGTGTTTACGGTTTTTTGTATTATAGAAAAACTTGCCAAAATTTGGTGGAGATAAAAGTATTTATACGGAGGTGTGACCGACCATGGGTGTAGAGTTTTGCTCTACACATGACGGCATCCTATTGGCCAATATGTGTCATTGGTTGGATGAATGAGGTAAGAAAATTCCTAAGATATTAATTAGGAGATAATATCTAGGGATGATGGTGAGAGTATCCCTTATTGATTGAAATAGAGATTACTTAATTGAACATAGTTGATCTTTAATTAGGAATGTATTAAAGATATGATTTAGTAATTAATCATATTTTTAATGCCGTTGACTTTTTCTTGCCATGAGCAAGAGAGCTTTGAGCAGTCGTCGTCAGCTAGTTGAACTTCCAAGGATGTTGAGTCATGCGTGGGAGTATCTAAGAAGTCTGCCCATTTAATGAGGGCAATCTTGTCTTTCTTAGGCAAAAACTCACATGTAGCCTTGTGAATTTTTGTTATTATTTATGGCTCCAAAAAGTTCCCCACACATGTTGGGGCTACTGGCAGAAAAGAGCAGTGGGTGTAAAAATCTCAAGTTGCTTAGGTGAGTAGAGAGTTGTTTCCCAATTTGATGTAGATCTTCTACTTCGACTTTGAGATAAATTCTCTAGGAAGGGAAACTAATTGTCTCCCAAAACTTATTTAAGTCTGTAGTAAGCAGGGGGTTGAATAAATTTGAAGAGCAAATTTTATCCCTACAAGAAAGGGAGAAAGCTAGAGGAAAATTATTTCCTCTCCCATAACCTTCTTTTTCACTTGCCCGTGCACATAATTATTTCTCGTTGTTTTGCTTCTTCTCCGTGCCGCACCAAGGTAAGAAAAAATTCAATTTTCTTCGTCTTCTTAATTTTCTGAAACTCCAGGGTTTGAAAATTTGGCTCCACAGGGGGCCGAGGATGGGGTAAAGCAACCACGGAGCTGTTGTGTTGCTGTTGTCGACTTAGCATGATGGGATTGGCTCAGCTTGGGCAGAGGGCTGGCGGCCCGAGCTGGGCTCAATGTATGGCTGGCTTAGGCATGGGCACTAAGGCTCTAGGCTTAGGCCTATGTGAGGAGAGAGATACGTGCTGGGGCGCTTGCCCTTTCCATGATGAACTGGGCCGAGAGGTCTTTGGGCCTAGAGAGAAAAGGCCAGCATGGGCGAAGCCTCCCTGCTGCACTACTTTACCTTGGGTCGGACGGCTTGGCGACGTTCACCTTTGGTTAGCCTACTATGCGAATGACGAGGAACTTATTTCCACCTATAATGATATGATTCGTCTCCAAAAGGTTACCAATACATTTGAGTCCAAGGATGTAGAGCTACAAGGCCTATCAAAAGTTCTCATAAAGTGCCTTCAATAGATAGCTCGGACTTCAGTTATGTGAACCAAATTGCTGGTATCTGCCTAGGGCTATGCAATATTGCATGCATCAATGTTGGTTAAGGGTAGGCACGATTCGACTCGATGCAGCTTCTAGTGAAACCGCAACTGAAATCAAAACTTTTTGCGGTGCTGTTTTGAAGCCAAAACCAAACAGTTTAGTTTAGTTTGGTGCAGTTTCAAACGATTTTGGTTCAGTTTTTAGAAGAAAAAAAAATGTACAATTTATAATTTACACCTATCTACGCATAAGACGGTCTCATTTTCCTCATATATTAATTAAAGAACCTGCATCAAAACTGCATTCGTGAAGCATCTTGCTAACAACATAACATGAAGATGCACCTAAATATCATACGTATAATTAAGCAAGGATAAAAGGTCATTAATCACTTAAAGTTGTATGCAGCACTAAGGTGGTTCCTAAAGAAATTAACAATTTAGAATCAAGAAGCTACTTGGGTGGTTCCTAATCTAGTTCCCCTTTTGATTCACAAAACCTATCCCTAAAACCCTAACCGAATTCCCCTTTTGAAAACGAAAAGGGATGACATTCTAGTCTAGTTGAGTCCATACTAAATGTATAGACTCTAATAAAGAATCAATTAAAATTAGTGTTCTAAAAATCTCTCTAGGTGACCGCCTAGGCATTCCACGGTGGAAGCCCGCTGTGATATGGGGCAAAACGTTTGAAAAATCGGCGGAGGCCTAGGTGGCCACCTAAGCGCTCGCTAGGCACTCTAGGTGGTCTGAAATTCTTGCCGTCACAAGTGCTCTGCAACTTTTGCCACCACTGAATGCTCTACAACTCTCGCCACCTTGAGCTCTTTTTGCATTTGCAACTCCAAGTTTCCAATCCTCGCATGTGGCATCTGCATCGCAAAGTATGAATACTCGCTAGAGGTTTCTAGAAAAAGAGAGAGGGATAGAGTGGGGGAGAGAAAGAGAAAGGAGAGAGACCGGTTTTAGGTTTTTTGTGTCATGGGCTCATGGAAAGAGTAAAAAACTAAAGTAGGAAGAGGATTTTTGTTTGACTTTGCCTCATGTGTGATTTTTCATAACTAAAACATAAGTGAATAAATTTATTTTTAATGGGGAAACCAGGTCCAATTGTTTTTCAAATGAAAAGCAAATTCTAACAATGAATAATATATATAGGTGAGTGAACGTTACAAAATTACAAAATTATACACATATACTTATATTTTATAATAAATATTATAAGTTTATGTAAATCTGCCTAGGCGCTAAGCCCTAGCCAGTCGCCCGACTAGCGCTTAGCGTTTTTTAGAACCTTGATTAAAACATGACATTTAATTTATGGTGCAGTTTCGATGCAGTTTTAAAAACCCAATACCAAAACCGCACCATAAATTAAATGTAATGTTTTAATTGGTTCTTTATTAGAGTCGGTGTATGGACTCAACTGAATCCAAATTGTTTCCCTAACCGTGATTCGATTTCAAAACCACAACAATTTCAAAACTGCAAAACCTAACCGTCAGCCTAGCTGCCTAGGTGCTAGGCCCCAGCCGGTCGCCCGACTAGCGCCTAGCGTTTTTTTAGAACCTTGATTAGAACATGACATTTAATTTATGGTACGGTTTTGGTTTCGGTGCAGTTTTAAAAACCTAATGCCAAAACCGCGCCATAAATTAAATGTAATGTTTTAATTGGTTCTTTATTAGAGTCTATACATTTAGTATGGACTCAACTGAATCCAAACCGTTTCCCTAACCGTGGTTCGATTTCAAAATTGCAACTATTTCAAAATTGTAAAACCTAATCGTCTGCCTAGCTGCCTAGGCGCTAGGTCCCAGTCTGCCGCCCGACTAGCGACTAGCGTTTTTTAAAGCCTTGATTAAAACATGACATTTAATTTATGGTGCGGTTTTAGTTTCGGTGCAGTTTTAAAAACTCAATCCAAAACCGCACCATAAATTAAATGTAATGTTGTAATTGGTTCTTTATTAGAGTCTAAACATTTAGTATGGACTCGACCGAATCCAAACCATTTCCCTAACCGTGGCTCGATTTCAAAACCGCAACCGTTTCAAAATTGCAAAACCTAACCTTTCGATGTGGTCCGATTTGATTCATGTTTCGGTTTGGATTTTCAGTTCCAAGTGCCTACCCCTAATGTTAGTCTGCATGAAGCCAACCGCTACCCAACCTCATTCACCATTACAGTCGGTTACTTGGTATGTGCCTAACATTTCGCACTTACGTTGTTTAGGTGCACAGAATATGCCAATAACATCGCCACTACATGCTAAAATAGGTCCTCAGAGAAGAATGACAATCTATGTCGATTATGATTCGTCATCAATTATTTGCTACTTAGAGCCCTTGATAAAAGATTTCTTTACCACATGTTTTGCAGATTGTCACTTCGTTGAAACAGTCTTCCTGTTGTTAGGGAGAGATAAGAACGCTAACATTCTTGAAGAATGCCATGAATTTTCGTGGATTGGTCCCACTATGTCTCATTTAGATCCTTGAACTACCCAGTCTGAAACTGAAGTGCGTCGTATTCTAGATATACAGAGCATTGCTTAGAGCATGCTGGATGCTTTTACTGATCTAGCAAAGGTGATGGGATCATATATACCAACTGTAAATGCACATGCAAGGATCGACATACCTATTGTATGCTGTAATATTGCCCTAGAAGTGACGAGCCATCCCCAAATGAGGGTCAGTCGCACCTCTCACGAGGCCCCGTACACTAGCAGCTAGCTAATCATCTGCTCCTACCTGATGCGTGGCAAATCCCTTGGTTCATAGGATTTGCAATACCGGGAGAGGAAAATGGCCAAAAAATTTACAGCTAGTGGGCTAGCTAAGAAGTATAAAAAAAGTTGGTTTTTGAAAAATGACTATACGTTAATCTTATAAGCAAAGCTCGTCCAATTATTCTACGTTCATCAACCTTTAATATGACAAATATATACATAAATAAGCAGAAAAAGGTTAACATACTATAAAACTTTTTTAGATAGATAAAAATCATGCATAAAATAATTCAAAAAACTGAAACATGCAATGAGTTGCTTTTTAAAATAATTAAAAGCACTATTAAAGTAAGTAAACATTGTCACAATTAACCATAAATGGATAGTATATGAAG
Source organism: Pyrus x bretschneideri (assembly GCF_019419815.1). Taxonomy (NCBI): domain Eukaryota; kingdom Viridiplantae; phylum Streptophyta; class Magnoliopsida; order Rosales; family Rosaceae; genus Pyrus; species Pyrus x bretschneideri. The sequence continues at coordinate 5,267,081 of NW_025999624.1, forward strand.
TGTAAAATAGATTTGTAATTTAGGAAATAAATAGTATTAGTTAATGTAGTAAATAAATAAAAAAGATACATGGGCTAAAAGTGAGATGAATATGAAAATAAATGAACTATAGGGAATAATTGGTTTGTACCCACAAGAACTACCTAGGTTATAGCCCAGGGTAGCCTTGTACTTGGCTCCACCCTTGTGCACAAACTAGTGAAATTAGTATGAATCCGACCATTGCTTACTTAGCCGTTCCAACACATGAGGTTATTCTAGATTACAGTGACGTCCTAGACGAGAAAACCAGCCTCCCAAGAATCAAGAAATTTCGGTCCATTATTCAGTCTTGGATAAGGATTAGAATTAGAATGAGATGATAATCGGTGATGCCTTTCCATACACAGTAGTTACTGACATCATGCTTAACAATAACATTGAACCATGTTTTGTTGATGGACGTTGATGTAGAATTGACTGGTCAAACTGGAAACAAGCAATCCAGGTTGAACTTGATTTACTTACAAAACGCCAGGTGTTTGGACCTATAACTTCCACACCGCCACATGAAGCCCGTTGGCTACAAGTAGGTTTTCATGAGGAAACACAATGAGAAGAATGAAATAGTGTGATACCAAGCATGCCTCGTAGCTTAAGGTTTCTCTCAACGCCCTAAGGTTGATTATGAAAAGACGTATGCTCCCGTAATAGACCTCATTACATTCCGCTACTTTATCAGTTTGGTAGTTTCTGAAAAACTAAATATGCAACTTATGAAGGTGGTAACTGCATATCTCTACGGGGATCTTGATATGGAAATCTACATGAAAGTTCTAGAATGACTTACATTGACTAGATCAAATAGGTTTAGACCAGGGAACACCCTTTCAATTTGATTGAGGAGATCACTCTGTGGATTGAAACAATCCGAACGAATGTGGTATAATCGTCTGAGTGAATATTTGATAAGTCAGAGTTATTTGAACAATGAATTATGCAGATGTGTGTTTATTAAGAAGTCAAATTTTGAATTTGCAATAGTTTCTGTTTATGTCAACAACATGAATTCATTGGGATTCCTGAAAAGGTTGAGATTTGAAATCGAAATTCGAGATGAAAAATCTTGGAAAAAACTCGATTTTACCTTAGCTGGAGATTGAGCAAGGTTCAGATGGAATCCTAGTACATCAATTGAACTACATCTAGAAAGTTTTGCGATGTTTTAATGAGGATAAAGCGAAGCCTTCGAGTACTCCTATGGTCGTTCACACTCTAGATGCAAAACGAGATCATTTTCGTCCCAAAGAGGATGAGGAAAAGATTTTGGGGGCATGAAGTTCCATACTTAAGTGCAATTGGTGTTTTATTGTATTTGGCTCAATGCACTAGACCCGACATCTCATTTGTTGTGAATCTTTTCGCAAGATACATCAATGCTCCCACACGCAGACACTGTAATGGTATTAAAGACATTTTCCCCTACCTTAAGGGTACGATGAATTTTGGTTTGTTATACCCCTATGAATCCTCAAGATGAGCATTCGCCCCCTTGGTCCTTAGGTTGATTCTCGCCTTGTTGGTTATGTTGATGTAGGTTATTCATCTGACCCATACATGGCACGTTCTCAAACGGGTTATGTCTTTACTATTAGAGACATCGCAATTTCTTGGAGCTTTATCAAGCAATCGTTAGTTTCGATTTCTTTGAACCATGTTGAGATTCTTGCTTGCATAAAGCCTCATGTGAATGCTTTTGGCTGAGAGTAGTCGTGGAACATATTTGAAGTATGGATCAACTGAAGAAGGGATACATCAAGGGAGACAACACCAAACACATTGCGCTAGAGTTCTTTTATTCTCATCAGCCACAACAACATCAAAACATTAAAGTCAAGCAAATCTATTCCCAAGACAAATTGGTCGATCTCTTCATGAAGTCATTACCCAAGTCTACCTTTCAGAAGCTTGTCAAAGAAATCAGTATGCGTAAACTTTATGACCTGAATAGCTTGCAGTTCTCTTATTAGATTATGTCAAACTCAAGGGAGTGTCTAGAAGTATACTAACTTGATCTTAATGTACTATTTTTCAGTATGATTATGAGCATTTTACTCATTGGGTCTTTGCTACCTAACGAGGTTTTAATGAGCCACCCATCATGAGATGACCATACACTTATGAGGTTTACTACTTTCGTCCCGTATGGCGTTTGTTTTTAACATTATGCATATTTCTCACGTTTCTCCTTAGTCTATGAGTTTTTCACATACTTTAGTTTTTACCGTAGAGAGGTTTTGTGAGTTTTACTACCAATGCATACTTTCGTTAATTTGAGACCCACACTCATTCATTGTACCAACGACTTCATCAACTGAATCTACTTCATTCGTTAAAGACCCGTTAAAGACCCGATGTGATGTTTATTTGAGTATTTACACACTCAAGGGGGTGTGTTGTAGTCTTATTAAAATAGGAATGTGATCGTGTAAATTTTATCATATCTGAGATATCCTTGTGTGATTATACCATTTGTCTTATACTAGATATTATATTATTAGAGTTGTAATCCTATTGAGTAAGGAATTTACCTTTGCTACTATTATAAATAAAAACACAATTGGATGACATAACATACACCTCACAATTATACATATATTATTGTGCCGCCGCACACTCTCTTTGTCTTTTATATCATTTAGTAAATTAGGCCTCTAACCGTCGAAAATTATCAAGCGCTTTCTATCTCTTTCCCGATTTCCCTCCCTCCCAATTTTTTCCTATGTATTTGCATTTATACCTAACAGATGAATACAAACATTGACAATAAAAAAAGAGAAATAAAAGCAATTGAAAATACTGGAAAATTTCCCAATCAGAGGCGTAAGTTAGCTGGAACACGTAGGGGGTAGCCAGAAATTTCACTCCTCTCTTACAAGTTTCCAGAATATCGCAGAGATTAGGGTTTCTTTCTCCAACTTTCAAGACTCGCTCTCATTCTCTCTCTTCCCTGGTAAGATCTCAAAACCCTAATTTCCCCTTTTTATTTCTCCGTCTTCCATTTCGGAAAATGACTACTTTTTGATTTCTGCGAACTCTTTCACTGCCCACTCGAAAACAATAGATATAGAAAACCCTATACCTTCGAAAGAATGGATGAAGGCGACGGGGCTGATCAAATGGATCAGTTCCACCGCAACGAGGCGATCTCGGCGGTGGCCGACGATGGTTTTTTGGCCGAGGAGGACGACGATTATGAGGACCTTTACAACGACGTCAATGTCGGCGAGGGGTTTTATCAGTCTATGAGAAAGAACGAGGATGTAGGGTTTAGGAATGAGGTGGTGGAGGAGAAGAAAGTTGAGGTTGAGTCACCAGATGTTGCTCCGTCGGAATCTCAAGGTGGTCTGATACCCGGTAGTGGTGAGGAGACCGGTGGGGGTGGGGGTGATGGAGGGGTTAGAGGTTCTGGGTATAATAATCAGAATCTAGGGTTTAGAGGGAACGATATGGGTATGAAAGGGAGTGGTGGGTTGGGGCCCGTTGGGGGCGGGGGAGGAGGTGGGATTAGGGTTGAATTAGGGCAGGCATCGAGTAAGAAGAATGAGTTTGAGCAACAGAGTGGGAATAATAGTAGTGTTGGGGTGCAAGGGATTGTTGCTCAGCAGCCGCCACAACAATTGCAACAACAACATCAACCACATTCTCATCCGCAACAGCAACAGTTACATGGCCCTGCTGCTGGTGGGAATGTGGGGAATGAGGGCATGTTGAGGCAAGCTGGTAGTGTTGGAGGTGGTAATATGAATGGGATTGGTGGGAATAGTGGTCCGGGAGGAGGATTTAGTGGTGCCGCTGGTGGTGGAGCGGGGACAATATTGTTTGTGGGTGATTTGCATTGGTGGACTACTGATGCAGAGCTGGAGGCAGAGTTATGTAAGTATGGACCTGTTAAGGAAGTGAAGTTTTTCGATGAGAAAGCAAGTGGAAAGTCAAAAGGGTACTGTCAGGTTGAGTTTTATGATCCTAATTCTGCCACGGCCTGCAAGGAAGGGATGCATGGTCATGTGTTTAATGGGCGCCCATGCGTTGTTGCATTCGCATCACCATTTAGTGTTAAGAGAATGGGGGAGGCTCAAGTAAATAGGAACCAGCAAGTAACCCAAACTGCAGTGCCTCAAATTGGTGGGAGGAGGGGGTCCAATGAAGCCGGGAATAAAACTGGTGGGAGTAACATTTCAACTGGCGGGAATTATCAAGGTGGGGATAACAATAGAGGTTATGGGAGAGGTAACTGGGGGAGAGGTAATACTCAGGGTATGGGAAATAGAGGACCGGTTGGACCAAGGAATAGGGGTGCGATGAATGGAAGGGGTATAATGGGTAATGGTGGAAATGGGTTTGGGCAAGGTATTGGTGCAACCCCTCCTATGATGCACCCTCAGTCAATGATGGGTCAGGGTTTTGATCCAGCTTTTGGTGGACCAATGGGGAGAATGGGAAGTTATGGAGGCTTTCCTGGTGCTCCTACACCTCCTTTCTCAGGAATCTTGTCTTCATTTCCACCTGTGGGGAATGTTGGGCTACCTGGAGTGGCCCCTCATGTGAATCCTGCATTTTTTGGAAGAGGAATGCCCATGAATGGAATGGGAATGATGCCTACATCAGGTGTTGATGGGCCTAATATGGGGATGTGGTCTGACCCTAGTATGGGCGGATGGGCTGGTGAAGAGCATGGTGGTGGCAGAGCTGGGGAGTCTAGTTATGGCGAGGAAGCTGCTTCTGACCATCAATATGGTGAGGTTAGTCATGATAGAGGAGGTGCATGGCCAAATGCCATGAAGGAGAAAGATAGAGGTTCAGAGAGGGACTGGTCTGGATCTTCTGATAGAAGATATCGGGATGATAGGGATCAGGGATATGAGAGAGACGCGCCTAGAGAGAAGGAGGTGGCTCATGACCATGACTTCTCTGAAAGAAGGTATCGTGATGATGTTGATGTTAGTCGAGAACGGGACAGAGAGCGTGATAGGGGTCGAGAACGTTCTCGAGATCGTGATCGTGAACGTGATAAAAATCGTGAACGAGACCGTGACAGACACAGGGAAGACAGAGACAGATATGCTGATCATCATAAGTACAGAGACCGTGAGCAGGAACATGATGATGAATGGGAAAGGGGACGGTCATCCAGGCATAGTAAGGCACGTGTAACTCAAGAGGCTGACCGTCGGTCAAGATCAAGGGATGCTGATTATGGGAAGAGAAGGCGGCTTACTTCTGAGTAACTGCTCTACTTCTTACTATTCTTTACTTTCTATTGAGAAAGAAAGGCAATAGAGTAAAAAGAACTGCTGGCTTTTGGTTCGCCGTGCTTATTTGGATTCTCTTTCAAGTGGTGTTTTTGGGTCCTTAATTCATCCAATGGCTGCTCTCACGTCATTGCGTAAATGTTTTTTTATTGCTTCTGTCTAGCGGGAGCAGAGTTTAATTCTCATGTGGATAAGGTAAGCATTTAAAATTCAATTTAATTTTCATCTGTGCATGTATGTTTGAAAATTGTTCTATTGTCTGTTTTGGACGTGTCATACAAATATTTGTGTTGTGCTTTTATCATGCATGACCACTCTTATTCCGGTTTGGTTCTTGTTTGTTGTCTGTAGAGTCATAATTTGGAGCTTAGTTTATTTGTTTTGAGAGGTTTTTATGTCCTCTAATATCGTCATACTTTTTAGTTCTTACTGATGTTAAATCGGTTTTTTGACTTTGCCTAATTTGTAGAGCTGTGGTTTTTACAAATTATAGTCTCTTACGAGCATTTTTTAGCGTTTTCAATGTTACGTTTATTGCTATGTTATCATTTGGGCTTAACATGATGCCTTAAAATACTTTTACAATTAGAGTTTAAATGGTACAGATTTACACCAAGTTCTCAAGCATTTGTGATCTATTGTTCCATAAATATTTGTGCTTTTTCAAACCATGTTCCTGTATACACATTGCATCTATTTGTATGACACAGAAGCCCCTAAATGCCGTTTATCTGTCGAATTCGCTATGTAGTCGAAGTGAACAGTGGGATGTGGTTTTCCACAATGACCGCATTCGAAATTCTGCGTATATGGGTATATATATATACGGTTTGGTTAGAATGATTCCACTTGATTAATGACGTTATCTGGCTAGAGAACAGTACTCTAGATGTATAGGTATCCATGGTTTTTATTTAGTTTAGGTTCTATAAAATATTTGTAGCTCAAAACATTTTCAAACTTCCGTCTTTTTAATTATGTCTCTACAGTTTTCAGTATATTTAGTATACGTGTTAATGATCTTACTGTGTCTAAAATAATTATAGTATCAGTCGGGATGGTATTAACTGATGACTGTGACCTCTCAATGACTTTACAAATTTGAAGGTTGCTTAGCTTATTCGGATACACTAGTGATTTAAAGTCAAAGTAAAACAATCGTGCAGATAACAGTGACCTGGAAACATACTAAGGTAGTTCTAGACAGACAGCTACAGCAGTCATGTTACCCAGTCCTGGTGATTTGAAAATCCATCATTTAGTAGTCAGTGCAGTTTGTAATTTACTAGATTAGCTTTGGGAACCAATCTACACAACCTAATAGTTCTCTTGCTGTTGTGATCGAGCTGCCTTTGGGGGGGGGGGGGGGGGGCGGGGGGCGTCCTTGGATTTTTGATGATATGGTTGCTTTTTCCTAAACTTATATGTGTTTTGATTTTTACCGTTTACTGCACTCTCCATACAAGCGTCATTTAAGTTTACCACTGTCCCCAGTAAGTATGTTACTGTTTCCTGATGTGCCTATTACTGGCTTGATAATTGTAGAAATTTACTCTCACCTGTTTCACTGTCTAATAGTTTGAAGGACACTCTACCGTGAGAATTGAAGCTGTTAAGTTGAACTTGGAGTTTGACGACCTCGATAATCTACAACTGAAGAGACGATGCACGGTGTTTCGCTTTCACTACCTGGATATAGAGCCTGAACACTTTGCTTTTGGTTTTAGCTTTTGTTTATGTTTATGTTTGAGTAAATTAGAGCACTTGATCGAAAAGATTTGTGGATATTGTTATAACGGCATGAAATTGCTGGAGTCTATGTGGTAGATTGTTTCGGAACCTGATATTGACTGTTGTAATAGGATATGGCAGAGGATGTTGGTAATATGCCTTGTTTTGGTTGTATCATTTTGCCCCCATTTTTTGTTTTGGGTTTGTATACCTCCAATGCTGATTGTGCCCAATTTTTGTGAAGATGTAGAAAACTAACCATTCTTTTGTAGCAAGTGTTTTTAGACCCTTTAGAGTTAGAATTGTATAGTTGTCGCACGTCGGCATTGTGTACATAGAGAAAAGCAGGTGTTTGTTATCTTGTACATAGTGAATTCATTTTCGTATCTTCAAAGCTTATCTTAACTTCTGTTTGCATGGATTCAATTCTGAATTCTGAAGTTTATCGGTACCTCACCTTTCTCTTCTCCTGAATTGAACCCGCACTAGATGCATATGTCGTGAAATTATGGGTAGTTTATGTCGAACCCATAGAGGAACTATTGGACTTTATATTGTGAAATGGCCAGGTGATAGAAACCATAGGTATGGGTATGAACCCCACAAGGGCCACAACACACTTGAAAGTGTTACAAATCCATTTCGTTTTTCGACCAACAAGTTCATGTCACGTCAGCAGGTTAACAATTTATGTAACCAAGTTCACAAGATAGAGATAAGATTGAGTGTAAAAGGTAAAATGTGAGAGAATAAATTGTAGAGGATAAAGTGAGATTATGTGGAGAATAGAAGTGACAGGGTTAAAAATAAGCCTTTTCTATACACAGCTGAGATCGACCAAAAAGAAGCAGAGACTATTCAGATACTAGTTTTTTGGTGGGGTTGGAAGAACAGGCTCCCCCCACTCTAGTGAAGAAGTTGAAGTGAGAGTTGACCTTTAGCCATCCAAGTCCTCCCTCTCTCTCTCTCTCTCTCTCTCTCTCTCTCTCATCCAGAGGAAGCGAGGAGATGAGCTTCAACCCAATTGTCAAATCCAACCCAATTAGACAAAGTGGGCAATCAAAGCTCGTAAGACTTACATGGTCAACCAAATCATCATTTTTTTCTCAAAAAGAAAATAAATTAGACAAAGCGGATTACCAAATCATCCTGGGGTAGAAATCACGTACTCAATTTTTCTAAATTAGAATAATCCAAACTTAGGTACATATAGCGAAGCAAAAACTTCTAGTTAAACTTGACTGAGTACAAGTATTTATAAAATGAATTTTGAACTCTGCTATACACGTTACTATTCAATTGTATTGATATTTATTTTATAAATAAACAAACAAATTAAACAACAAGGCCTTGAGGACAGCCAATACAAAAGGAGTCGGACAATAAAGCCTATCTAACAAGCAGAGCTGCTGCCACTTGGTGTACTACGATCTAGTGATATTCTTCTTCACTTGTAAATGAGATGTCTTAGATTCGATACTAGCCAAATGCGAGTTTGAATTACATTATTGCTAGCTCATTGTGAGACTAAGCCCCACCTCTTCTCCCTTAGTGTAGATAATATCATTTGTTAAAATAAAAATAAATAAATAAAAAGTAGAGATGCTCTCCTAAGGTCCTCACGTGTTCAAGAATAAGGGGATCATAATTTTCAAAACCACAAAATCTTAATTTTTTTGGGGTGCTTTATAACTAACTAGGTTTGAATAATATTGATACAAGATTGGGTGAAATTGGATGTGTGAAGTTATTAGGCCGGTTTTATGCAATTAGATTAGCTCAGTTTAGATATTTGATGAGGAGAATAAGTTTTGCACATGAAAGAGATTTGACATGACGTGAGACCTTCTCTCTTCTTTTTTTTTGTTTTTTTTGTTTTTTTTGTTTTTGTTTTATTAATTAGTATTTTGTTTTGGTGTAACAAAAATTAAGTGATCCCTTAATCTACTATAAGATTAATTTGAGGACTCATACAAAAAAAAAAAAAAAACCTCTCATATCCTCAAAATAAGAATCTTAGGTGATCAGCACTGATCTAAGAAGGGCACAACATGAAGGAAACCAAACATAATCTAAATTAAGGGGGTGTGCTATCCACACACCCCTTTGTTAATTTACGCCCTCTGATCGTCATCAACTCATTCGATCCGACGGTCTAAAATTAAGAGTGAAAAATAAAAAAATATGTATAGATATCACATCCCTATATCAATAGAATGCCCATAACTAGTTGGAGCATCGGCAACAAAGTTTGCTTCTCTCCGTATCTATATATATTAATAATCTAATAAATCCGTAATTACAAAATAATTTTAGTGACAAGTAAAAGTAATATAAATAACAAGTAGGAGTTTACATACACAGACACTGTGACTGTCCTCAATTAAGAAAAACACTTTTAAGCAAAATAATTAGCAATCAAATTACAAAAACAACCCTAAAGCAAATGGCCAGCCACCAAGACCAGAGAGTCTAGCCTAATATAATCATCGGGGCCTACCCATGTTAGATCCGGGCCCACTCTTCCCCATCCCAACTCCACTCACACCCATCTGATGAAACCCACTCCCGCCGTACACGTGTCCCTGATGCTGCTGCTGCTGCTGTTGCTGCTGCCAGTATACCCCAGCTCCGCCACTGCTCCCACCTCCGCCCTCGTACCCAACCCCACCGCTCCCGTCCTTGTCACGCGCCGACACGCTGCTCTTCTCCCCTTCCATCTCCCTAAACCTCTGCAAATAAACCTTCAGAGGCTCCACGTACTCCTCGAACCCTAACGTCGTCATCGCCCACAACAAATCGTCGCCGTTGATCGTCTTCCTCTTCTCCCTCTGACACTTGTCAGAGGCCTCGCCCGTGATGAAGCTTATGAACTCCGACACGCACTCCTGCACCGTCTCCTTCGCGTCTTTCGAGATCTTCGCGTTCGCCGGCAGCGCCTTCTTCATGATCCGGCTCACGTTCGCTATAGGCAACAATCGGTCCTGTTCCCGTGGCGAGAGCTCGCTCTTCGTGTGCGCTCCTCCCGAGTCGTTGTCCGAGTCCGCCATTGATGAAACTTCTCAAGCTTTTTGCAGTAATTTTGGTACAAAATACTACAAGTTGACTTCACATACTGTAGTCGCCGATCAAAATCGCTAAAAAATGGAAATTTCGAGCTCCGAATCGAGCTAAAATCTCCAGGAATTGCAATTGACGCTTCGAATTTTTTAAAAAAATTGGATTTATCTTGCCTTCGAGAAATTGAATTCAGCGAGAAAAAAGACGGAGATTCCAGTAAAATCGGAGCTTTGGATTATGAGAAATTGGGATGAGAGAGAGAGAGAGAGAGAGAGAGAGAGAGAGAGGGGATGCGTTTGGGAGCGAATGCGTTGGGTCCGTTGGATCATGGAGTTAATAACGCCTATCCGGTGGTCACCTGCACGAATGTGGACCGTTGTCTGCCGATAAGTGTTGAGTGTACCCCGACGGCGTTAGGGGCGTCGGATGAGTTGAGGTGGTTCATCGGGACCGTTGATTTGGTATCCGGCACGTGGTTGGTCTGACCTGGATTTTCCTTTTTCAAAAGATATTCAACCTTTTGTGGAAACTTCTATTTTAATTTTTATTTCAACCAATAATTATTTATTTATTTTCTTACAACAAGCTTTGGTCAGCATCTTGTAATTTTTATTTCAACCAATAATTATTTATTTATTTTCTTACAGCAAGCTTTGGTCAGCATCTTGTAATAGATAGCTATTTATTAAATGTTTTAATATTAAAATCCTTATTTTCTTTTTTATTTAGATTCACTGTCTTCCGAAGTTTTTTATATTTCCATAAACATGGAAAGTCATGTGTGGACATGCATACATTTCTTTTTTTGAAGAACGATATTATCTACATTAAAGGATACGAAAGTGAACTAAGTCTCACGATAGACTAACAATAATATAATTCAACTTCGTTTTTGACGATAATCGAACTTAAAACTTCTCACTTACAAGTGAAGAGAAATACCACTAGACCGTAATATTAAATGACGTGGATGAAAAAAACGATGTGGATGTTCTCCACATTGTTTGTGGATGTTTCCTTTGTGTCTACACTCTTTCATAGCACATTACGGCAGTCACTTAACAAATTTTCCCATTAAGCACAATTTCAAGAATTTGGCAATAAGTCACATAACATAGCGAAATTTGATGATATTTTGTATAGAAATACCAAACGCTAAACTCTTTTTGTACAAATAAAAAATTTAGAACATTACACTTACCGAAATATTGATGATATGTTGTTACATTGTCAAGATATTGTCACCAATTTATTTAACCATATTTGAAATTAGGGCACGGCCGTTTTGAGCAAAACAAACTCAGCCCTACCTTATATGGAGCAGTACCGCTTGTCGTAGCCTATGGTCTCGATGCAAGGATTTGGTGTCAAGCCATTAAACTTCCTTCTGGGGAGCTTTGAGCTAGGGTGCTGCCAAGGGCGGCCCTAAGGTAGCACAAGTAGGCGCTCGTTTAGGGACCCCACTTCAGAGGGGACCCAAAAAATTTTATTTCCTGTAATGAACATATAAATACAAAAAAAGTAAGAAATATCATAATTTACTTGTTGGTGCAGTAGAAATGTTCAGCTTCCTTTTTCTTTGGGGTGTTCAATTCAAAACATGGAGTTGCCTTTTTAGTGACTAATTTTTCTTGTTTTTCAAATTTACTCCCAATCCATATGTCCAACTCTCAATCCATCTGTCCAAATGTATATAAAGTTACAAAACTCAAGTCCTTTGCAATTTTTTTTTCTTTCAACTTCCCAATCTTTCCATTCATATCGAATGTTTAAATTAACTATCACATGATCTTGAAGATTGTACTTTAGGGTAATCAAAACTTCAAATTTATATTTTTCTTTTCAATAATTCTTTATTCAATGGATTATATTAATATTTGATTCGTTAGTGTGATGTTGATTTAAAAAAAAAAATAAAAATAAAAAAACGCAAGAATCAAAATTGGTGTTTTTGAATTTATTATACTCGTCAATCAAGTTTTATTGTTATTTACTCTCTTGATCATCAAGTTTCATTGTTCTTCACTCTCAATTTTAGACTTTTGACTGCAAACATTTAGTACATTTGCGCTAAAAACATGAGACGTGTAATATTTAAGTAATTTTTGTATATTTAGTTTCTTTTGATATTGATTTTCAATGATATTTGATGTGGAAATACAATTTTTTATGTATTTAGCGAATTCTTTTTATACATCAATGTACAAAGAACCAAAGATCAAAGAACTTTAGAGCCCCACTTTGAAGGCTCGCCTAGGGCTCCCAAATTCTCAGGGCCGCCCTGGGTGCTGCTACGCGTGGAAGTGAACCAATCCAATTTTTGTCTTTGAGCGGAATGTTTATTGTTTTGCTTTAGTTAATGGGGCAACGCAACAAGAAGATAGCCTGGCTAGCGATACCAAGGATTGTTGGCAAGAAAATAGTTAATTAACACAACAAAGAAATTAAATTATAGGATTTTTTTTTTTTTTGTTGCAGCGATATTAAATGAGAAAGGATCCAAACTCAAAATTTTTGGTGCAAGAATAAATTTTTTTTAATCAAATAAACTACAAACCCCTTACTAAAGCGTGTGATTTTCAACTAATTTATTTATAAAACATGATTTGTTGCGTTTATTTTTGTCTCAATATCGTTAATTATTTATATTTATGACTTGAATTGCTTCCAACTTGGCACAGCAAATCCCCATTGACACGTCCAAGTCTAAGAAGCTTTGAGAAAGGAAAAGGACCATCGCCGGATCCTTTTCCTAGGGATCCCGTGATCTCATCCTTCATCGTATATCGTGCGGTCAGTTTTTGTTAAGTACTATTCATATTTAATTTTAAAATTTAAATTTTGAAATGATTTCTGACCATACGATGTACGACGAACGGATGAGATTACGAAATACCTAGGAAAAGAATCCGGCGAGGATCCTTTTCCTTTTAGAATTTGTCATTTTCGATCATGCCACTTATGATAATTTTGAAATTAAACTTAGTTTATGGTCCCAAACTCAAAACAAAACTGAATTTATATAACTCTAGTGCACATTATGAATAAACTAATGCTTAATTATTCATATTTTACTGAGAAAAGCATCAAATCTCCTCTGAAATGCAACAATAACTTATGTTTGTACCATATTATATCGACTTCGAAGTTATTGAGTATCGATCAACTAGGAAGCATCGATAATTTTTAGAGGGATTCCTGCTTTGATACACTCGCCGAAACGAACAAATCAACCTCACAAGAAGTGAGAGCCATAACACGTGGCCACCATGACATGTGACTACCCCCATGACTAATGAGAAACTTCCTTCCAATTTAGAGGCAATCACATCACGACAAGTGGCACCATCATATTAATGCATTCAATCCCCCATTGGCCAAAATCAAGAGCTTTCCACCAACTTTGCCTCTATAAAAGGGTAACTTCTACTCTATTCAAAAGATTAATTACATTTACTATTCAACACTATATTACCATAAACACCGTGCCCACGTGGCACCCTAAATATACTTTGTTAACTTAAACATTAGAGACTCTTAGGCCGGTATAACACCAGTGCCTTTTGATACGTGCTCATCTTCCTCGCAAGCTACTTCGTCTAGTCTACCTTTGACCGGAGCACTCTCGCGGAAGTCCTTACACCGCACTTTACATTGACTTGGAGTCCACCCAATTTTGTGCATCAACATTTGGCGTTGTTTGTGAGAAACGACTGATTCCTACTCTCACCAACTTGACCAAGCTAAGTCTCAATTCACACCCTTTCCTTTGACCAAGTACCTCTCTCCAAAATAGGGAGCGAAGAAGGCCAAAGTACATAGCAAAATATACCTCTCATGTGTAGTGCGAAGTAGAGGAAATAAAAAACCCAAGTTGACCTTCAAGCTAGAGTCAAAGAGCTTGATGCTCAAAATAACAAAATAGCAACCAAGAATGAGGTCCTCCAAGAACAATATGAGAAGTTGTACGACCCTTCAATACTTAAGGTGACTTATGCCTACTAAAGGAGAAGCCGTCTTTAGGGAGATACATGAGGGAGTTTGTGTAGACCGTGCTGGATCTAGGCCCTTCGCACACAAAGCATTTTGCCACAAATACTATTGGCCAACACTTCACCAAAATGCCATTAAAATCTCTCACTCTTGTGACAAGTGTTAGCGCTATGCGACTATTCATCATGCCCCTCCTAAGCCTCTCACTCCCATGGTTAGCCCTTGGCCTAGTAGGGTCTTGATTTGACCGTCCCAATGCCTTCAGGCAAAGCAAGGTCTGGTATGTGACTGTGGCAATGTACTACTTCATAAAGTGGGCTGAAGTAGAATCCTTGGCAACCATCACTGAGGCAAGGATAGAGGACTTCGTGAATGAACATCCTCAACAGATTTGGCATTCCTATTGCCATTGTCAAGGACAACGAGCACCAATTTGACGATAAGATGTCCAAGGCCTTTTGCTCTAAGTTCAGTATCAACTTATGTTTTGCCTCTCCAATTGATCCTTAGGCTACTTGGCAAATGGAAGCCATCAACATGATCACCAAGCGCCCCTTGATAACAAGCTAAGACAAAGCTAAGGATCAAGTCCATAGGTCATAGACCGAACTTCATATGAAACGTGTTCATCGCTATCATGACATTCTGCTTTGATAAGATAATGTAACGGGGTAATTGTTTCTTCACATAGCATGCATTATTAAACTAGAATGTCACATAGTGATAAACTCATTTCATACAAGTTCTCCTTGAATGGTACTGTTGAAATGAGCTTCTACTTCTACTTTCTACTTTCTAGAGGGGGTGTTGGTCACACACAGTGACCTACTATTAAGGCAACTGAACGTAGTTCCAAAATCTCCACATTAAAAACTCTTCTATACAACCTGCCGACTTTTGCCGACTTCACGACCCTCATATGACTTGGAATATACTTAATTTTGGTTTTTGTTGATAGTGTTTGGTTTAACCAAGTCTGCTCGCATATTTTCAACAAAGAGGCATTTGGCCCTTTCTATGGTGGCCGGAGGAATGCCTTATATTCGACATGTTGTTGTACTTCCATATAAAGGGGTTTGGAATTTGAATCCACGATTTCCAAATGTCGCAAAATAAAATGTATTACAGTCTAAGAAACAAGTTGCAATGAGTTTTATTCATTAGGAAACCCGAAACGATTTCAATATTTCTCTCAATTTTTTAGGTGATAGGTTTAAGTTCTATTGCCATAAATGACAAGTTCATGCCAAATTATTGACTGTCCTATATTGTTGGCCCACAAAAAACCAAGGTCACCTTAACAAGGTTATTCACACTATAAAATTTATCTCCATCCTTAACATGTAATTAGTCTAAAAAAATTTTGCACTCAATCCTTCTTTTTGTATATGAGTGTGTGTATCTATCTGTTTATAGTTTACATATTCGAATCTTAAATCTCGAAGGAAATATTTTTAACTACTTGAGACTTGAATTGAAACCCCTTAAAAATTTAATGTTTTTAACCCGTTAAATTATGAGTTAAATTAATAAACACATGTCGAATAATTAGAAGAAATCATGAACAGAGACACAAATTTAAAAATAGCAGATCCCTATTAACTAATCAACAAATGCTTAATGACGCAGGCTGTAATTATTTAAAATACTTTTTGAGGATGTAAGCTCGAGTTGATTCCTTAGCAAAAGTCGTTTTCTATACAAATAAAAAAAAGCCCAATTTACGACAAAATACAATTCCAACGTAGTGGAGAAAATAACACTTTGTATTTTAATATCATGGGACGGTGATATTAAACCCCCTAACACAATCATTAAAGCTTAAATACGCTTAAAATATCATTAACCGTCTCTAAACCCGATTAGTAAATCATGTGGTCCACTTCACAAGTGGAGCAATTTATCTTTGTCTAGAGGGTCTCTACAAACAAATGCATTTGCAAATGGAACTCCGAAGTCACTAGGAAACATCGTATTATTGGCGGTAATTTGTTTGAAGTCGCAAAATATTTTCAGTAACAACCGTCGGAACAAAATGTTTTTCGCAGTAAATACATTTCATCGAAACAAATTCCACGTCGATGATAATCAAATAGTTAAATGGTTTTTTATTTAGTCGCAGCTCTACTTGGCAATTATTCATATGCATGTGAGGATGTCCACTTAAAGTGATGCAGTACCAAGGGTCAGCTTTCTGTCCCAAATAGATGGGGAGGAGGATGCATAAGGGGCCATCAATGTCGAACGCATTTAGGGAGTTCGAACGAGAGACCTCTTCCAATAGAGCAATAACGAGTTGGCGAGCCTGAACATAATGAGTTGTGAATCCACGGCCAATTCTAGCCCACGTTATCCTACTTCCGTGACACATTTTATTTCACGCTATTAATCATTGTTCGAGTAAATAAATACTCAACTTACCAATTGCAAACAACAGTAAATTGGCGCTAAATCGCTCTCAAACTTGTAATCTTGTTTCAACTTCAATTTGGGATGACACGAGAAGAAAACTAGAGGTACGAGACTAGGGAAGCATAAGAACATGAGTTTGGCAGAAAAACAAACGTGCTTGGCGGAATGACCAAAGTGATAAATAATTAAGGAAAGGCGCCACGACAGTAAATAGAGCCAGAATAGAAGTCTAAATTAAACCCCAGGAAAAGAAAAAGAAATCACAGAAGTCACCTGTCAGGTGGATATCATATATGATTAGTGGTCACTGGTCAGCCAGTTGATCCAAGACATTGAGAAACAGTCATGAGCTCAACCAAAAAATGACCGGACATACCTGCAGATTCGGCACTGAAGGACTTTAATCAGTTTGGCTCTCACTCCTGCATAGATGTAATCAGTCCAACATAGAACAAATATCGAGCATTAACATCCAAAAATTGGGGCCACAGTCATAAATGCAGAAAATCGGAGAAACTCAAATTATCAAGCAAAAAGTTCGGTTATATTAGACAGTAAAACTCCTATGGATTATGTGAACGTGTACATAACAAGCTGCAATCCTGCAGCACAACTTAATTTAACATCCGCTGGTTTAACATTTAAATTTACTAGTTTACTTGCCAGCAAGCAGAGCACTAACGATGACAGACTAAGTAGTACATGCAGCATTAACATTAAGTCAAAAAAGCAAAAAACAAAGGGACATAAATAGCTATTACTATGTCCATGCAGTCGCATTCCCTCTCATTGGTCAGACTTCGACCTCCTCTTCCTTAGCAGTCCGGGTTTCGTCTTTCTCTGGATCCCCTTCTTCTTCGTCTTCTTCATCTGCCTCATCAGCTAATTTAGTAAGCTCTTCCTGGATCATGAGCTTTATGGCTGACTTTCTTAAGCTGAGATCTGCATGGAATTGCCCGGCTGAAAAGAAAATCGGCAGGTAAGAAGGCAACCAACTAAGAATTCAAGAAGATGAGTGTTGATTTGATCAAGCATTAAGTTTCAAAACGAAAACTAATGATTTCTTCAATCATACAGCAGATGAACATTCACAATTTTTCTAACCAATTTACTGGATGCATCAATCATGAATAAATATAGAGAAATTTCTCTGAAAGGAGACCTTTTAAAAGTTGAGACCAAATTAGGACATTCGGATATCACGAATATTCAAAAGGAAATGAAGGCCTTTAAAATTTAAAGAAAACAATAGAAACGAGAGTGCCTACCAAGTAGCTTCAGAATGTCGGTGAAAGTAGCCTGAAGAATAAAGAAAACACAACTTGTAAGTGTGTGAGAACCGTCACTTACCACATAGTGGGGTAAGCATAAACAAAGGAATATAATGGTCTCAGATACTTCTCGTTTTGATTGCTGATCTGTATAATGTTCTCACTTCTCACTGTTCTCAGCATATCGTATGCAAACACCCTTTACAACCATATTTACCAGTTCATTCTACAACTGGTACTATAAGCTTACCGTATTGAAGTCAACTTCTTTGAGAATTTGACATATTGCATCTCTCAAATTGTCATCAGTTGGCCTCAATTTTCCCTCCTTGGTCTTGTCCTTCCCTTTAGCAACTTTTTTCCCTTCAAATAAGCAATAGTATTTAGTACTATTGACTAGGATGAAACGATCGACAAGCTCCAATTCTTGCCAAAAAAATCCAAAAGAGTCGGTTGTTTATGAACAATATGTATTAGACAACATTATCAAATCATGCAAAAAAATTGACCAGATAAATCACTGTCCCTCAATACTTAAACAAAACGAGGAGACAACAAAGATTTACAAGTACTTCCAAAATAGTTATTAAAGAAAAATGTCTATAATCAAGATGGTGATGATGGTAATGGAAGAAGAGATCTCAGTTTATACCAGTTTTTTCCGTTGAGGCAGATTTTTTTGGAGTAGATTCTTTGGACACCTTCTCATTTTTCTTCTTCCTTGACGATGCCTTTGGACTTGTATCACTGTCATCATCAACTGGAGTGCGTTTTGTTGATGATTTCTTTAGTCTTTTACTAGGTGGCGGAGTAGATTTAACAGAAACTCTGGATTTTTTGGTTTTAACTTTTTCAGAAGATTCCTTCTTTCTGGATGATGATTTTGATCGTGGCTTCTTTTTTATCGCTTCTGCCTCAGAATCATCGGAAGAATTATGTTTCTCCTCACTTTCTGAACGCTCAGGCATCACATCCTCTGACTTCTCTGGTACACCATTTTCATTTTCGTCCTCAGCATTTCTTCTTCTTCTTCTTCGGCTTTCACATCTTCCTCTGACTCATCTTCTGTATCTGGTGTACTCTTGTCCTCCATTTTTGAATCATCATCATTCTTTCTATGATTCTGGAAAATTACAGGACAAAAATTATTTTTTTTAAAAATAAATAAGATAAAAAAACATTAAGTGGCACAAAGCCCTCTAAACAGAATGAACAGCAAAAATCCAATGCAGGTTGCATGCATATTTCTTCTCTAGATAAATTCTTATAGAACATTTTATTTTTCATGGAATTGCAGTAAAATTCACAATCAGTACAAACTTCGGCAACAGTGCATATAAGTGCTCTTATCTTAAGATCCACCAATGCTACGTAAAGAGATGGTCCATGGAATAGTGCCCCATACTATACACACTGAAAAGAATTAAGAAGCCACATTCCATACACACAGGCCCATGGAATAGTGCACCCGTCAGACACTCTAGTAAGTTTGACAAGGGAACATATAACATTCATTAGAAGACACAAGTTTAACTAAAATGGCAAGACAAAGTATTGTCCAAAGTGCAAAATTTATACACACTTAATGAATATAAGAACATGACCAAATTTAAAGAAATATATACAAATAAAAAGAATACCAACTTCTGCTGAAGTAGAACCTTTTACAGTTACAGCAAGATGAAAAAAAAAATTTATTCGCCAATTGGGCTATTATACTAATGCACAAGTCAGAACTTTATATACACAGGATGCGAAAATAACACCTTTGCTGAGCGCTTTGAGCTTGTGCCCCCAGATGTTGAAGGACTTCCTTTAGTTGCCCTCTTGCGCTTGTTGCCCTTAGTTGGCTGACATTGAAACAGGAAATGAAAAGTATTAACATACTGCTCTAGAAAACAATTCTCTCCGAGGGAGAAAAATTGCAAGTAAACAAACCGTCTCTTTTTCTGCGAGGAGCACATCAGTTGTAGCATGAGGAGCCACCAAAAATTCAATGAGCCTTGCAACTATATCCTCCTGCATTTGCATTTTCCAGCTCATTTAAGCAACTGTCCTCCCAACTTTGTCAATAACAACATTAGTTTTTCAAATTAGGCCAAAAGTTCATTTCTGAGATGCCAACAAAACCAGTGTTTCAGATAATGCCATGATGTATCAACCCTTTCTTTTTACTAGAGAAAGCAAAATCGGATAAACTCTTGCATCTAAAGGTCCTACTCACTGTTAAATTATCAATTTTTGTGGATTACGAGAGCAGACAATTATGTCTGAATTGAACAACGTGTGTAATGTAAGGTAATCAACCATCAAGAAACATCCCCACTGGGGAGAAAGTTACTTTAGTCAGTTAGTGAACAAGTAATAGATTCAACACAACAAATATAAAGATTTAGGAACAAATTTCCAAACCAAAAAGGTAGCAGCAGCAATAGAAAGTTAGCAAACCTTCCTAGTAGTAGCTTTGGAAACTGATACGTTGAGCAGATCACAGAAGTCCAGTAACTTCTCTTTATTACACTTGTCAAATTTTTCTTTTACTTTAGCGTTTTGCTTGTCCTGCAACAATGTCAAATTTTAGTGATAACCACCCTCAAAGCACTAGAACATGTCAAACGCATGCAGCAAAGATAATTTATTTATTCATTATGCATCTTTTACCTCATTTCCACGCCACACAAAACCAGAAAATCTGGATATATTACTCTTGACCTCAAGTGCCTGCAAAATTAAGGAAAGCCACGTAGACACAACATTTCAGACTACATATGAAGAATACTAGCTTTAGAATCTCCCAAGAGATTTTATGCATGTAGTTTAATTTTGCAGCACGTACATTCTTGTCACCAAGTTGGGTGAGGAAAAAATGATCGAAAATTAAAAATGGGAATTGTTATTGGCACTACCAAAATCTTATTTTGCACTCCAAAAAATAATTAGAAAGAAAAATACACTTGAGACGATTGCAGAACGAGATTTTTGGAGTGCTAATAACAGATCCCTAAAAAATAAGGAGTAAGCAGTAAATGAATTACCTTTCCTCTCCTTCCAAAAAGAATAGTATGAAGTAATTTTATGTTATCATCGATTTTCCTTCTTGACAACTTGAAAGCCACTGAACAATTTGAACAATACAAACATCAACCATTTGCATTGCCATGATGAATATAGTCCTTAAACAACTCCCTAGTTGCAAGATCAGGTTGTTACGAATCAAAGGGACAATAATTTGGACAATATTAGTCTCGTAATGTAAAAAATTGAAAGGATGGGGAGGAGAATACCTAAATTCTCAGTAAATAATCTATTTGAAAATATACAATACATCACATAGAGAGTTCGATATAGATTTCTGTACGCAATTGGTAAACAGGAAAAACATGACAAAAAGTATTAATTGCCAAAATTGAACAAACAATCTCCATAATTTATAAATGAAAGTATTAAGTGCAGTTGAATGCTCGTCAAGTCTTCGTACTCTACACTTAGCCTAACTTTTCATATACATGATACGGACAACCAGATACACAACAAGAAGCAAAAAGTGGAAGTACTGTTTTGTGCTTTTTGGTTCATGTAAATTGTTGGTGGATAAGAAAAAGCTGGACTCATGAAAATGAAACTCAAGACAGAAACTCCCATCACAGTGATAGGGTTCTAGGAGCCACCTTAGGAATCACACCTAGAGGTAGGTTACATCACACAATCTAAAGAGAAACATATGCCGCTCACTCACTGGAAAGGTCTCTAAATTCATTAGTTTCATTGAAAGAAAAAGCTCTCCCAAGCCTTTTATACAGTTCTACTAAGTTGGATACTACACATAATTCATGTTGAACCCATGATATGTAAACCAATATCAATTACTATATGTATGAATCCAAGACACCACACTAACTCTGAACCAACATTAGTTACAATAGGACTTCATATTACCCAATATGTGAGGTACAGATGTAAAAGACTCTTCCCTGTTGCAATAAAAACCCTAAAACAGTAGCTCATATTCACCGACTTGACCAAACCAACCACACAAGACCCCAGGTAGGAATAACATCATGATGTTCCAAAATAAGGGTTTGTGCATTTGAGCGCTCCTTGTCACGCTTTAGGTAAACTTTTAAAGGGCAACCACTTATATCCTTCCAGCTACATTACTACCAGATCCCTCGGACAACATACAGAATGTGAAAATATCTTCCAAAACAAAAGTGACCACTGAAAGCTTTGACCCCTACACAGCCCTATGAAGCTAAAAATATGTTGATGTAGTTACTACTGATAGGAGTTTAAAATTAGAAAAGAATATGCAAGTGGATTACTGGATTGATACGACGTTCATTTAAAAGAAATTAAAATGTACAAAACTATAACAGAGAGAACCAAAGTGAGGTTCATATAAAAAATAAGAGAATAATAGGGCAGGAACAGTACCATTAGGTATGTCTTTCAATGGTGTACCGCGTCCCTACAATATTTAAGGTAAAACTATAAACAAAATAATACTCGGTAATACATAACCTGAAATTGATATCTATAGAACAGAAAGCAAATAAAAAGAAGACCTTCTCTATATGGAATTCCTTGGCATTATCTTTTTCAATAGCTTCCACCAGCCTTTCAACTGATTTCCGCTCACGAACAGGCCGATCTGTAGCTGGAGTTCTTGGCTCAGGCTCCTTCTTTTCAGCAACTTTCTTTTTCTTCTCTATGGTTTTCTCTGTACTCTTTCCTTTTGCACGCTTCCTTGGCCCTTTCTCCACCTTAGCTTCTTCTTCCTTCTCTTCTTCCATCTCTTCTTCCTTATCTTCTACTATCTCTTCTTTCTCTTCTTCCTTCTCTTCAACCTTCACTTTTTCCTTCTCTTCCTCCACCGAAAGCCCATCAACCTTCTCTTCTTCCACTTCAATTTCCTTCTTTTCTTCAGTCTCCTCTTTTTCATTTGGAGCAGTTTCTTCTTCCTTTTCCTCAACTTTGAGTTCCTCTATTCCTTCTTTCACCTTTTCACCTTTGCCTCCATCAGCCTCTAGGTCTTTGTCCATTTTCTCAACTTGTGCATTCTCGTCATCTTTTTTAACTTCATCTGGATCAGTTTCCTCTTTCAATTCCTCAAGTTTGGGTACCTCAGCTTTGTCTTTTACTTTTTCATCTTTGCTTCCATTGGTCTCTTGGTCTCCATCCATTTTCTCCACTTCATCGATCTCATCACCTTTCTTATCTACGTCCATTTCTTTTACCTCAACCTTTCCATCCCCTTTTTTCTCAGTCGCATCTCTGCTGGTCTTCTCTAACTGGCTAGTCCCATTTGCCACTATTTCAGTGTCATTGGCCACCATGTCTTCCTCACCCATGATCAATTAACCAAAAACAGATTACCTTCGTTGCAAAGTTGACTAAGGAAACTCCTGAAACAAATGTATATCCATTTAGGGATGCATAACGTATCATGCAAAAGAACGCTGATAGAAATTTAACGGTTACCACAACAGTTTCAAACAAATATAATGTCAACAGTTTGGAAATTTCAAACAAAATTCATCAAGTTTGAAAATGCGGCAACTACAGCTTTCGCTCTAACAAATAATAATCCAAAGAACAACAATAGAATCTAGGAGAAACATGCAATGGCAATTACAAAAATTACAGTCCCCAGAAAACTGTAATCCCTAACTAAATCTGGACCAAGTAGCCCAACAGGCAAATTTTAAATCTTTAGCTTCTACACTGCTTTAACTAACTCAAAAACCTCAGCTTTTCACGAAACGGCGTTAATAGAACAAAAAAATAATCAAAGAAATTATCTTCTTTTTTTTTCAGCTTTCTCGGCAACCAAACAGAACCAAGAAAAAAAATCCAATTATGCACGGTAACCAGTAAAAATAAAGCAAAATTCACAACGTTTGAGGGCTGCAACAACCAGTTGGAAACCCTAAGCTTGCACCTCAATTATCCCTAACTACACCGCCAAAGAGAACAAAATTTACAGAAAAAAAAAAAAAGCAGAAGAACAAACAATATTTGGTAATAATAAAATTGATTAGGGTATGAAACTTACAGAGATTTGAGTTCGTGTTGGTTGATTTGGAGCTCAGAAAAGTCTTCGAGTCCCACTCTCAGTGCTTCTCTCTCTTACACATTGTCGTTATTATTATGCTTCGAATTTCTATTTTTATTTTTGTTTTCTTAATTTTATTTAGGATGTGGATATATATATCTCATGTCTTAAGTCATCTTATTATTATGATGGATATATCTCAGGTCTTAAGTCATCTCAATGGTTGAGTTAAAAGCTAAATATTTTATCCCGAAAAATTTAGCTTTTTGCTTATAAATAGTTTTTCTGCTCTAACCGTTCTAGCCTAAAATTTTAGTTCGAGATTATTAAATAATGAACTTAGACTATATTTTTTGGTTAAATTAAATTTTTTTTTTAAAAAATAAATATGTAGATTATCGTAAATTAATTTTATGAATATTTTAATTTAAAAAAATTTAAATTGTGATAAATATTGGATGGAGTCCAGATTTCTGGGCTAAATTTTGGAGGGAATTTGACATTGGTTTAGCATTTAGCCCAAATTTTCGCCTTGGTTGGAGTGGGTTTGGAGGGAAATTTTAGAAAGTAATTTGGCTTTTAGCTCATCATTAAAGTTGGCCTTGGTTTCTCTTTTTTTTTAAAAAAAAATAGAGACATCATCTTAACCATTAGATTTGGTTTTAATGAAATTTTGTGGTTAAAATTAAATCACATACCACAGAATCTCAACTATTAAAGTTAAATCTAACTCCCTTCCTCTGTATATATATATAGTCCGGACTTCAAAGCCGGATTCAAAATGCAGTTAAATGCCACGTCAGTTTTGAGTTGCAGATCGAGCTCCCACGGTCCAGATCTTGTTTAGCATGGCACCTAGCGAATCGACGGCCACTGGTTGACATTCGTTCTTTTTTTATTTTTTATCTTTGAATAAAAGGAACAGTATTTTATTGATAAACGTGGTTTGGTATGACGTCAACACTAACTTCCGCCCCCTCAGTTTTTTTTGTCAATTTTTAATTTAAAAAAAATAAATTAGCTGATTACTTTGTCATTACAATTAAGAAGACTTTCAGAGAGATTTCAATTTTTAATTTAAAAAAAAAATAAATTAGGTGGTTACTTTGTCACGATAGTCGAAAAGACTCATAGAGAGATTTCAACATCTCTTGATTACAATCGTATGATTCACTAACGACAAAAATCGAACCCAAGTGAAATACAAGCTTGGATTTATCTCCAACCACTAAGCTACTCCATAATGATACATGAGAGCATCTTCTCTTCCGAGTATCAACGTCGATGCCCCAATCAAAACAAGTTTCGTATCAAAATAAATCGAAATAATTTTTTGAATAAAGTTTTGCTCAAATTGAATCTCTTCTTTGGGTTTCTCGTTAATTTTTTATTTTCTAAAATTCTTTGATTAATATTTGATCGTTGCGAGCGATGTCAAAGGACGCGTCTATTAACGTAATGGCAGAAATAGTTATGTCCGTCCATAGCTATTTCTGCCATTACAATTTTTCATGCTAGTCATCGATTTGCAACCAAAATGTTCAGTCATACGATCTCATCTTCCTTTCGATCAAGTAATAACATAAAACTGAGACATAACCAAATTCGCCTCGATCAAGCAAATCAACACAATGTTTCCGACTCCATGCATTGCTCGCTTCAAAGTCCCCACCATGTCGCAAAACTAAATACTTACAGCGCCATAATATAAGGCCGTTGATGTCAAGGATCCGGACAAACTGTAATGACTAAACAGGTCAGAAAATCGGGCTCAAAGCTCCCACGGCTTAATTACGAGCATTCTTGCTCTTCAAATAATCCACATACATTCTCTTTCTCACTGTACTGATGTGAAGAAATCCATCTGCATCCTTATTTTCCCACTCAGTGGGAAAAGGCTTTGTTGTTGTTGCTGTTGTTGATTGCAGGCATCAAGGCACCTGTTAAAATTTGAAGAAATATTACAGCCGCTGCTTTGAGAGGAAGAGATTATTATGCCTAAAACCAAAATGAGTCGCAGCTCATCTGTGGGAGGTTTAGCGTTCTTGACAATGAGAAATACATGCTTTTTTCGGCTGAGCTTAATCCTGCTGTCGAACAAAAAGAACGAATTCTCCAAGAGGCATACCAGCAAGAACCAAGTATCTGCAATCAGAGAAACTGGGTAGCCAATGTAACTATGCGAGAACTCCTTCGTCTGAGATAAGCTATGAACCAAAATCAAAATGGAGTTTGCCTTTGCAGTAGTAAGTCTGTTTTCCTTTCTGTATGCAAATCTCATATACTGACATGGTCCATGAATATTAATTTATAGGAAGCCTTTGTTGTGCGGGTTACTAATTCAAGCAAACCCTGAAAATCACGATCATTCATAACCACTCCTAGAATGTACTCATAGTTCTCCCCCCAACGGTTTTGATAAAAGTTCTAACGTTAAACTATGCTACATCCTCTTCGTATGCGCTAAATTGCATCTATAATTTAAAATGCACACTATAACATAAAAGCGTAACAGCGTTGGAGTTTCCGTAAATGTTTTTTTTCTTTTACATAAGAACATCTGTCTTCTTTTTTCTCCCTAAAGGACTTCCCACAATATCAAAACAAAAAGCTGAAAACCGAAAAGAGAACAACATTATTCCATGGTAGCAATAAAAACTGAGATAATTAAAGCAAAAGGGATTTCGCAACTAACTTCTTCATGTCAATGTCAGGCATGTCACTCCCTGCAGCCTTCTCCACAGTCACCTGCATGGGGCTGAAATTATAACAGAGTATATACACCGAGTGCCTAGGAAGTAAACCTATTTGGTGCAGTGAAATTCTCACTGGTATCCAATCTGGCCTTGTGTTCCTCAAATGACAAACATCTAAACGAAGACGATGTCGACATTGTTCTCACCTCCAAAGCCACCTGAACATGTATCAAAAGCATAAGCGAAAGAGAAACAATTGTATTCCATAGTAGCAATACAAGCCAAGAAAATCAAAGCACAAGATACATGGCTACTAACTTCATCTTGGTCATGGAAGGGATTTGACTCCTTGAAACCTCCTTCACAATAACATGAATTAAGACTCAAACTCGAACAGAGTATATCCACTGAATTCATAGCAAGTAAACATAATTTACTCGGTGAAATGATTACCTCCTCCTTGACTCCGACATTCCACATGTCCAACAAACCAACTGGCCATTTGCACCGATCCAACCTGGGTCTTTTCCCTCTCTTTTTTGACGGACTTCTTAACTTGTTTCAAAGGCATAGATGAAAACGGAACAATCATTTTCCGTTACAGCAATACCAGTCAAGAAAACCTAAACTACAAGGGTACAATAATATATAAGAGACTTGTACTCCGTTTCAAATTACATAAGATAATACATTGGTCTTTAAGATGATAAGAGATAAAGGTTTAGCATGCGTTTGGGTCTTTGTAGAACAATCATCACAAGCAGACTAGTTTGAACAACCTCACCATCATATTTACTTGCACTTTTTACTACTTGTTCTTAGATGATGCTGCACTTGAGGAGTTTGTTCATGAACCTAATCCCAATAACGTCGAAGATAGTTGACAGTTATGAGTTCAAAGAAACACTCAAATTCTATTACTTTGGGAAACAGCGTACTGACTACTGATCAAATTTTGAGCTAAATATGTGGGCTGAAAGATATGAACACTTATGAAGTCTCTTTCGGTTTTTTTCTTCCTACCGCGTATTGGCATTCGCTGATTTTTATCTTTTCAATTCCAATGTCGTCTCTTTTACATAATTAATTGTCTTGCAATTCTAGCAGTGATCATATTCAAAGATTCAACAATTCACCACCAAACTGGGATGCTGGAACCTGGAGTGGTATGAATTCAGGTGTTTGAGATAAAATAGAATCTGAAAAATGGCTATCGTAGTTACAACGCTCTTCGGAGTTCTGTTGAGTTGCGAATTTAGGCCGGCCTTCATGACCTACGTATCAAATCTAGACAGTTTGAGTGTCAGCAACTCCCATATTTTGTGCATCATGTGAAAGAAGTCTTCTAAAAGACCCTCAATTATCTGGGACTGGTAAATGTTACCAGTTCCTATAAGTTTAATTCGATTTTGATTGTTTGATCACGGTTCAGAGATGGTTCTATTAGGGCATGTAAAGTCATCATTTGATCAGGAGTTAGGACCATTACCTCACAGCCTATAGGTTATAATCAATTAAAATGGATACGAGTCTAATCCGCTGTTTGATGCGATTTAATTATGATCTGGACATGGACTTTGGATCCAAGTAGAATATAGAGGGGGGACATACATAACCGATCATTATACACGGGTCACAAGTACCTACGAGCTGTCTCTCACCTTTATCGCGTCGGCACTTGGTCTTGGCCAGATCGAAGACAAGGTTCCTTTCCTCATCGTCTCCTCCCCTCTTTGAAGGACAGCCTCTTCTTTACCGAGTACCAACATCGATGCCTTGATTAAAACAAGTTTCCTATCATAACAAATCGAAATAATTTTCTGAATAAAGTTTTGTTCAAAACTCTCCTACCTTCCAATGCCAAATCTTCTCTCTATCAGAACTCTAAAGTCTGGCAGTAATGCTACACTTACCATCTATTTATACTCTCACTTGTACCATTTTTTTAATTGAGGTATGATCTGTGTAGATCTCATCTCTATTGGAGAAATATACAAATGGTAGCATAAATAGTGTTCAAAAAATATTTTTTATTATAATTTAGTGTTCAAAAAATTACAACTGTGTTTCAATCTTAGTGTCCAAGGACTTATCGACATAAAATGTTACATTATTGCAACCTAACAAGCCCGTATCAACATAAAATGTTACAATATTAAAAACAATAAAACATATGTTACTTTATTATTGAACAAAATCTGAAATTGTGTAATGAGTACCTAATTATTATCCGAATAAACATGGAAAAAAAATTAATTACAAGTTAACAAAAAAGAATCAAATTACCTACATGGTGCTAAACTGCCTTGCCGACAGTGGCAGTAATTGCTCAAACTTTGTGCTTTTATTTTCCGATTACGCAATGGTGGTGAAATCGAATTTAAAAGAGAAGGAAAACCACACAAAAATTATGTGCCACACCACACATTTGTGTCGCAGCATCGTACACGTGGCACACGGATCTCACACAGCAAGGAATTTTGACTTTGGACATTTGGATCTTGCATGATCCAACGATCCATCTACTTCGATCAAACTCCGACCAAATCAGAATTAAATTATGCTGTCTGTGAAGAAAAGATTTTTGAACGTGACCGAAACACGTTATAGTACATTACATGTTATTATTTATATAATAAATGTATTTATTAAAAAATTAATAACTTAAAAAATAAAATATTTCATTACTTATATAAAAACATATAATGTACTACGGATATTTCGATTACAATGAAAATTTTATGGTATGTGAGAACGCATATATGATGAACCTCCTCTTTGCCAAAAAGAGAACGCGCAGAGAACAAACAAAAGAAAAAGAATAATAAAAAGAAATTAAAGAAAAGAATAACAGATTGCGCGGCCAATGATACACTTATTAATGGGAGGCAGCGACTGAGATATTCCAGACTTTTCCAAGAACTCTGAACTCATTCAACTGAGTTAGTCAGGAAAGCAAAATCCCGACATGCAATTCTGGTGACTGGTGAGTTTTCTGTTAAGTTGGTTGGTTGGTTTATTTCCAAGTTCTGATTCCAGACGAGAGAGAGAGAGAGAGAGAGAGAGAGAGAGATCTTTCTGTTAAGTTAGTTATTTCAGTTCATCTGGAAGCAATCCTTAGCTTTGATTAAGGTTATTTTTATTACTGCACTGCATTGTCTGAATTTGTATGTATGTTTGTTTGTTTATATCAGTAGAGTAGTACACTCACTTAAAAAGCTTGGTCCTTGATTGTGCATTCAAATCTGATATGAACAATATATAATCAAAGGAAACTAATGGTGAATTTTGGTTTATGGGTTCCATTTTTCTTCTCTTTTTCTTGTTTGTTTGGTTGTTTGTTTGTCTGTTTCTTGGTTTGATCTTCCATGGAGTTTTCGTTATCTTGATGAATCCGCATTTCGGTATTTATATCGAGGTACATGTGTAACAAATTGATGAGGAATGAAGTTTACTGGCAACTGATGATTCCAACCTTAACTGTGTTGGTAAACAGTTGTGTAAGCTAATTGATTGAAGATCGAAACTTATATCGAGGTACATGTGTAACAAATTGGCTCAAGTGTCTAGCTGCTTATGCTTATGCAGGTCGTCTTGTTTGCTGAAGCATCGTAATGGGCTCGAATGAGAGTGGATCCTTGGTTTCAGAACCAAAAGATCCTTTGTCTCAGAAGAATATAAACAATGCTCCAAAGGGTAGAAGAATTCGCCTTTGTAAAAGTGCTCCTCTTTCAGATTATGTAGGCTTCGAGACAGGCTTTGCCTCAGGTCCAAGTACCAAATCCTTTTTCAGAAATATACACCCGAGTTTTCGTATGGTAGCTGCATTCTTGACTGTCTACTTAGGCTTAGGAACTGTATGTTTCTACCTCGTTGGCCACCAGCTCAAGGGAAAGAAGACAAATGGAGTTCTTGATGCTGTTTATTTCTGTGTTGTTACAATGACCACTGTCGGATATGGAGACCTTGTGCCAAACAGTGTTATTTCAAAACTACTGGCTTGTGCTTTCGTCTTCTCAGGAATGGCTTTCGTCGGGATGACCTTGAGCAAAGCAGCTGACTATTTGATAGAGAAGCAGGAATTATTGCTCGTTAAAGCCTTACATATGAATCAAAAAGCTGGGCCTATTGAAATTCTTAAAGATATGGAGACTAACAATCTGAGGTACAAATGTATTGTGGTCTTTATCCTTCTTTTGCTACTCATGATTGGTGGCACAGTCTTCCTAGCTACTGTTGAGAAATTGAGCCTTGTGGATGCATTCTATTGCGTTTGTTGTACAATCACAACCCTGGGTTATGGAGATAAGAGCTTTTCGACTCAAGCAGGGCGTGTTTTTGCAGTATTCTGGATATTGACAGGTACCATTTGTTTAGCTCAGTTTTTCCTCTACGTTGCCGAGCTAAACGCCCAGA
This sequence comes from Pyrus x bretschneideri, assembly GCF_019419815.1. Taxonomy (NCBI): domain Eukaryota; kingdom Viridiplantae; phylum Streptophyta; class Magnoliopsida; order Rosales; family Rosaceae; genus Pyrus; species Pyrus x bretschneideri. The sequence goes on from NW_025999624.1 coordinate 5,298,006, forward strand.
GCAGACAACGGGCTTTAGTAAAGTTGATTCTCACTCGTAGGATGACCAATGTAGATTTAGAGGCAGCTGATCTGGATGGCGATGGCGTTGTTGGGTATGTTAAACTTTTCTTCACAATTGCTTCTGTAGTATGAGCTTATTATTTCTGAATTCTTATCTGCTGATGGTTAACTAACAAATTTCGACACTCTTCCTCCTTCCTTTGCATAGGGCTGCTGAATTTGTCATATACAAGCTCAAAGAGATGGGGAAGATTAGCCAGGAAGATGTTAGACTTGTAATGGAGGAGTTTGAAGCTCTTGATGTTGATCAGTCAGGAACGTTGTCAACATCAGATATAATGCTTGCGCAACAACCTCAAACCGAGAAGTAACTGTGCCACTATGCTGGTGGCTTTGTAAGTTCGTGATATGTATGATTACTTGCTCTTGCTGTGGTATGAATTTCTTAACTAGGCCATATCACAAACACTCCCATATATCACTTCCTATAAAGACTTGGTTAAAACGCTTGGATTGCTTCTATGTATTTTAGAGATCATTGGTCAGTATCGTCCTACCTCGATGTCAGTCTCATCCGTCAAAATTTATGTTCTTTTTAACCCATCAACCGTGGTTTACTGGGCTAATACAGTTTGTGTAATTAAATTGTACGATGACAGTCGCTGACAAAAAGAATTTTGGAAGAAAATCACGGTTCATGACTCCTAAAATCTTTACTTAAATGGAGATATAGCGTACAAACAAATTTTGGTCCTTCGTTAGATTGACAAACGGGACTGCTTAGTTCCTGAATTCAAGAATTTCGCCTGATGTGGTTCAATCTGTTTGTGTTACGATAGATTTGGAGGTTGTGCATACGCGACGAGGATGCAGTGTGGTGAGAGAACAAAAGGTTTGACGTACTGAGTTACTGTATAATGATCATATTATACACTGCCTAAGAAATCTATTTGTTAAATAGTTTATTAAGCACAGATTATGAAATCTACTGGTTAAATTATTGGGTACTTATACAAATAGAACTGCTTCTGCATTGATTTTTACTTAAAATGAATTAAGACCCAAATTAGAACAGAGTGTATCCACTGATCCGAATGCATAGGAAGTAGAGTCGGCCCTGAAGGTATGCAAAAGGTATCACCGTACAAGGACCCCTATTCCGAAGGCCCCCCATTAGGAAGTAAACCCATAACTGATTCGGTGAAGCTATTACCTCCTTCTTGACTCCCACGTTCCATATGTCTAACAAACCAACCGGGCATTTGCACTGATCCAACCACGTGAAATTATCTTACTCATAAGTTAGGGAATTTTAACAAAAAACTTCCGGTACTGTTTACTTTAACGAAAAATCATATTTTTACATTAAAAAGTCAATCATGGTACTATTCACTTTACCCTTTATTTTGACAAAAATAATTTAAGTAAAACGTTGTAGGTTGAAAATTTTGACAAAAATAAAGCATACCAAACCCTAACGGGCTAACGGGGTCGATTAGAGCTTTAGGAATTGATGAATGGCTTGGTTGAGATAACTGGGGAAAAGAGATAGGATCAAAATCAATCAAAGGGGACGTGTCAATGACAGTAAAGAATTTAATGATTTTGTTCATACGATATGAATACGATACATAAATTCAAGGGATTATAATTTCGGAAGTTACTTCTACTAGTTGCAGTCTTTAATTAGATTAGAAATGTGATCGTGTGTAAATCTTGTTGAAGTTGTATGGTGTTTTTTAGATAGTGTCCTGATTCAATAGTAATAAATAATGCGTAGTTACCTTTTTTATTTTTTTTATTTTTTTTATTTTTTTTTATTTTTTATTTTTTTACTACTTAACTATCATATTCAGTTGTAATACCTAAGTGTAAATAATTTACTTTTTAAGTGAGTGTACTACTCTACAGATAACGTGTATAAAACAAACATGTTATGATCAGAAACGTGCTTGATATTGTTTTGTGGCCAATTTAAAGGGAGAAGGGGAGGTGTGGCAAGAGGGATTGAAAGAATAGAGCTTAGGGAAATTGTAGATGTATTTCGCCTATGCCACTGCTTTATTTATAGTAAACAATGAGAAGAGAGAAACTTACTATCTAAGTAATAGAAAACCTAATTGGAAATAATCACTGTATTACATAAGAATCTAAACCAAATATATCAAAGATTTACACAATCACACAATGTTAAATATTATTCAATATATCAGAGATTGAATAAAAATATTTTTAATACAAATATACAGTTCAAGCTCTCTATGGTAATACTCTATATAGGAATAACCTCGTTATAGTTCTAAAATTTTTCGGTCCCAACTTGAGCTAGTTATGTATAAAATAAACTCCGCATTATAGTATGTTATAACTTTTTTAGGTCCCGTATTAAAGAAACTCGCTTCCACATAATAATTGTGATCTCATTCCCTATTCACATGGATTTTCCCGTGAAGAGAGGCTCTCACCCTTGAATCAATCCCGAAATGTGAGACCAAAGGTCGGGCTGATGTGCAATGTTACAAATAAAAGAAGAAGATAAAGTAAAATATTTCTCTATAATTGGGACCATTTTTTATTTTTAGAGTTGATACAACCCGTTTGAGCTTGTGGGTATGTAATACTTCATAAACATGAACAAACTCTTGGTGAAGCCATTATGTCTATAACTTCTCAATCATGTTTAGTAGCGTTAAAGAGAACACCACAAATAAATACACTAAATTTTAAGATTGGGTGTCTTTATTTTTCCACTGTTACATTTTAGAAATTGACGTGCTAGCTCCAATAGTTGTTCTTTGTATCCTATAATTTTCATTAAGGATGTCCAAGTCAAAAAATAATACTTTTAGCTATACCTCTATTAAGTATTAACCACCTAAATATATAAAATTGATCTAATCCCAATTATTATGGCTATATAGAGATAACATCGTCAGATTGCACTCGATTTGTACAGTCCCATTTTTGGTTTGGGTTTGACTAGTATTGGTCAACTTAGTTTTTTTTTTATTTTTCCGGTTTTATGGCACTCGATTTGGTTCAGTTTTTCGTTCACTGGTTTCTCTGCTCGCATCTTGTTTTTGTTTCCCATGACTCAAAAATTGTTTTTCTCCTCCAATTTTTATAGATTAAAATTTTAGCCTAAAATTATTAAATAATGATTTTAACCTAATTTTTTTCGGTAATTTTTTTTAAAATAAAATTTATGTAGATTATCCTAATTTATTTTTATGAAAATTTTAATCTAAAAATATTTAAATCCCGATAACTAATTAAAAATCATACAAATACATAAGTATTTATAAATTTTTAAGTAAAATTTGATTTAAATAATTTTCTTAAATTATTTAGATGTTAAATTTAATTTTGGACAGTCAAATCTTCTTTTTTTTATTTTACCATTAGATTTGATCTCATTTGATCACAACTGTCACATCCCGGCCCGGGCGGGACCACTTCCCGGGCCCGACTCCACCGTAACACGATATTGTCCACTTTGGGCCCCCAGCACACCCTCACGGTTTTGTTTCTGGGAATTCACACGATAACTTCCCCGATGGGTCACCCATCCTGAAAGTGCTCTCGTGCGCTACTCGTTTAACTTCGAAGTTCCCATGGAACCCCAAGCCAATGAGCTCCCAAAAGGCCTCGTGCTAGGTAGGGATGAGAATATACATATAAGGATCACTCCCCTGAGCGATGTGGGATGTCATAACAACCGTTACATTATAAGTAAAAAAAAAAAAAATGTTTGAAATATAACAATTTGGTTGGTCTAGAACAACTCAAGCCAGACTTAAACTAGGGGAATCTAACCCAAATATACATTTTCTCCATGTTGCTTATTTTAGCCAAATGGTTGGAGATGGTTTGGGGGAGTTTTAAAGCTTATATTTTAAGATTTATCTTATGAGTTGGAGATGGTCTAAGAATGCTAAAAAAGTCTTAGAAAGTTAGAAAAAGTATAATGAGAAAGTTGGAAAGAAGTTTGTTTCCTCTCAATGAAAGAAGCGTCCCTTGTTTTTTGTGTGGTTTACAGTCATATAACGTCTTACTTCAATAATATCATTTAATAATATTATGTTATTTGGAAATATTTTCTAAATAACATGATATTATTAGAGCCGAACACTGCGTGCCGTGTATATTGTTCCATGTAAGTCCTTGTGAGGGGGTCATTCATTACTCAATCTGAACAAAACAAAAATAATAATAAAAAATAACGTCATCAAACATAGGAAGGTTTTTTCACTTTGGACTTTTGGATCTTGCATGATCCAACGGTCCATCTACTTCGACCGGTGTTTGAAAGATTACGCGGCCAATGACAAAATTATTAATGGGAGTCCACCGACTGAGATATTCCAGACTTTTCCAAGAACTCCGAACTCACGCAACTGACATATTATGTTGGTGACTGGTGAGTTTTCCATTAAGTTGGTTGTTTTATTTCCATGTTCTGAATCTGGAGAGAGATCTTTCTGTAAAGTTAGTTATTTCAGTTAATTGGAAGCAATCCTTAGCTTTGATTAAGGTTATTTTCATTTCACTGCACTTTAATGTCTGAATTTGTTTGTTTGTATGTTTGTTTATAACTTTACATCAGTGGAGTATACACTCAGTTTGAAAGCTTGATCCTTCATTGTGCATTCAAATCTAATTTGAATAATTAATCAAAGAAAATTAGAGGTGAATTTGGGTTTATCGGTTTCATTTTTCTTTTTCTTGGTAGTTATTTAAAATTTAGTTATTGAAATCAATCAAGTTACTCTGTCAAAATTTCTTGATTTGATCTTTCCATGGAGTTTGGAAAACATTATCTCGATATCTTGATGAATCTATATTTGGGTATTTATAGAACTTTTATGAAGATGAGAAATGAAGTTTACTGGCACTTGATGATTCCAATCTTAATTGTGTAAGCTAATTGCTTGAAGATTGAAACTTAGAAGCTCGAAAAAATGTTGTTGAATCGAGGTACATCTGTAACAAATTGGCTGAAGTGTCTAGCTGCTTATGCCTATGCAGGTCATCTAGTTTGCTGAAGCATCCTCATGGGATCGAATGAGAGTGGATCCTTGCTTTCAGGGCTAATGGATCCTTTGTCTCGAACAAATAAAAACAATGCTCCAAAGGGTAGGAGAATTCGTCGTTGTAGAAGTGCTCCTGTTTCAGATTATGTAGCCTTAGAGACAGGCTTACCCTCGGGTCCACGTACCGATCAGTCATTTTTTGGAAATATACACCCGAGTTTTCGCATTGTAGCTGCATTCTTGACTGTCTACTTAGGCTTAGGAACTGTATGTTTCTACCTAGTCAGGAACCAGCTCAAGGGAGAGAAGACAAATGGAGTTGTTGATGCTGTTTATTTCTGTATTGTGACAATGACCACTGTCGGATATGGAGACCTTGTGCCAAACAGCGTTCTTTCAAAACTACTGGCTTGTGCTTTCGTCTTCTCAGGAATGGCTCTCGTTGGGATGATCTTGAGCAAAGCAGCTGACTATTTGGTAGAGAAGCAGGAATTATTGCTCGTTAAAGCCCTACATACGAGTAAAAAAGTCGGGCATATTGAAATTCTTAAAGATATCGAGACAAACAGTCTGAGGTACAAATGTATTGTGGTCTTTATCCTTCTTTTGCTACTCATAATTGGTGGCACAATCTTCCTAGCTACTGTTGAGAAATTGAGCCTTGTGGATTCATTCTATTGCGTTTGTTGTACCATCACAACCATGGGTTATGGAGATAAGAGCTTTTCAACTCAAGCAGGGCGTGCTTTTGCAGTATTCTGGATATTGACAGGTACCATTTGTTTAGCTCAGTTTTTCCTCTACGTTGCCGAGCTAAATGCCCAGAGCAGACAACGGGCTTTAGTAAAGTTGATTCTCACTCGTAGGATAACCAATGTAGATTTAGAGGCAGCTGATCTGGATGACGATGGCGTTGTTGGGTATGTTAAACTTTTCTTCACTCTGAATTCTTATCTGCTGATGGTTAACTAACAATTTTCGACACTCTTCCTCCTTGCTTTTACATAGGGCTGCTGAATTTGTCATATACAAGCTCAAGGAGATGGGGAAGATTAGCCAGGAAGATGTTAGACTTGTAATGGAGGAGTTTGAAGATCTTGATGTTGATCAGTCAGGAACGTTGTCAACATCAGATATAATGCTTGCGCAACAACCTCAAATCGAGAAGTAACTCTGGCACTATGCTGGTGGCTTTGTAAGTTCGTGATATGTATGCTTACTTGTTCTTGCTGTGGTATAAATTTCTTAACTAGGCCATATCACAAACACTCCCATATATCTCTTCCTATAAAGACTTGGTTAAAACGCTTGGACTGCTTCTATGTATTTTAGAGATCATTGTTCAGTATCGTCCTACCCCGATGTCAGTCTCATTTACTGGGCTAATATAGTTTGTGTAATCAAATTGTACGATGACAGTCACTGACAAAAAGAATTTTGGAAGAAAATCACGGTTCATGACTCCTAAAATCTTTAGTTCCTTCAAGAATTTCGCCAGATGTGGTTCAATCTGTTTTGTATTACGACAGATTTGAAGGTTTTGCATAATATATGCGACGAGGGTGCAGTGTGGTGAGGGCTAGTGAGAGCACAGAAGGTTTGATGTACTGAGGCACTGTATAATGATCATATTAGGACTGTGTACATCATTTGTGTGTTAGCATTAGGGATGGGCAATGGTTATGGCGGGCGGATAACCGCGGTTATTTACCCATAACCATTTATAATATCCCTCTTAATAGTACTTCTAGAAAGAACCCTGAATAAGGGTTGCAATGAATTGATTCAGCTTGATTCAGCTTACCAGTGTTATCACCAAAGCTTGATTCAGCTTGGTCCAAATCTTGGTCAAGATTAATTGGTTCATTATCTTGGCTCTCGCTTTGAGTCTCCATATTGGAACTAGTTGAAATGAAACAAAAATCACAAAAAACAACATGAGAATTTACAATGAAATTACTAATCTCCATCAAAACTTTGAGAAAAGATTACAAGAACCCTTGATATATCATTCGGAGTCGGGATGACTCAGAACTATAATCTACATCCAATCACGTCATAAAGTATGCAAATTTGGCAAGACAAGGACTCAGAAGTATAGTCTACATCCAAAATTTTCAGCAATCCTCAGTGCAACGTTAGGAGAAACAGAAATTTAAAATCTTCAGCTTTCCTGAAAGATTCCAAGGAATGTTACTAAGTCTGAATGCATGCCAGCTTGATATATTGTGGACCAATTTCCTAGTCCAGAAATACCTAGGTACTTCTTCAATCACATATAATTAGTTACTTATCATCATATATAAGTTGTAAAAATGTAAAAATATAGATATATGTGATGCTTAATTCCAAAATATCAATCAGAACATTTGTATCCATTGTGAATTCAAACTAGTTTTACAAATATCAACCTTGTTTTACAAGCAGAACATGAATTCAAACTTTTCTGAGATATAAAGGACTAACTTCCACGACTAAATAAGTGTATACAAAACATGTAAAAACACAGGACAATACCATGAGGACTCTTGATAGTATGAATTCAGGAGAAAGAGAAGAAACCCATTAGTTAGAAATAGTTAGAACATCTAAAAATATGAATTCAGACCTCTTCTTCCACGACTTCCCTAATTTTAATTGAAAATCAAAATTAATGATTATTCAGTTTATGCAACAAAAAAAATCACTGAATAAAAAAAAAAATCTCTAAAAATTAGACACAATATTTTCAACCAGAATATTCAGTCTTCAGTCTTCCCTAGTTGTGACAACCCGTCCTTAATTTTACAATTTTATAAAAGCGTGATTTTACGAAAAATGCCCTTAGAGGCGAGGGTGTTGACCTTAGTTGACCATCGATTAGAGACACGTGGGACTTATTCTTTTAGTATGTCCTTGTAGTACTCGTTTTTACGAACGCGTAGGCGAAAGCTGTTTTCGAGTTCGAATTATAACGGTATAGTTACGGACGTTTGAAACTAGTTAATTATATTTTAGATTATAAGTGTTAACTCCCACTTTGTGGGAAGGGAAACCAATCAGAAAATTTGGAGATTAGAAGCAACCAATTAGGAGGAGAGAGGGAAGCTCTCAGCCTTCCTCCCATTTTTCTTCCTGTGGCCTTCGAACACCCAAAAACCCGGTTTTGACTCGGGGTGGTTCTGGGCGATTCTCACCCGTTTTTCAGGTGATTTTCACCCATTCACCACCATCAAACCTTATCACCATATCCCAACATTCAATTCTAACCAAAATTTGCATGAAATGGTAGAAATTTCACGAAGAACACCCATGGGTGCCACGGAAACTTACTCGAAATCCACCCATTTGTGAAACGTTTTCCTTCAATTACCACTACCAAAATACTCCCCTAGAACCTAGGAACAAAGCCCAAGCAGTGGTGGAGTTGTCGAAGCAAGTTTGGAGGTCGAATCGAATCACACCCAATTCTAGGGTTCGTACAGGTTTTAGCAAAATTGGAGCATTTCTAGGCCAAATTGGACTTGGCCACAGGCGCCAATTGTTCGTGACGCCTCAACCTTCGTGCTAAGGATTTACGAATTTTAGCAAGGACTCCAGGTGAGTGGGCTTTTGGTTTTCTATACAAGTATATATGCTTTATGTTTTAAAATATGCATCTAGTGATTGCTTATGTTATTGTTGATACTGTGAACTACGAATGACTTGATCCCTGTTTATGGTACGTAGGCAGTCTAACGAGACGTTAGATGCAGCCATATAATAAATAAGACTAAATAATTGAGACAATAGCCTTGTTTGGGGAATTGAGCAATGTGAAGGAGATTGATGGAAAATGTGAGATTTAACCTTATTTATTGGTGGTTAAATGTTGGTTATAAATTAATGTGTGAAGAATCGTAATATTGAAGTGGAAAATAGTTAGGAATGATAGGTTAATTTAACTAGTGTTTAGTTGGGCTTATCACCGATAATTATTTTGAAGGTAAATAGTTTGGGAGTGGGGTGTTACAGATTATGCCATATGTATATATGTTTATATATTTGGAAATATTATGATATGGTTGAATTTCATATTTATATTCTGGTATATCCATATGTATATTACTTGCACATAATTAAAGTGAACGCTCTGAAGTGTAAAGGTGAACACAGGACGCACATGTAAGTTCAGGTGAGTTTATAGTATTAGTTGAAATGATGGAGTTATGGCATGACTATATGTAAGTTTTAGGCAACTCCGACCTTGTCATACATGTTGCAATAATAGGCAACTCCGACATAATCGTACAGGTTGCCCATGAGTTGTATATGTTACAATAGACGTAGTTATAGCTCATAACCCTGCACCCCGGTGTTAGTGCTCCCGCCCATGGCCAGGGCACAATCCTTCACGTGATGTTCACCTCCCGCACCTTACTCTTACCTTGGATCCAAGGTAGGTGCACAGTCCTGTTGTACAGACCATTATAGGTGGTTTCGACTTGTAGGTGACCCGCGATTATTCGCATAGTCTTCACATGATCGTAGCACTTAAGCGTACTTATTTACACCCAGTCCTGTCGTATAGACCACTATAGGTAGTTCCGACTCGTGTGCAAGGATATGTGATGAGATATGGGTTTAGCCATATAGGCCACAAGAGGTGGATTCGACTGACATATTACTTGGATATGTGATGAGATGTGAATAAGTCGTATAGGTTACTATAGGTGACTCCTGACTTATATGCTAGTATTGATTGATAAGATATGGATAAGTCGTACAGGTCACTATAGGTGACTCCCGACTTATATGCTAGCATTGATTGATGAGATATGGATAAGTCGTATAGGTCACCATAGGTGACTCCCGACTTATGTGCTAGCATTGATTGATGAGATATGGATAAGTTGTACAGGTCACGTGAGGTGACTCCGGCTAGCATGCTGATGAGCTATTGGTTCAGCCGTACAGGCCTCAATAGGTGGATCCAACTGAAATACCATTTCATATTGATTTATTTCACCTGGGTTACTTATTCTTGTTGAGATATTTGACACGGCATAACCATGAGACTGTTACTTTGGTTAAACTTTAAAGTTATAGTCACGCCTGTTATTTTCTAGGAAATTATACAGGTATTACGACGACGGGTTACTGCCTTTGGAATTGAAATTGGTTTGAAAAGTTTTGTTTCACTCACTCACATTTTCTATTTTTGCACCCCTTTAGGTTCTAACAGCAGAGTATCCGTATTGACGAGGATTCTTGGCACTTTTCAGTTCAGGTGTCTTCTTATGATGGTATAATCATTACCTTACCTTATTGTACTTTACTTATGCTCTGTATCGTGTGTGTAATGGGTTCATTCCCGCTAACAGCGCACTCTGATATTTAGACACTCTTAGTTTCAAATTAATTCATTTTTTTTATCATCATCACACTTTTTGGCTTCGTCACCTTCCGGGTGTCGGCCAGCACAGCTCGATTCAGAATCCTAGTGGGTATTCCGGGTCGGGGTGTGTCACTAGTCTTGGCCTCCTGGTGGAGAAAACGAAAAGGTTACAGATTAGGTTTTTTTTGTTTTTTAATTTTATATATCTATTAAAATAAACGGGTAAACGGGTAACCGTTATAACCACAGTTAATACTCATAACCGTTCATTTAAATTTTACAGGTAAACGATTATACCCATAACCATTTAATTATTTAAACGGTTACCCATAACCGTAACCGTGCAATTTAAATAGGCAGATAACCGTCATTACCCATAACCAATGAGTATTTGCGCATTCCTAGTTAGCATGTAGACATATTTATCTTTGTTTTACTTTAGTAAGATGCTTCTTTTGTGTACACTATTAGAGAGAGACTTAATCGTATGCCAATGTGGAATCTCAAACAAATAAACATATGATATCTCGTTATTCGTTTAGAATATCACGGTGGTGGTGTATCGGGAGTGTAAGTCCGTCCTCCATTTTTAGGGTTCTTGAGTTGTGCCAGGCAGTAGCCTTTCTGTGATCTGACCTTTCAAGTCATTGATTGATCATGGCCCAGAAAGAAAGCAATCCAGATTTGGATTGTGAGTATGTGGATTAGACCTGAGCCCAGCAAAAGCAATGCTTCTAATGTCAAACACTGAAATGATTGTGGGGCCACCACCATGTAATCCCTACACTCTTTTGAATGATCATTCAATTTTTTGAAAAAAAAAATATTATCTGCACATTTATTTTTATTTTTTATATTTTATTAATTTTTAACTGTCGAATCAAATGAATAAAAAAAACTAATAAAAATGTGTAAGAAATTAAAAAAAAATGTATGAATATCACTACTCTTGAAATCTTGCAGTTCAGCCAGATGGGGAGATAATTCAAAGGATGGATCCACAATTAGATACCATCACATCATAGGCATCTAATGCCCACTTAAAAATGTTTGACATGTCCCAACGTTACACTTGATAGAATATAGAGTTTCATAAGGAAAATGATTTTTAGGCACTTATTTTTTTTTTCCTTATTGCACACGCTTGTTTGTTTTTTGACTCTGAACAAAGTAAAGCAAAAAAGTTGAAAAATAAAAATAAAAAAGTCTATAGAAAGAGAAAAATGTGAGCACATATTTTTGTTTTCTGGTATGAAATTAAAGTATGTCATTGATTAGTATGAAACTTGTTCTGTCAACCATTCCTTTTTCTCCTTTCGGTCATCCTATGCTATAAGCCATTGCTTGGTGTGGAATTTTCACGAACTATTGATGGATGTGAAAGTTACCAAAGAGATCCGCGTTAACTAGAGAAACTTATTTACAATTAAGTAATTTGACAAATGTTTATGCGATGACTGTTGTAAGAATAATTCTTTGACATTCCAGAACATGTAAGTTTTACTTTACATCAACGGTTATTACACACCAAACACGTTTACAGTGGTGGTTCCAAACTTGAGTGAGTGTATCTGATTGCCCAAACCCCATTATTATTACACATGAAATGTTTAATCTTCATTGGTATTCTTCTCAAGCATGGCTATCATGGAAGCAAGATGTCTGACAAAATACCTCAAAGAGGCCGATGCACAACAATGAACGAACTAAGAAAAAATGACATGTGTCCTTAAATAATTTTGCATTTACTCCTAATTTTTAAAAAAAAAAAATTGTCATAACACGTGAATAACTGATTTTAACAAATAATACTTATACTCGAGAGTTTAGACTAGAGTGAAGTAGCACCATTGAAAAGAGTGAAGTCGTTGTGTTTAATACAACTTCCGAGTTTCAAAAACTCGAAATCTTATACATGAATATATTGTAACTTGGAATTGAAACTCTATGGTACTACATTATGAGTACTCACTAATAGATTAATACAACAAAAACGTGTTGTCGGTGTTTATGTGTTTGGAACTATTCAGGAATCTATGCATAGTACACTTTAGGGCTTATCTGTAACTGCAAAATAAAAGTTCAAATTATGCTCACACCAGATAAAAAACAAAACTAAAAATAATGAAATGACTAGAAGAAAAAATCTTGTATGACACAAATGGAAGACTAAAGTGACCTACTACGTCAATGGTATATTAATGTTTTTTTTTTTCATTTCATGATTCTTATTTATTGGCAAAAAACGTCAATATAGTTGTGTACCCGTGATCATTAAAATATTAATATCGGAAAAAATATTGATATGCAAATTTGTGGAAATATCCGTGGATATACCAAATATTGATATCAGTATCAGTTGCTTTCGATATAAACAATGAAAATTTATAATGAAATTTTAGGGATTGTTAAGCATTGGTTTGAAAGAAATATTAAATTTCTCTAATATTTAACAAATATGTTTAAAATATCAACAATATATGTCGATTTTAATCTAAATTTCAAAGTTTTTTCAATAGAAGATGAAGTGTCTGTGACATATAAATTGATTTTCCAATAAAGCCTTTACACGTAAACCACTGTCCTGCGTGACTTTGGAGTAGCTCCGCACTCCTCAGATCCAATTCAATCTCCACCAATGCCACACTGCCACCAGACCAAACATTCCAAGCCTTCTCTCTTTTGAATAACAACGTAGAGTTGACCACTTACCCTGTTACCAAGCTTACTTTGCTGCTAATCTGCTAGCCATCTACCAGTATTTCCTCTTCTGCTTTTTTTAAAATATCAGTTGATGACTTTGCTCTAGTAGTCCACACATTTGAGGGTCAGAAAAAATCACAGAAGCATGTTTGCCTCTCTTAGTATTACCGTGCAATTTACCAGCACTATGATTCGAGAGACGTGCTATGTAAAATACGAAATTAAAATTTGTCCCCAACCATTGGTCTGCTACTTTTTCCTCATTATGCACTTTTCAATTTATTTATATTTAGTGATTATTCTTTAATTTATTTAATTAAAAGGCTATAAAATAATAAAAACTGTGCTTAAGAAGAAAATGAGTGTACAAAAATTATTTTCTGTGTGTTCTTAAACCAATTGGCGTGGACATTGTTGCACTTAAATTCTAATCATTCTTACAACAAATTGAACTATTTTAGAATATCTTCTTGTCAACTATACCCAATATTAAATGATTAAACCTTTTGAAATTGCTTGATATTATCTACATTAAACCCAATTCCCTAGTGAAAAATCATGAACTCATAAGATTTATAGTTGGATCTGAAAAATATATCAAGCTAACAATATTAAAAGAAAACAAAATTAAAAGGGACACATACGTCATTGACGGCATTATTCTCGCCAGAATTTGACAGTCGATATTTTTGTCATCCACAAACCAAAGGGAAGAGTTAGAAATTACAGAGATGACAAAATACCAAAAAAAAAGAAAAAAAAAATTACATTTCTGGTTCTTTTTCCTCAACTACTTTACTGCTACTGCTGCAACTCGGATTTGTAACTTTCTACGACATGGTCCGGTTGCCCGGCTACATAGTCCAGGAGGCCTTCGCCGGGTTTGTCACCGGAAGCGTCGGAACCCGGCAACGTGGTCTTCCCGAAGACGACGACGGCGAAGAGGAAGAGCGCGGTGGAGAGAAAGAGGGGCCAGAAGTAGGCCAAAAGGGTCAGAAATCTGGGAGCAATTAGGGTTAGGGAGTAGAGGGCAAGGCAGAAAAGGAGGGCAAAGAGGAAGTGGAACTTGAACTTGACAAGCTTTTCTGGGATCTCCATGAGTTGAGTTTTGAAGAGGGGATTGAAGTTTTGAGTTCGATTTTGTAGAGAGAGAGAGAGAGATTGTGGGGAGGTTATCGCGCTCACTGATTGCAGAGATTCTCTGAAGGAGAAAGGCTTTGTCTCCTGAGCTTTGTTTTGGAGTGAGTAAAAAGGTTTATTTTTCCACTAGGGGTAATAATCCTTTCATCTTTTTATGGTAATAGTATTCACACATCCATTTTATATTTTACACATTTTTATTAATTTTTGTGCATTAATTTTTTTCAATTTATTCGGTCGTAAAAAATTTATAGAGTTATGTGAAAAAAAAAATGAGGGGGCAGATAGCACATCCCATCTTTTTATGACACTTACCTTGCACCTTGTTTACCAAAATGTCCATCAAGTGTCAAGGGATTTGCTACGCCACTCGAAGTATTTGATACTTGGTGTTTTTCAACCGCTAGATTAAGTTAGAAATACAAAATTAAGATTTAACAGTTTAAAATTTTAAAATATTGTGTACTGTAGAGCACCATAAAATTTTTACCAAGTTTTTGTAATGATAAGGGCTTTGAGGTGGTTCAGATAGAGTCGGACTCCAAGTGTCTAGTGGATATGCTTAACGGGAAAACTCAACTTGATGTTGTGATTGAAGGCATCCTCTTTGATGTTTAGTGGTTGAAACAGCAGTTGAGGTCAGTAGAATTTATCTTTGCTTCTCGTGTTTGCAACAAGACAACGCATCTAGTAGCTTCTTCTGTTACCCGAGAAGGGAGCTTTCATAATTGGGATGGTCTTGATTCAGAGTGGCTATTTAATACTTTGACTTCAGATGTAAACATTTCTATTCGAATATAATAAAATTTCTTTCTTTTGGAAAAAAAAAAAAAAATCTTTGAATTTGACCAAAAAGTGCTCACATTTTTTCTTTAGGTTAAAACCCTTAATTACATTTTGCACTAGGTGGTTTGGGATCATTAAGAGTTTGGCTTCTATCTTTTAAAAAATTAGCAAAATATCTACCCTGATTATCAAGTTAACTATTATTTTCAGATGTGGCAAAGGGTGAACTCATTTCGTATGAACACTGTATTGGTGTCATGTGGACTCATGAATGCCCTCGAGACACAAAAAAGGAAATTCCTATATATAAATATATCAAGTGATGAAAAACGCCACATGTGACATCAATCCAAAGCGGAATCTTTTTTGTGAGGATCAAAAAATCCTTAAATTACATCCGTTTATCGTACATTATGAGATCAGAAATTATTGTAAATTTTTTTATTTAAAATTGAATATAAACAGTATCTGACGAAAATTAGCCCCACGATGTACGATGAACATATATGATTTGAAAATCTCCAAAATCCTCACAAAAAGAATCCGATAAGTATCCTCACTTGCAAAAATAAACCTCGTCACGGTCACGTCAGCAAGAAGTTAGAATAAAGAAGGACTTTTGGACTTGAATGCAAAGTAACAGAGCGAGAATATGTTGCTTCACCTAGCTTTGTAAGTCCTAAAACAATGAGATTGTTTTGTTTGCAATAAATAAAAGGGTGTTAGGGTCATTCACCTTGTAATCGGTAAGTTTGGATACTCTTCCTCTAAAGCTCAATCAAGGCTCGTTTGGAAGTGTTTTAAAAATGTGTAATGCTATTCATACCATGTTTTTATACCACATTTCTATATCACCTTAGGTGGCATCTGATGTGGATAGCCACATCATTTGAAAAATTTGCAAACCCCAAGAAAAGGAAAGAGAAAAACTCCTCGTATACCATAATCATCATTTAATTAACTAGTTTTTCTTAATTATTAGTTTATTAAATAATAAACTAAATTTAAAAATCTGATTAATTTAAATGATGTGGCTGTCCATATCAAATACCATCTAAGGTGGTATGAAAATGTGATACAAAAACATGCTATGAATAACTTTACTCTTTTAAAATAACTGAAAACGATTCTAGAGAAAATGGGTTATGATTATCTTAGTTTGGGATTCATCTTCTTTTATAATTGCTGTTTGAGATCTTATGAAAAAAATAAACAAAAAACAAAGGGTGTTATGGTCATTGCATCGAAAACTTAAATGGACGCGTGTGGGTGTTGGTGTGTTTTTTACTGAAGTAGACAAATTGTTGAGCAGCGTCTTTTGGACCAAAGTTTTGTTTGTTTTTGTGGAAGTTAAGATCTAACACATGAGTCGGTCCTTCGAGGCAGAAAAGTTTTTCATAGAGACGATAATTATTCGTTACCTTTTTGAAATAGGTAATGAGTAATGATATCTTTACCATATTTTTTATACGTTATTGTACCATTTTTAAAAGAAGTAGGACAATAAAGATATGAGTTATAGTGTTGTACAGGGTTAAACATTTGGTATAAAAATAATATTTTTGTTTCTTAATATACATTTGGTATAAAAAATACGATAAAAACCCGCGAGATAATACACATTTGGTATAAAAAATATGATAAAAATAATATTTTGTTTCTTAATATAAATAGTAGTTGTACAGGGTTAAACACATTTAATATAAAAAATACGGTAAGAATAATATTTTTGTTTCTTAATATAAGTAGTTCCGGTATAGTGTTAACTAATAGCATGGATTAAATATTAGGAAATTCAAGGCAACACAACATTCTTTTCTTTCTTATCATGCTTATTGCTTCAAACAAAAAAGGCTAAAGGAAAGTTAGTTTTTTTATTTTTGTCATGCTTTACAAAAAAGAAACCTTTTTTTTTTTTTTTTCATTCCATGAAATATGTATGTGTGTTGTTGTGGATATAAATTTTGTCTAAGGCTGAATTGGCGAAATTCTACCTATAAAAAAATACCATTAGCCTAGTTGATGAACATCAAAACAAAAAGAAAAAAAAAAGAAAAGAAAAGGACCTCCAATGCCTAAGTAAAAAAAAAAAAAAGTAGTTTGAGAGATACTAAACAAAGAGAATTTTGAGTAGTAAGTGACGATTACCGATTTTCTTGTGTGACTTGGTTATTTATAGACCCAAGCCCTCACAGGCAGCTGAGGTGGGAGGTTGCGGGCTACACTAGATGGACCATTATGTTCTGCTAGTGATGGTGTAGACTAGTGTTCGCATGCCGCTCACGAGTAGTCCCAGAGACCATGTTTCTAGGAGCGCAGGAGCGTTGCACACTCAATAGGAGACTCCAAAGGGTCGACTTCCTACCACTTTCGGCTGGGTATGCCTAGGTGGATGGACACCATGGGCCGAATAAGCACCACGGTGACTCGAAGGCCTTGTACCAGGGCAGGCAAATGCCACATCCCTTGAGGTATGTTGTGGTCTGCTCAAGAAGATAAGGGTAAAATTATCATAGAGAGCTTAAAGTTTATGTGTTCGTCTCTTCTTAGATATGGTTAATTTATGTCTCCACAAGTGTGTAGGGTAACATTTTCAAAGCCTACACATAACTTCTCTCTCTTATTATAATTTTTTGTTACAAAAAAGGATTAGTGTATGTTGTGAGAAGAAAATGTCATTCTTGTTTTTCTAGATCCCACGATCTAAGAAATTTGTGATCACTGACCATTTAATGATATTAATCCATAGTTGATAAAAATAAATGTTTTGAATTAAGATCGAACAATAGGGACTGTAATTTTCTTCAACCATGATGTAGATCTAGGAGAAGGAGAGTGCAGAAAATGGATAAGCCATTCAATAAATGTGAAGGATGCAAAATGCATTATGCATCGAGTACAAATTAGATGTGTAGACCCTGAAGAAGGTGATTTGATTCTAAAGGAGACGTGCGAGGGGATTTGTGGATATACCATTCTAGATCCAAATGTATTATGCATCGAGTCTTGTAGACAAACCTATCTGTGGCCAATCGATCATGACAAAATATGAGAGGAGACAACCTAGATAGCAAATTAAGCTTCTTACGTAACAAAGTTTGAGACTTCTGTGAAAATTTTTAAGGTCTTATTTCATCAGCTAAATGCTAATAACAATCTTTTTAAGGTCTTATTTCATCAGCTAAATGCTAATAACAATCTTACACCACAAGATTCTCACTAATTTATCCACTCTTTTTTTTTTTGTTGTTGTCGCCAATTAGTATACTTCACAAGTATATTAGCGATGTTAATGACACACAGTGGATCACAGACGACGATTGTCATTTGTCACAATAAACTTTAACATGAACTACGTACCTAGGCCATATAGCCACCAAAAGAAGGGGCGGCAAGAATTAATGTGCATGCATAGTCGTTCTGCATTGTTTACGCAACTTGACCTAGAAAACAAAAAACAAAAATGATGAGTTAGCTACTTAAATTTACAGACCATTTGTCGTATAAACACATGTATAATAATGGAAAACTTGATAGAATTGAACCGTATATATGGAGATAAGCATAAACACCGTCTTTCGATTTGAAATGTAATGAATCAAAATGATGAGTTAGCTAAACTTTAAAAATTATTTGTGATAAAAGCCCAAGTTAAAACACCAAAAACACTTTGTCTAGCAATCAATTATTTGTACGTCCAATCAATTACCATCAGTAGTCAAGTTGTATATTATACACTGAGATTTTAGTTTAGCCGTTAGATTCATGTTCTAAGGTATAAACACCAAGATTTAACGGCTAAAACTTCTGTCATATAAGAAATACATTGGAACATTGTAAAATTTTCATAATTATATACCGAAAGTCTTAGAGCTAGAGACATATTGATATTGATATATCGAATGGTATAGGGAGGGGCAGAAGTTGTGAAGCAGTGAGAGGTATTTCTTATTTTTCGGTGTGAATAAATAGTGAGAGGGTTAGTGATGGCTGCCATGCCACGCACAAGTGTTTGATGTTGGAGATAAAACGGCCTTGTGAAGAGGATTACAATGAGATTAGTTATATTTAAGAAAACACTTCCAAAACCCGCCAAATAGCTTCTCTGGAAAACCCGCCAACCTCCCAACTTCTTCTTCACCAAAAATCTCTCTCTCTCTCTCTCTCTCTCTCTCTCTCTCTCTCTCTCTCAGCATTTTATACTTGCATTTTAGTAGCTTCCAGAATATATCGAAATCCATAGCTCCAACAACCTCCATCACCAGCATCAACCATGGCAATTCGAGGCTGAGGTACTTTGTTTAATTAATTTTCTTGAATTCTCCTCCACATTTTCAATGTTTTCTTTTCTGTTCATCTCATGATTCATTAGGCTTTTACGGTTTTTGGGTTATGTTTTTTCTCCACTATTTCATTGCTAGTTCTTTTTATAAAAAAAAAATGTGTGTTAATTCATGGCTCTCGACGTTGAATCTATGAGATATAACTTGGTCGTCTTTGTTCATACCTAAGACCGTCTCCAAAGCCGGCCCTGATATTTTAAAGATTGAGGCTCTCACGTGCATGAATTTTTCGATGGATTATGAACTTTGGTTTTCCCTATTACAAAGATGATTTGAAAGATTATATATTCAACTTAATACGATAAGTATGATATGCAAAAGTACAAGGAACATAATTTACACGATATGTATCATTCTATATTTCCATAATATTGGATCAATTTATCAAACAAATATACATTCAATTGTACAAGAAAAGTGGGCAATGGTAAGGAAGAATTGAGAAACAAAGATTAAAAATGATTACTAGCTACTTACCAGAAAAGAGGAGTCCAAGAGCATTAGATAGCCGGTTTACAGTACAGCAACATAAGCTTGATTAACAAAATAGAATTGTTATCTTTTGCACTACAACAGAACTGGTCTTTTACGGCGCACAAAGAGCACCGTAAATGGTTATTCATGGCGTGAACCCCCATGCGGCAAAAGCCCATGTCGTAAGAGATGTTTTGTCAAATGCGACGTATTCTAGTAGTCGTGAATAATTTAAGCAAAATACGCCGTAAATGCTCTTCAATGCTCTTCAAGGCGTGCCTTATTTGGTATTAGATACAACGTTAATGGAGTGTCAAAATACTGCAAAAACAATTACGGCAATACTAGTGCGTCATAATTTATACTGCAAAAACAAAGCCAATTGGCTGCTGTTTATCCATTTTACTTTTAATTAGTAGTTTTAGGATTAATATGTTTAACATCACAGCAATAAACCGTAACGAAAACGTTAGTGCAGTAGTTAAAAAGGGTGAACAAAGTTTTGTTGAATTTTTATCAAAAGTACTATTTTAGAGTAGAAATTTTTAACATCACATTCATATAGATAACTGTTTTGAAGGATTCTAAGGGGTCGACCTATGCAAATTTTTCTGTACTTTTATTTGCTTGGTTTCGTTGAAATTAATTTTAATTGGTGAAGGATGTTTTTGTGAAACAGACCGTTGGAGCTTTCAGAGACGCAGCAACAAAAAATGGAGCAACCTGAAGAGGAGTTGAAGAAGGTGGAGGAGCAATTGCAAGCAGTGGAGGTAGAGAGAGATCGAGCTGTCGATGAGCATCAAGAGACGAAAAAAGTGGCAGAAGAGGCCAACGTGAGGCTTAGTGAAGAATTGGCAACGCAGAATGATGTCGGGATGCACTCAGAATTAAGTTTCACGAAGGAGTTGTTGTCGAATGCAAGGCAAGAACTGAAGAGTAAAGTGGAGAATATTGAGTCTTTGAAACTTGAGTTGGGAAAGGCCAAAGGTTTGGAGCTCAAGTTGACTGAGAACGTAAAAACCTTTGAAGCTCAAACAAAGACTTTATCGTCTCAAAACGAAGAAAGAATTCGGGAATTGGAGATCAAAGCGGACAATGCAAAAACCTCGGATGCTCATACGAAGGCCTTATTGTCGGAAAGTAAAAGAAGAATTCGAGAACTGGAGATGAAACTGGCAGAGAATATGAAGTCCACTGAGGCAGAGGCTCACACAAAGGCTTTATTATTCACAAAGGAAAAAACAATTCGGGATTTGGAGCTCAAACTGGCAGAAAAAGCGGAAATCTCCGAGCCTCACATGAAGGCTTTATTACTCAAAAGTGAGGAAAGAATTCGGGAATTGGAGTTCAAACTGGCAGAGTATATGAAGTCCACTAACGTAGAGGCAGACACAAAGGCTTTACTGTCCGAAAGTGAAAAAAAGGTTAGGGAACTTGAGGTCAAAATGGCAGAGAACACAGAAACCTCCGAGGCTCAAACGAAGACTTTATTGCTCAAAAGTGACGAAAAAATTCAGGAATTGGAGCTCAAACTGGCAGAGAATGTGGAAACCTCTGAGGCTCGTACAAAAGCTTTATTGTCAGAACGTGAAGGAAAAATTCGAGACTTGGAGCTTAAACTAGCAGAGAATGTTAACACCTCTGAGGCTCGCGCAAAGTCTTTATTGTTTGAAAGTGAAGGAAGGATTCAGGAATTGAAGGTCAAACTGGCAGAGAAGGTGGAATCCTCTGAGGCTGAAACGAAGGCTTTATTGTCTGAAAGTGACAAAAGAATTCGAGAATTGCAAATGGAAATAGAGAAAAGGAAGCAATCAGAAGCAAGAATTCTGGATTCATTGATCACCCAAACCAACCAACTTGAACAGACCAAGGTTTTACTTGAAGAGGCAAAGTTTGAGAGTGCCTCTTTTCACAAGAAATTGGAGAACGAAGATGAATCCTGCTGAAAGTAGTCAAGATAGTAGTGCATCTCATGATCATGATCAACCCGAAAGTAATATTTCCATGAAGGAGGAATTAGAGAGTCTCAAGTCTGAGCTTCAATTGACAAAGGAGAATCTGGTTGATGTCCAAAAAAAGGAGCAACTTGCTACATCGGTGGTTGAGAAATTACTTGAGGAGATTAGAGTACTTAAACATGAACTGAAGTTGGCAACCGAAGCTGAAGAAAATAGAGAAAGGGCAATGGATGATCTGGCTTTTGCATTGAAAGAAGTTGCAACAGAAGCCAACCAGTTGAAAGATAAACTTTGCGTGAGCCAAGCAGAGTTAGAGCACTCAAGAGCACAAGAAGAGCGTCTGAATGCAATCTTAAAGAGCAACGAGGAAAGTTACAAAACGCTACTGGATGAAGCAAGAAGAGAAGCCGAAAGACACAAAAACATTGCTGCCAGGTTGAAAATAGAACATGAAGAGTCGGTTTTGGCATGGAGTGGGAAAGAAACCGGCTTTGTCAATTGTATTAGAGCAGCCGAGGAGGATAGACATGCTGCACAACAAGAGAACTTTAGATTGCACGAGTTGCTTCTAGAGACGGATAATAGAGCCATGTTATCAAAGGAAGAAAATAGCAAGTTGCGCGATATACTTAAGCAGGCCTTAAATGAAGCAAATGTTGCAAAAGAAGCTACCGCCATTGCTCAAGCCGAAAATTCTCAACTCAAAGATACCCTGGCTGGAAAGGAAGAGGCCTTGAATTTCCTTACTCGAGAAAACGAAAATTATAGGGTAAATGAAATAGCAGCTCATGAAAATATTAAGGAGTTAAAACGGTTGCTTATTGAATCGTCAAAGAATGAGGAAAAAGAGAAAACACCAACAAAGGAAAATGATTGCAAGAAAGACGAGAAAGAGAAAACGCCATCAAAAGAAAAGGATTCGAAGAAGGAGGCTAAAGAGAAAACACAATCAAAGGAATTGAAGAAGGAGGTTAAGGAGAAAAAACCGCCAAAGGATGTGAAAAAGGAGGATACAGGTAAAGAGAAACCGCCATTATCAGGGGATGCAAAGAAGGAAGATAAAGAGAAAACATCGTCAAAGGATGAGAAGGATACCACATCATCTCAAAATGGAAGCATATTTGGCAAAGTTTTCAGTTTCAATCTTAAGGAGCTCAAAGTTTCAAACACGCATGAAGAAGTTGTTGATCATGACGATGACGAGATTGAACTAGACGAGGCTTTGAAAGACTCGATATTTGAGGTAGACTCTCCAGGGTCAGCTGATCACCGAAGAAATTCTTCTTCTACGTTCACAGACGATGGAGAAGGGTTCCAATCTGATGATTATGATCATCTAGATGGAACTCCAGGTGAAAATTCAAGGAAAAAGAAAGCATTGCTACGAAGATTCGGAGATCTTATAAAGAGAAGCACTACTTACAGTACCAAAAAGGAACCATCGCCGGATCCGAAAAAGGAACCAGTCACCGGATACCAAAGAAGAAACATCACCAACCAAAACGGAGCCTTCACCAGAGTAGTACAGCTGTATTTTTGCATTGTTCTTCTAGTTTTCAGTTAGATTTTCTGTACATATTCATCTACTTTGTATGATTTGTATGTACTTTGTTGTAGTTATAACGTATGTATTTAGTTTTTGTTCACACAAAATATATAACATAATTTTCTCTTTCTCACACAATATTAAAACTTGATGAGCATTGTGCGATTATACATACAAGTCATTGTTGTTTCCTATAGGAATTGCACCAAGTATTATTTCACAATATTATACCAATGATCCAATTCATTAATTAATTTACTAATTCCACACATCTTTCCTTCTCATACATATTGATTTCTTCCTAAATGTCTAGCTAGGAACCCTTGGGTTGGTCTAGTGAAAAGCGAGTAAAGGTTTGGAATCCTCAACTCAAGTTTGAAATTGCACAGATACATTCTTTGAGGTTACCTGACTTTGTTTTAGCATATACTGTTTCACTCAAAGGACACCAACACGTCGTCGCCTTTTCTGATACTGCATGGAGAGAGCGATTAATCTGCAACCTGTATTCGAAAAAATATACATGTAGTTACAGTCCCATTCTTCGTGCCCAAATTAAGCCATATTTTAAACCAATATCTTCACATAAGTTACTCAAATACTTTGGTCCCTTAAGGACTTACGTAAAACAATACATCGCCATGGTGACGTTTCCTACCAAAGAAATAAAGATATACGTAAAGTTTTTGTCCACATGTTCTTCTTTAATTAAAATAAGATGTTATGTGACGGTGTACTCGTGTCATGTAAATTGTTCTCTATTTAAGTATTGGATGAGGCAGGCCTTAGCCCGGAACGTGAAATACCACAACCCGGCCCACGTGGGTGGTAGGGACCTTCCATAACCTTCCTTCTTTTTCCTTCTTTTTCGGTAACAAAAGCTGTCACGGTTCGAACCGCCAAAAATGGCGCCTGTGAGAAGCACAGGCGCTATTGTGGCTGCAGTCTCAGTGTCAATGGCGTTGCTCTCTCTCTTCCTCTACAAGTCCAAACTCTCCTCCAAAAAGACCAAACTAACCCTGCCCTCGAAGAAAAATCACACGAATGGCCTCGTTGGTGCCATCGGCAACACCCCTCTGATCCGCATCAACAGCCTCTCTGACGCCACCGGCTGTGAAGTGAGCAATTGGGGTTTTCTCCAATTATTTTTTCTGGGTTTTCATTTGTTTCTTCAATAATTTTTGTTTTGAATTTTTGGTTTTTTTTGTATTTTCAGATTCTTGGAAAGTGCGAGTTTTTGAACCCGGGAGGGAGTGTGAAAGACAGAGTTGCTGTCAAAATTATTGAAGAGGTAAAAAGCTTCTTTTATTTGGCTGAAAATTTTGATTGAAAAGAAATTAAAATTATGCATTTCTTGTATTTGTAAGTTAAAACTCGTGGAAAACATAATTGGCACCACTGATCATTAGAGTAATTTTTCTGGAAAGTAGAGTTTTTCGAAACTCGAAAGTAAGTTTTGACAAACTCTAATCTGCTGTTATGATCTTAAATAGTCCATGATTGTGGAAGATTTTTACTCTAATGAAATTGAAGAAATGTATGTTGGATTTGCCCTGCTACTTTTGTTGTCGACTTGTTCAAAAATTAAGCGCCGGTTTGATAACAAAATCAGTTTTCAAACAACGTGAAAACGAAGAAAACTGAAAATGAAGTGGTTATCAAACCGCCCCTAAATATATTCAATGGCTCATAAGTTCGGTATTACTCTTTTTATCGTTGTTAGTGATACTGGAACATTGTTGTTTAGCTTAAGTCGACTTAAAGAGTATAGCTTCTGAATTTTCTTTCGGTTAAATGAAATTTGTAAATTTATTTATACTATAAGCAGTTGTAATGAGTTGTCGGCTGACTGTAATTGATCGGCTTACTGAGTCACGCAAATGTTCTGATTTTTGGTTCTATACAGGCTTTGGAATCTGGAGACCTTGCTCCAGGTGGAGTAGTCACTGAGGGGAGTGCAGGAAGCACAGCTATAAGCCTTGCTACGGTCGCTCCTGCTTATGGTTGCAAATGCCACGTGGTTATACCTGATGACGCTGCTATTGAGAAGGTATTTAGAGAATGCATTTCGGATTAGCAACATTGATTCATGAATTGTTTACAAGTTGCAGGTACTGTTGGGGTGTATCTGATATGAGCAAACAACAGAAACCCCGCGGTACCAGAAACTATGATCTCCCTCTCCCCAGTTTCATTTTTCCTTCAAAATAAAAAAATTAGGTTCTGCGATGTGCTGAAATTTGCTTCTGTGGTGCCAACCCTTTTTTCTAGTCTCAAATACTTGAAGCTCTGGGAGCGACTGTTGAAAGGGTAAGACCAGTGTCAATTACGCACAGAGACCACTTTGTGAATATTGCTAGGCGACGGGCAACGGAAGCAAATGAATTAGCAATGAAGCATAGGAAAGATGAACAAATAAATGGCCAAGCCCTTGAGCAGACTAATGGTTTCCAATGTGATGGAGAGAAACAAAGTGTGGTCTCAAGTTACACAGGTGGTTACTTTGCTGATCAGTTTGAAAATATGGCAAACTTCCGGGCCCACTATGAGGGTACCGGGCCTGAAATTTGGGAACAGACTGGAGGAAATGTAGATGCATTTGTGGCGGCAGCAGGAACAGGTGGTACCCTGGCTGGTGTGTCCAGGTTTCTCCAGGTCCACTACTGAAACCACTTAAATTGTTTTATTTTACTCAACTTATGCGGAAATGTAGTTGTGTTAATCGCATTTCCATTTGTTCAACAGGAAAAGAAGTCTAATGTCAAGTGCTTCCTGATAGATCCCCCTGGTTCCGGTTTATACAATAAAGTTACAAGGGGAGTGATGTACACTAGAGAGGAGGCTGAAGGACGAAGGCTAAAAAATCCATTTGACACGATAACTGAAGGAATTGGAATCAATAGAATAACAAAGAACTTTATGATGGCAAAACTTGACGGGGCTTTCCGAGGCACAGATAAGGAAGCTGTTGAAATGTCCAGGTCAGTGTTTAGTTATTCTTAGTCACCACTTTTTCGTAGTGCTTTCTAATATGCTGAGAAGTTGAGAAAATGGAAGCAGTTGGGATTGAATTTTTCTCAACGTCCTCTATGATTCCTGTGCTGTCTATTATATTTGCCATTTCGAAATTGGTCAAACGGTATTCTTAGTATGTTCAATCATATTCCCATTCATGTAAGATAAAAACTCCCAATTTCTTCCATTCACTTGGCAACGTTAAACCAAGAATATTTAGTTGTTTTTCTTGGCCTTGAGCTTTTATCGGTTAAAACTCTTTCAGGTTTTTAAAACTTTTTCAGGTTTCTTATGAGGAACGATGGGCTCTTTTTGGGGAGTTCTTCAGCCATGAATTGTGTTGGAGCAGTCCGAGCGGCACAGGCACTTGGTCCCGGTCACACAATTGTGACCATTTTATGCGATAGTGGGATGAGACATTTGAGCAAATTTTTCAGCGCTGAGTATCTGTCTCAGTATGGTTTGACACCCTCAGCTAGCGGATTAGAGTTCCTGGGTGTTGGATGAGGTTCTGCATCGGCCAAGAGGATCCATTTCTCTCTCTGCAGTTCCATCCAAAGAGCAGTAACACTTTAGCAGTCACACTCAAGAGATTAACATGACAATTCTGTTCGATTAAATTCCCGAAGATTACATAATTTTGTACTGGCAAAAAGTTTGCATCTCTTTGTTTTTCATCTACATTGTCGATTTTAGGGCGTCGAGTTCTGTATTGAAATGAATGCTTCTCTTTGAATGTTTCTCCGGGAATCCAAGTAAGTTAATACGACACAAATCACTTGTTTAAATGACCAAATTCTATTGCGATAAATTCTGGAATGATATTGTCAAGATACATGGCCTCCAATGTCTCGGAGATACAAAAGATCAAAATCTTACACGGGATGCAAAATTCAAATGTCTCGAGCAATTTATAACATGCGATACTCGAATCACCGGGTGTTCCACTTCTCGAACTCAGACTCATGACAGTGGGGGTCTAACCAATCCCTGTTAGAACCCTTTGCCATGCTGCTGCCTCCTTTCCCATCGCCCACAAGCTCTCTCAGATTCTCCAACTTATTCTCTCGGCCTGCCCCGGTACTTTTCCTATCCGCTTCCTTCAGTTTCTGCTTGAACTTTTGCTTACGGCCACCAGGGTTTACCTCTTGCTGCTTTGATTGCAAAGGAGGAGCCCCGTGCGGTCCTAAGTAGATCTTCTCTTCTTTTTCCACCTGCACAAAAGCATATATTTTCAGCAAATAACCATTTCCATGGTCACCGAATTCAAGACTTTAGGGCCATCGGATACAAATATATATTTCCCTTTACTCCATACAAGGAACTAGAGCACTTGCAACTGACCTTCGGAGATGGAGGTTTTGAAGCTTCTACTGTTGGAGCATCTTGATTTTGTTTATCTTGCTCTTCAACCACCAAGCTCGGAATCACGAACCCATCAGTGTCTAATGCAAAAAGCAGTCAAACATTAATCTCAAACCAGTTAAATGCACATCAAACGAATTCAGAAGATATGTTATATTGCTGAAACCACTAAATGAAGGAAGGGGATTTCTGCACACCCCGTTTCTCCTTCTACAATCCTCTGTTTATTTCTATGTGCCGTTGACTCCATTGATCTATTCAAAATAAAGGGCAGATAAAAAAATGAAGGTGTGCAGGGGAAGAAAAGAGTGTGCGGAAATCATTTGCCATCAATAAATCTGAACCAATCAACCATAATGTGCCACACACAAGGGAGAGAAACTTGCGCCACAAAGACTTTCCCTAACCTATATGCCTCTGGATAATAGAAACTATGATCAGTTTATGGCTCACACTCTCCAGATGTACAAATAGTATACATTGATTATACAAATCAACAATAATTGAGTCAAAAAGATTTAAAATCCTAAAAGTACATGTGTATAGGGGCCAATTCGATAACCATTTCGTTTTTCATTTTTGGTTCACCCTTGTGTTAGTGTTAGACGGGAAATACAAGGGAAATGAGGGGATGAAGAGTGGATGAAGGATGGACGCAGTAACGTAGAAGAAATGCATAAAGAAAGGCACACAAAATAAAAACCAAAAACTACTGTAAATTGTTTATACTTCTAAGATTTTGTTTTCATTCATTCACCTTTTATTTCTTCCCCTCTCTCCGATCCCCCTTCTTCATCATCTCTCCTTACCCTCATATGTTTTCCTCATATCTCAAGAACAAAAACTGACAACCAAAAACTAAAAACAAAATGATTATCAGACGGACCCTAAGTTTCGAATCCACATTCAGAACTTTGTTGCCCATTTACACTAAAACTCGCGCACAACGCAGAATCCACGTACTAAACACCAAAAGTTACTGATCCTGTAGCCAAGAATGTGGCTAAAAGATGACGTTGCAATGCCGAAACAACATCTAACACCAAATAATTAGAAACCAAAATGTGTAAGCAAAACCCAATTTCAATAGAAGCAACCAATTCCCAGATGCAGCACAATGTGCATAACACAATAAGTGGCTGAGGATAAACTGATTTTTCCAAATATGAACGAAACCCATAGAGATTACGCAAAAATATCACAACCTTTCTATTAAACTTTCCACCAAATTTTCTCAGTAACCAAACAAGGAGATTATATGAAAAGAAGATGAAACTACAGATGGGAAAAGTGATACATAACATACCCCACTCATCTTCTTCTTCGAGAGGTGGAGTGGTTCGCAATGGAGAGGGGTCCATGGGACGCTGATGATCATGGATTTGACAAGCCACAGGGCGCAAAAGCCCAGATCAAGATCAATCCAACGGCTCAAATCCAACCACCAACGGCAACACAGCACCCAAATGAGAACCTTCCGCAAATCTGATGAAACGCAAAACCAGCTTATTGTTTTCAGAAAAACATCCGCAATGCCCAAACGTTTTAAAACCCTAACCCTCTTTTGCCAAAATTCTTTAAAAAAAAATTAAAAGTAAAATTGTTTTCTTTGGTTGGTTGGCAGCTTTGGGCTAAATGATATTTTCGTCCCTTGATGGGAAATTGATTCTTGGTTGACTTTTATTATTCCTTAGGCTTCAGCAACGAGTATATTTTTGTCCATCTCTCAAGTGATTAGTCTGGCAATTCCTGACACGACTCGATAACTCGACACGACATGACACGAAATTAATATGTGTTTGGGTCGACACGATAACTAATCGGGTCGTTATCGGGTAACCCGATAAGCACCTGTTAAGATAACGGGTTGATTCGGATGTACACGTGAATAACACGATACACGATAAGCAGAATATTATTTTTATAATTTTATAACCCTAAAAAAATAATGTAATAATTATATATATTAATTTAACAATTTTATACCTCTAAAAACTATAATATATATATATATTAAATTAACTATAATAATTATACCCCCAAAATATCAACTATCTATAATAATTATATATATATATATATATTAAATTTTGAATTAAATTTTATAAAAACTATAATAAATATTAATTAATACGCATCCATTGATTTGATTCCATAATTGATAATTTCATTCCATTCCCTGCAATGCGGCCCTTCTTGAAGAAAAAGGAAGGGAAAATGAAAATGATAAGAAAAGTTAAAAAGGAAACAAAAAAGAGAGGAAATTAGGGAAAGATGGGTAGGCACCATAAGCTGCCGGAGGGAAAAGTGAAAATTATAAAAAAATTTGAAAATGAAACAAAAAAGAGAGGGAAAAATGAAAATTAATAGAAGTGGTGAGAATTTTTTTTTTTTTTTTGAAGTTATTAACTTTTTATCACACATATAACATATCTCATTATTTTTATAATGACTCACGTGATGTTCTACTCTGCGTACCAATCAATTATACGTACAAAATAAATAGATTTAAATCTACTTAATAAATATATATACACATATATATACACACACACACACACACCCCATTGAACTTGATGGGATACGAATTCTCCGAAACTAATTTCAACGATCCCAACCGTCAAATTTGTTTGTATATGCTTTGAGATCACATCAGCAAAAAATCACAAAAAACAAACATTCAGAGATCAAGTAACGGGACAAAACTTTTCGACGGTTATAAACAAAAAATCACGATTTAACGGTTATTTTAACTCCGATTTTGATGATTTTTTACAGCTACACTCTTTGACCCTATATGAATACAATGAATGAATTCGATCTTCAATTTAAAATATTTACACAAGTGAATACCACAAAATCTTATGTTATACTTAATGAAAGTATAAATAAACTCTAAGTGTTAGTCAATCTATCGTTTTGATGGGATACGAATTATCTGAAACTAATTTCAACGATCCCAACCATCAAACTTGTTTGTATATGCTTTGAGATCACATCGACAAAAAATTACAAAAAACAAACATTCAGAGATCAAGTAACGGGACAAAGCTTTTCGACGGTTATAAATGAAAAATCACAATTTAACGGTTATTTTAACTTCGATTTTGATGATTTTTACAACTACACTCCTTGACCCTATATAAATACAATGAATGAATTCGATCTTCAATTTAAAATATTTACACAAGTGGATACCAGAAAATCTTATATTATACTTAATGAATATAAATAAACTCCAAGTGTTAGTCAATTTATCGTTTTGATGGGATAGAAATTATCTGAAACTAATTTCAATGATCCCAACCGTCAAACTTGTTTTTATATGCTTCGAGATCACATCAGCAAAAAATCACAAAAAACAAACATTCAGAGATCAAGTAACGGGACAAAGCTTTTCGACGGTTATAAATGAAGAATCACGATTTAACGATTATTTTAACTCGAATTTTGATGATTTTTTACAACTACACTCATTGACCCTATATGAATACAATGAATGAATTCGATCTTCAATTTAAAATATTTACACAAGTGTATACCACAAAATCTTATATTATACTTAATGAAAGTATAAATAAACTCTAAGTGTTAGTCAATCTATCGTTTTGATGGGATACAAATTCTCCGAACTAATTTCAACGATCCTAACCATTAAACTTGTTTGTATATGATTCGAGATCACATCAGCAAAAAATCGCAAAAGACAAACATTCAGAGATCAAGTAACAACACAAAACTTTTCCACGGTTATAAACGAAAAATCACGATTTAACAGTTATTTTAACTTCGATTTTGATGATTTTTACAGCTACACTCCTTGACCCCATATGAATATCATGAATAAACTTGATCTTCAATTTAAAATATTTACACTGGTGGATACCACAAAATCTTATGTTATACTTAATGAAAGTATAAATAAACTCTAAGTGTTAGTGAATCTATTGTTTTGATAGGATATGCATTCTATGAAACTAGTTTCAACGATCTAACCGTCAAACATGTTTGTATATACTTCGAGATCGCATACGTCAAAAATTTCGAAAAACAAACATTCAGAGATCAAGTAATAGGACAAAACTTTTCGACGGTTATCAAAGAAAATTCACGATTTAACGGTTATTTTAACTCCAATTTTGATGATTTTTTACAACTACACTCCTTGACCCTAAATGAATACAATAAATGAATTTGATCTTCAATTTAAAATATTTACACAACTGGATACCACAAAATTTTATGTTATATTTAATGAAAGTATAAATAAACTCTAAGTGTTAGTGAATATATTATTTGGATAGGATACGCATTCTACGAAAATAGTTTCGACGATCCAACCGTCAAATATATTTGTATATGCTTCGAGATTGCATACGCCAAATATTTCAAAAAAAAACATTCAGAGATCAAGCAACGGGTCAAAAGTTTTTGACGGTTATCAACGAAAAATCACGATTTAACGGTTATTTTAACTCCGATTTTGATGATGTTTTACATCTACACTCCTTAACCCTATATGAATATCATGAATGAAGTTGATCTTCAATTTAAAATATTTGCACTAGTGGATACCACAAAATCTTATGTTATACTTAATAAAAGTATGAATAAACTTTTAAGTGTTAGTGAATTTATCATTTTGATGGGATATGCAGTCTACGAAACTAATTTCAACGATCCAACCGTCAAACATGATTGTATATACTTCGAGATCATATACACCAAAAATTGCAAAAAATAAACATTCAGAGACTAAGTAACGGGATAAAAGTTTTCGACGGTTATCATTGAAAAATCACGATTTAATGGTTATTTTAACTCTGATTTTGATGATTTTTTGCATCCACACTCCTTGACCCTATGTGAATACAATGAATGAACTCGATCTTCAATTTAAAATATTTACACTAGTGGATACTACAAAATCTTATGTTATACTTAATGAAAGTATGAATAAACTCTTTAAGTGTTAGTAAATCTATCATTTTGATGGGATACGCATTCTACGAAATTAATTTCAACGATCCAACCGTCAAACTCGTTTGTATATGCTTCAAGATCGTATATGGTAAAAATCGCAAAAAAGAAACATTTAGAGACCAAGTAAAGGGACAAAACCTTTCAACGGTTATCAATGAAAAATCACAATTTAACGGTTATTTTAACTCTGATTTTGATGATTTTTTTACAGCTACACTCCTTGACCCTATACCAATACAATGATTGAACTCGATCTTCAATTTAAAATATTTGTACAAGTGGATACCACAAAATCTTATGTTATACTTAATGAAAATATGAATAAACTCTTAAGTGTTAGTGAATCTATTGTTTTGATGGAATACGCATTCTATGAAATTAGTTTCAACGATCCAACCGTCAAACATGTTTGTATATACTTCGAGATTGCATACACCAAAAATTTCAAAAAACAAACATTCAAAGATCAAGTAATGGACAAAACTTTTCGACGGTTGTCAACGAAAAATCACGATTTAACGGTTATTTTAACTCTGATTTTGATGATTTTTTACAGCTACAGTCATTGACCCTATATGAATACAATGAATGAATTCGATCTTCAATTTAAAATATTTACCCTAGTAGATACCACAAATCTTATGTTATACTTAATGAAAGTATAAATAAACTCCAAGTGTTAGTGAATCTATCGTTTTGATGGGATACGCATTCTACGAAAATAATTTCAATGATCCAACCGTCAAACTTGTTTGTATATGCTTCAAGATCGCATACGCCAAAAATCGCAAAAAACAAACATTCAGAGATGAATTTGATATTCAACTTAAAATATTTACACTAATGGATACCACAAAATCTTATGTCATGATGATCGAAGAAAATTGAGGATTTTGTAAAAGGAATAACATGCAAGCTTTGAGTTCCATTGGCAAGGTTTAAACTTTTGAGAAAGGCTTCACAACCTTTAAAACAAAAACTCTTTCATTTTGCATATCATTGCACATTTAATATTTTGTAATAGATTAGTAGTGTATGGATGTTTGTTTATTAGGCTTTTATTTTCAAGTGTAGATGTAGTACTTAAACGACAAATGTGTTTTAATGTTTTGAAGTAATATTTATGTGGCAATGTGTGGTATATGCAAATTTAAAGAAAAAAAAAAAAACGGGTAAAGTGACATGTTAAGGACCCGTTAAGATAACGGGTGTGACACGACACGACATGTTAAGATAACGGGTGTTACACGAAAACGACACGAACACGACAGACACGACCCGTTTGGCAGGCCTACAAGTGATAGTGATACTTATTGTTCTATTTATCATCAATTTTTTAATTAAAATTATCTCTAATATTAGCATAATTTTGGTTTATGAGATTTGAAATCGATAAAACTAGTCTCTTAGTTTGTCCACCATCAATCATTTTGATCATTATGTGAAAAATCTTTGTTAAATAATAACCAAATGACAAAAATGCTCTCACTTTAATAAACAATGGGCCAAAATGATTTTACAAAAAAATGAGGGTATTTTTGTCACTTTACCTTATTTAACGGAGATTTTTCACGAAATGACCAAAATGATTGATGGTGGACAAACTCAGCAACCCGTTTTATCGATTTTAAATCTCATGGACCAAAGTGAGGAGTTATGTCAATCTCAGAGATCATTTTGGTTAAAAAGCCTTTAATACCGTTAGATGAGTTTAAATTTCGAGATCTATATAGTGGATAGACACAAATCTCAAAATTAAACTTATCTAACAGTAATAAATAAGGTATTAAGCATTACCACCTCTTGAGGGTTGTGAGAAAAAATGCGCCCTAAGCAGCGGAGGTTTGTTGAGAAATAATGTTGGCTAGAATATGGACACATGGCACGTTTGTTAAATGGTATTGAAGCCAAGAGAAAAATACTAGGAGTGGCCAAATTGTGTACGACTGATTGTAGCAATACTCCTTGAAGCGAAGTACAAAATTGTGGTCAATACGTTGTCTTTAGTCTCTCCATTAGATTGACCGACTCCATAAGTCTTGACATTGGACATGGATCATGGCATGGCTTGACCTTGCACCATGCCAACATGGAAGGAAGACAATGCGATGTTGACTTCAAAGAGCAATGCTAGCATCAGTCGAAAGGTGCAGGGCAAGCTATGTTGGATTCATTGGCAAGTTGCGACACTTCGTCAAGACATATATATGTGTTCAGGCAAGCTAGGATGCGAGTTGTACGCAGTGTGTTCAGAAGGTTGCAGAAGGCAGTAAGTGTGGAGTGCTTGCAGTTAAAGATTTGATTTTCTAGTTTATGTAAGCAAGCTTCCGCTTTTAATTGTTAATAAATCATATGTTATACTCAAATTATCTTAAATAAGACAAAATTTTCCATAATTCCCATCCTTTCTCTGCCACATGGACTCCACATAAGCATGTTAACAAAATTCAAGTAATGCGGGATATTTAGTTGAGTTTTAGAGCGTTAAAGAGAAACGAATTGAATTCTAGAGAAAAAGTTGAAACTAAAATCAAGTTCAAAGGATTTTATAAAAAATAAACCTTAAATTAATAAAAATCAACCACCTATACTATTTTCATTATTCGCAGAATCAAAAGTAATAAGAAAACGACACAACACTTTGAATTCAAGACATGTCAAATGTCTTTGTACATGATTACATTCGTGCACGAGGAAATTATTAAAGTGCACTCAAAGTGGGGGAAATAGTAGGGATGATTGCTAATTGCAATAAACTTTTTATAAAGCATTTGTGTATTTACCTAATTACCATAGAGATGTAATCAACGGTTATATATAAAAGAAAGTTTGAATTGTCTTCTCATAATTTCAATAAACTTGATGTGAATTGTGATAATATTTTGTTATCCCATTTGAAATTCGGAATCACGATCTTATCTTGCTGCATAATCTAAACTAATCAATCAAATTCTGAATTTATCAACTAGCAATGGTTTATTTATTTTGGGTCCAAAATCAACTAGCAATTGATTACCGGTAACTGTTTCTTTTTTGTTGAATGAGATTTCCACTTCAACTCAATTGAATATAATAACTACATATTTTAGCCATAGTGTCTAACTCCATTAGTGTGGATGAGATCTTGTTGGTGTGTTATTTTACATGTGGTCAATTTAAATACAGTGGCGGATCTAGAATTCTAATCTTGAAAAATTTCACTTGTTTGGGCTGCTCTAAATCCAAAAAAAGGAGAGGAAAGGGCTAGTATAAAACATCCAAGTTTTATCTAAATGAAAACTGTGCACGCAGCGTGCAAATTTTTTTAGTGAGAAAATTTGTCGAGCACTAGGTTGAGTCTATTGTCATCTATGTTCGTGTTGAAAAAAATGCCAAAGCAATCTACCGAGTGATGTCGAGACTTTGTGCTATGTGTTGCAACACATCTTGCCAAATGTTGTCGAAATATTCATAGAAGGCATTTTATCAAACACTTAATAGGCACTAGAAAGTCTCTTATCAAACATTCAAAGGGTCGCCAAATGACATTCACATGCATTTACTTGGCTTTAGGAGGGTCCGGAGTCTCTATGCAGATCTACACATCCTTAAACCTATGTTTTTTTTTTTTTTTTTTTTTTGAACAAATGATATTATTTACACTAAGGGGGTGGGCTTAACTTCATATTGAGCTAACAATAATGTAGGTTCAAATTCGTTTTTGACAAAAATCGAACTTAAGACCTCTCATAATAAAGTGAAGAAGAATGCCACTAAACCGTAACACTAAATGACACTTAAACCTATGTTTGTAAATATTCTAACGACTGTCTAAAGATTGAATTTTGAACCAATCTATCTCTAAAACAAAGTTCAAAATAATTTCGTGATCATGGACTCTAATTTCATTTTCTCTAAAAGATATATTACTTCAAATTTATCGAACAATCATTAGATTAAAAAAAAGAATTGTTGAAAGGAAAAAAGAAAACAAAGAAACAAGTAAAATATACGATTAAAATGGCAACCAAAAAGCATGGAACTGTTTGTTTGTTTTTTTTTTTTTTTTTTCTTTCTTTGGATGAAACCAACTGCATGTAGGTACTTGTATTAAATCTATATACATGCATGTATTCCTGGTGTGAACGTGAAGGTAATGGATACCTGACAAGTGCAGTGCAGCCAGAAAATGGTCCCGAGACAGGAAATGGGTTTCCATTACAACATGAACATGGAAGCTAACCAAATGGACCAAGGTTTTAATAACATTATTTATCTGTGAGACTCATCATTCATATCAGACAATATAAAATGGGGCATTATAATTACATACTGACACTCATGTATCTTTCCTTTAATTTTGGAGTCCTGTCAAATTTTAGCAGCAGTAGTATATAGAAATTTCTTATAGTGATTCAGTATATAAGATATTTTGAATTTTTTAACAATTATTATTTTTGTTCAAAAATAAAAGGTTTAATATCTAATCGTTAAAAAGTATATTTTCACTCTTCGAAAATTCTATAGTGGATATTTCGAAATTTTAACCGTTAATTTTTTTTTTCTTGTTTTAAATTAGATATCTAATAAAAAGCTCGGAGTGCCTGATATTAGGAGAGTCATAGAAAATCCCTTCATTCTCCTCAAAACTGTTGGGTAAATTTTTTTTTGGAAGAAGAAAGTTAGGTAAGTAGAAATTTATGCATTTCAATATAAGTATGGTATATTGTTACAACTAAATTATACGAGATTGTTTCTATAATGTGACAAGTATTGAGAGGCAGTTTAAAATTACAAAACACAAATAAAATATTAAGTCACCCAGAAATGCTAAGTAATAAAAACAGTTACGTGTAAGTGTTTTTCATGTAAATTAACTAGACGAACAAGAGAAACCTATAAAAATTCCTAGCTAGTTGATCATTTGTTTATTTGTTAACTGTGAAAATTGATACCAAAAACAAAAAGGGGTGGTCTTCTAGGAAACACTTTCAAGTCACGCTTTTCTTTGTATGCTCACTTTTTGTTGATGGGTTTTGTTTGGTTGCCTAGAAAATGGAGTGAAAAGTCTCTTCGGCGAGCCTAGGCATATATTGATGTTAGCTAGGGTTTACATGCATTGTTTTGTATTCTACTTGAGAGAGGCGCCATGTGGGGAGCAGACCTGAGTCGCACACGATATGATTCGTCAATTGCAAAGTGTTGACGATGTGAAAAATATAAATGGCAGTTCTCAAGAGAATCGACTTCAGATAAGAGCACACTCTCTTCTGAAACTCCTCAAATTTGCAGAACATCAGCAGCACTACAGCAAGTGAAAGTTTGTAATTTATCTTCAACGTTAACTTCTTTTTCTTTGTTTGCCGGAATCGTGTCGGGATACAAAAAGAGTGAATGCTCTTACCCAACTGTGCGCTTACGCTTGTCGTTTGCTTACTTTCTGTGAGCTTTTGATGCTCTCTGTGAAATGGCTAGGACTAAATTAGTCAGTTCCTCATTGTGTTTTGCTGTCCTAATTTCTTGCCTAGGTCTCATTTTCTTGGTGAACTTTGACTTGTTCTTCGCTTTCCTTGTTACAATTTCTATCCTCTCAACTATTTTGCTCCTCACCAACACAAATAAAAAGCTGGTTATTTTGGATGAGATACCAGTCGGAACTGGGAATCTCACCGGAGGCCAAGAAAACCTGCCGGATGCGGAGCAAGTTAGAGAGCAGCTGCTAGTTCATAAAGATGTCAAGATTTCAAAGTCGGACCAGCATCTCACTTCTAATTCTTCCAACGTCGACATGGAATTGTTGTATTCTCTAACACAAGAAGCAGAAAGTGAAAAAGATGTTGTAAAAGGGCTTCATCAACTGGTAGAGACTCTCGCAGAAACTGCCCAACAAAGTGACCAAGTTGAAATTTTGGATTCTCCATCAGAAATAAGTGAGAATTTGGATAAGAAGTTTGAAGTTTCTGATGATTGTTCAGTCTCTGATGATGAAGAAGAAGATAGCCTCATTGAGATTACGCTGCAGTCAAATTTGCGACAAGGTGTGAGAGAGGTATTGGGAGATATGAGTGAGATGAATGAAGAAGAAAATCTGATTGAGATTGACATTTCAATGGGCTCCATCAAGTTTCCAAGGTTTCAGAGAGACATTATTCAAGCATGATATATCGTATCATATCACTTGCAAATTATTTTTATTCTACAGGTCAATTTAATTCATGTTTCAAGTTTTGATCGATGCTAATTTTCTGTTTTTAGAAAGCTGATTAGGTATTTAGCAAGTAGAACCAGACTACTAACTTTTCTACAACATATACTTAATTATGAATTAATGAATTCGGTCACACACACACGGAATATATATATATAATTCAGTTAACTCAAATTCGAGAATATGTCGAAAATATCCAATAGACAAAAACAAACACCAAATTTATTCTGAAAAACGTGAGAAAATTGTTCAAAAATTAAATTAGAAGGGTAAAATTTCGGCCAATATTGGGGGAAATTTTGGCCAGCTTAGGCCCCATGTTTAACAATTCTAAGCTTCCCTAGGTGTTGAGGCCTCTTGGAATTTAGAAATCTTCAATTTGGTATCTTTAGGATCGCCTTCTTAAGCAAGGTTTGACTTTTGATGCTTTTACGACATGAATGATTTCCGCAACAACTATAGGTAATGCAAAGCGAAGCGGAACCAATGGTCAATTGCATTATGGTGGAAGTACGTCTCAAGGTCTACAAGATCTTGATTTGCG
Source organism: Pyrus x bretschneideri (assembly GCF_019419815.1). NCBI lineage: Eukaryota > Viridiplantae > Streptophyta > Magnoliopsida > Rosales > Rosaceae > Pyrus > Pyrus x bretschneideri. Next base: position 5,337,441 of record NW_025999624.1, read on the forward strand.
TGGACTTTGCCCTAATTCTTGAAGTTGAAGGCCTTGAAAGCTAGAGAATTATGCTTCAAGGATGATTGCCACCCTAAAGTGGGCCTCTGTTTTGTCTCCCCTAAGGCGCATGTTAGGGGTTGGAATCCTTGCCACGTCTCCCACACCTTTTATGGTGGTTTGGGCCTCAAGATGCATTCGTATTGGCTTTAGGCAATGGAATGACATTCGAGCTAATGGGGCAAGCTTGATGGTGTTTCATCAAGATTTGATTGTTCTATCAACAAGATAGAATCAAATTCGAGAACTTAGTGAAGTTCTAAGCCCTTATTGTTTTGGATGACAATATTCAAGAGATCTTCTGTACAACACTCAAATTTTACTTGAAGGATTAAGAAAATAAGCAACTAACACGTTAAGCAAGTCTTGTTGTCAAACACATGGTATTTTGGATAAGTTTAGAGAAATCTTTAAATGTGATAAACATGAGAGATTCTTCTATATGACACTCAAACTATGGCCCAAGAGAGGGGGGGGGGACTAGAGAATGGAGTTTGGTTGGCCTGAAAATGGGAGGGGGGGGAGGCAGAAGATGTAATTTTTTGTGTTTTTGCCGTGTTGTTGAAGTCGTTTGGGGTTTTTCGACAAAAACACTAATATGTGATAGTACTAAACCACGTTTTATAATAAAAGTTACGACATAGTCAATGTTTCATGGACTTGTGATGCAATTTAATAACTCAATATACACCACATGATGAAATTATCACGCTAAAATCTTACTAAAGTTTAATACGGTGCACCAAACGAGGCCTTTGAACCGAACCCAAGTGACCTGGCCCAACAGCAACCGATACGTCCAGCAATCCATTATTTTCGAAAACTTCAATTTCACAAAACGCAAGCATTATGGAGGGAAGGCACTCGAGATGGAACTCACAACCACGGCCCCGCGATCTGCTAAGAAAAATCAGAGGTCAGCTTTCCCAATTTTATCAAAATTTCGAATTTGAAATTCAATTTCTTCGAGTAGACACTAATTCCTCATTTTCCATTTCCTTTTTTTTTGTGAATTTATTTGGGTGCCCAGAATTTACTCGAGCTATGGTTGAAGATCTCAGCAATGGACGGTCTCCGGAGATTTTCATCGATCGCTTCAGAAATTACTGCACGAATCCCGATTCAAATTGGTTAGATCCTAAGCCTTCTTTCTCGATTTTAGTTGATTGTTCAGATTTTCCTCTATATTCTCAGCAACCGAACACGCGCCACAGAATTCTTACGTTTATGATTCACTACTTATTAATACATCATTACTACGTTTTAAATTTTAGTTATCGAAATTGTTATGCTCTGCGCAGCTATTGTAGTTTTGATTCACCGAAAGGGCAGGAGATTCTCACGCTTCGAAGGGCAAGCCATGTGCGTAGATTAGGTAGGATTGTTGTGCTTGCTGTGGAACGTGATTTTTTTGGCTTTGAAAGCATTTCGTTATTTGTCTTTATTAATTTGCAAACAACTTATCAGAGGCATAGCACGCCGTAGAATCGTGCATGTATTTTTGTCAGACTATCATTGTCAATGTATATGTGATCATGACTGAGTCTTACAATGCAACAGACAATAGAACGTTATCGGAAATGTTTAAGAGATTTATGAAGTGCATTTGTTATTGATGATTAACTGGTTTGCGTAATCTGTTTCAGATGTTTTTCTCAGGGTTTTGTTGATTGTTCAGCAACTTCTGCAAGAAAACAAACATGGGTCTAAGAGGGATATCTATTACATGCATCCTTCTATATTTTCAGGTTATCTGAGTTATCTTTCATTTCCAGTGTCAAAGCATAATCCTTGCTATATGATATAGCTCGTTAAGGGACCTTGAACTTGGATTATGATAAATTGTATTCTTTGTAAATTTAGTAAACCTTGATAAATGCAATATATTTTGGGCCTTATATTTTTCATATCATCATGGAGGACACAGGATTTCTGTTTAGACATGATCTTTAATAATTTGAAGTTCTTGATGAGGTACGTTCACGGTCTCCCATGTAAGTAGTAATATTTTCTGCTTAAATTACAATGCAGATCAGTCAGTCGTAGACCGTGCAATCAATGACATATGCATCCTTCTGCATTGTAGTCGCCACAATTTGAATGTCGTGGGTACTCCGATTTTTTCCTCATTTAATTACATTGCTATTTTATTTATATTATTGTACTCGAGCCTGTTATGTACGATTAGTATGGTAGCATTTTGATATGTTCCCTCCTTTTGACAGGTGTCTGTCGGAAAGGGGTATGTATGAAAAATTTTCGGTTGATTTTCAAAGAAAAGAAGATAATGGTGTACTTTCCTGTTTGATTTTGTATGAAAATGACTAATGCCAATAATTATTCACATTTAAATGTGTGCATTCCTGGTTTTATTGAATACTTTGTTAATCTTGAGTTGATCAACTTCCTCTCTGTGGTAGCATTAGATTTTCATTGCGTTGATAACAATGATAACAATTCACATATTGTCAAACCAGAATGTTAATTGACATGCTTTATAGGTTGGTAATGGGCTGGTTAAGGTTCTCAGAAGCTGGAAACGTATTTGATTGCATAAATAGGCCAAACACAGTAAGAATGGATCTAATTTGATTTTTTAAAACGATTTGATGATATCTTCTTCATTGTCACCTGACTGTGTTTGAACTTAAAACTTTGCATCTGGTTCACATACAGGCCTTCCCTGTCCCTATTCATGTTGAAGAGGTTAAAGGTATCCAGATGGTTAAGAAAGAATAATTAAATTTCTGTGTTTAGAAACAATGTTATTCAATTTTGATAATGTAAATGTTATAAACGCATTGCTAATCCTTATAGACCAACCCTAAGTGTCCAAGGAAAGAAAACTCAAACCTTTAATTCTAACATGCAGATATTGTCAGTGTAGCTCGGTACATACTTGTTGTGGAGAAAGAATCAGGTATACTAGTTTTTTTAACTCTGACGCTTTAGCATGAAAGAGCTTGATTTTGATGCGTGCTTCTATCAACAAACCATCATTTGTTTATATATTTTGTACAGTTTTTCAACGATTGGCAAATGACCAGTTTTGCAACAAAAACCATTGCATTGTTACCACTGTAAGCATACACCTTTTGCTTTGTCCATATTAGTTCTCTTGGATCCTTGCAACAGCTTTTTATTATTTTTATGGGTGTTTTTCTTCACAGGGGCGTGGCTATCCTGATATTCCCACAAGAAGGTAAGGAGTCCCCTTCAAACTAAAATGGGAGTAGGGCGTGCCTTGCCTTATATGCTGTTTGCATGTTCGTTTCCTTTTTATCTATTTAGTTCTTATAATTTTCCGTTATATTTGCTAGGTTTTTGGGGCTCCTTGTTGATACTCTGCATCTCCCTATCTATTGCTTGGTAGATTGTGATCCGTACGGTTTTGACATCCTCTCAATATATCGGTTTGGTTCTATGGTTAGGCTTGCTAATTAATCCATTAAATTGTTATCTACTTTTTGCAAAGTTGACTAGCATGTGAACTACCTAGGAAAACTGCACATATTGAAGATTAAGAAGTGCTGAAGAAGTCAATTGTTTTGTAGACTGCTCCTATATTGTAACGAAGCTCAAGTTTATATCAATTTAACGCACTCCCATTGTTATGTAAGCAAATGGCCTATGATGCAAAATTTCTACGCGTCCCTGAGGTACTCTGGCTTGGAGCCTTCCCTTCGGACTCAGACAAGTACGGTCTTCCACAACAGTGTCTCCTTCCTTTGACGGTAGAAGGTGAGAGATATGGTGCTTTACATGGCATTTTTTTGTTTGTAACCTTCCTGAGGTTCCTTATAATGATGCCAGACAAGAGGAAAACGGAGGCCATGCTACTTCGATGCTACTTACAGAGAGAAGCGCCGCCACACTGGAGGTAAGACTCTGTAGGTTTCTTATCTCATTCTTCATATGACTGGATCGATTAAATTACATTTCATAGTTTTACTCTTTCTGATGACAGATTGGAGCTACAGTTGATGCTGGAAAGAGGAGTGAAGTTTGAGTTAGAAGCGTTGTCTGTGCACGAACTTAACTATTTGTCGGAGGTGTACATACCATCTAAACTTCAAGGTGGAGTCCACATCTAACACCATCTAAATCTGTATTACTTAGATTGTAGGATAAACGAAATTATCGGATTTCTGCAAAGCATAATCAACATTTGCATTTGCAAACCATTGTTAAGTGGACAAACAATGATCTGAAAACACAAGACTGGAATGCCTCAATAATTAGTGATGTAATTCCTTTATGATTATGGTGCGCTATCGTCTTTACCTTTTTACTTGCATCCGAAGTCTCTGTTTCTCGGTGGGCTAAAATCGTGCTTCGCTTTTGAACGCGATCCTGTACAAACAGAATTTTGACAGATTGCAAGGCACTGTGTTTAATTTGGTGAAATGTGATGACCCTGGTGAATACAATTGTATTACTCAATCATCCTAATATGGATCAGGCCTTGTGATTCTATAATATCGCTTTTAAAAAAAGAAGTAAAAAGACTTTTTTGCTTATATATTTCCAAGTTCCAGGCACACTGTTGATGTGGAGTTCCACCAACTATGACATGACACGTGTGTATTTTTAACATCATGACTTGATGCCTTTTATTAATATAACACCAGCCTTCTGCCTTCACTCTCCCTTCACCGTCTCTATCCACACTGACAATGAAGCAATCTTCGATCAAAATGTCACCACCACCTTCATCCAAACGTTTGACACTGTCACTACCAAGGTTCTAAAAGACATTAGGTGCTAGTAAGTGGCAGGCTGGGACCTAGCGCCTTGGTGGCTAGGTGGAGGCCTAGGCGGATTTAAGTAAGTATATTATATAGCGTATAAATAATTGTCTAATTATACTTAATAATTTCATTGGGATACATAAGAATCTGATTATATATTTTTAAATTATATATCGAATGAATAAATGTCTATCTAAGTGAGAGTCGTGATCTAGGCTAGTGTCTAGATGAGTCTGGACGGGCTAGGTGGCGCCCTAAGCAGGTTTAGGTGTCCTTTCTTAGTTTTCAAATGTCTAGAGATTAATCGGGCCTGTGGCTATTGCCTAGGCTGGGCCTAGGCGAAGATTTTAGAACAGTGGCCACCACCAAGATCAAAGTTAAGTGAAAGAACACGTGATAGATGATTAGGTGTACGATAGACATATACTATAGTTTATGGTGATGAGCAAAAATGCTCCCTTCCTTAAATGGTGGGTTTGTGTTAAAATTGTACACGTGTCAAGTCATGGTTGATGGAACTCCAAGTCAGCTAATGAGCCCGGAACCTAAAAGCTTTTCTCCAAATCATAATGTTAAAAATGTATAGGTGTCATGTTATCGGTTGGTAGGAACTCCATATCAGCTAATGAGCCTTGGAAAAAATTCTTTTAACCAACTAAGAAGATATCAAATTAACTGTTGGTATCTTGTCGATATTAATTTCTTCTTAATCAATTTGACTTTGATCTATTTTTTTTCTTTTTGAATGTACTATGACGACTGAATGTCCACATTCACACTTATATCTCTCAATCCGAATTAAGAAGTAAATTCGAATATTAAAAATTACGTGACTTGTATTAGGCAATTCATCCAATAATATCACGTGGTTTTATTACCTCTTCTGCAAGGTTTTACAGAGTGAAATTCTTGAAACACTAATATTCCTGCTCGAATCAAACTTATATGGAAATATCCGAGACCAGAGATTTTAGGAATTGATCCAGAATGTAACAGCCAAAATACAACTATAAAACATGGAAATTCATGAGTAATTATCTTTTAAAAAATAATATATAAACGACATAAAAATAGGTCACACTGTGCGTATGAAGCGGTTCAGACAACAGTAAGCTGATGCAAGAAAACACCATTCGGAAGAGCTACCAAGAAATTCTATCAGAAGCTCTGATGGATTCTTCTGTTGCACAAATGGTAAGATTATAACACCTTTAATACTTCTGTCTTTGTATTTTTTGTTATCGAGGCGATATTTTGAATTACTCTAATTTATGAAACGAAGGTTTGAACTGGGTGCTGGTAGTGGGCAGTGTTGTTGGGCAACTAACCTAACTCGTATATGTTATCTTCGTTTGTTTTTAATTGTAAATTTTTTTAGTTTATTTTATCTTAGCTTAATTTGATATGAATTCGTTCTTTTGCAGAGTTGTGTTCTGAAAGTAAGCATCAATTGTGAAGCATGCAGGAAAAAGATCTACGAAGTCTTGCAGAATATTTATGGTATATATTTTTCATTTTCCCCCTCCTTGATTTGCCCTTTTATTTTTCACTAATATGAATTTATTTTATTTTATTTTGCTTTTGTGAAACTTAGGTGTGTATAAAATTAACATAGATGCAGAGGGAGGAACGGTAAAAGTTTCAGGGAAAGTAAATCCAAGTACACTTCTAATGGTGTTGGAAGGGTCAGGGAAACATGCAGAAGTAAAAAGTGTTACGTTCGACGGTGAGGTCAAGAACGATTGGGGTGGGGGATACGATTATTTTGGAGAGGCTGGATATGGTTATGGTTATAACCCTTATGAAGTGGCTCCACTGCCATTTTATCCCTATCCGCTGTATGGAGGGTATGACTATCACTGGAATGATCCCGGTCGTCTCAAAATGATGCCATTGCTAGCGCTACCCCCACCACCAGTGCCGTTAGCTTCGTCATCACCATCGGTACCACAACAGTCTCAACCACCACTGCCACTACAATTACAACCACAATCAGTGCCACCACAACCACCAAAAACACCCGCACCACCAAATCAGGTGCTACCACCACCGCCACCGGCAGCCAATGCTGCACAGACAATAACGAAACCAGCGGCCAAATCGGATAAGAAATCTAAGTGTTGTATCATGTAAGGTGCTGAAATAGGTCTAGGATTGCTAGACGGCTTATTGTTCATTCATCATACAAGGATTTCCCTGATAATTATATCATGTAAAGTCGGAACTCATTTTTTTCTCTTCCCTTGACATTTCATGTCGAAAGAATTTTGGTCTAAATGTTTAAGAAATTGCATGTGTGTTGTGGCCTATATTTACTGAGAGAAATAGAAGAGGCACGACATGTAGAGAAAGAGAGATGCAAAATAGGCTTGAAGAAATGTGTGTGTTATTCTCCATACCTTGTGCCTTTATTTATAGTCATAATGAGGAGGGAAAACTTGTTCTCCAAGTCATACAAAGTTTAATAGGAAAGATCTTTTTGATCCCGAAGAATTCCTAACTTATTTCTACTTAGGATTTACACAATCACCTATGTATGAGAATGTATATCACAACACTCTCCCTTGCGTGTGTAAATACTCAAGTAGATGGTCCATCAGATCTTTCGGCAAATGTAGAACCAGCTGATCAAGTCACCTCGTTTAGTTAGCACAAGTGACAAATATGAGTCTCAAAGCAAACAAAAGAATGCATAGGTAGTCCACTCACAAAACATCGCTATGGTATAATGTATGATGTAGGATGTGTGAGAATAAGACTAAACCATGTAGCAATGTTGTACATAGATGATCATGCTTGGTTAATCCACACTGGGGACCATACATATTTTAGGGGTGACTTTGCTTGGTTAATCCGTATTAGGGTTCACTACCTACTTGGTTACATTGTCCTCAGGATCCCCGAGTCATTACTGGTACGTTACTTATTTGTGGTAATCCAGCTAGAGTTCTGATTAAGTCGGGTGCTACATTTTCACTTGTATCTCCATCATTTGCACGAATTATAAATTTGCAACCTACACCGCTTGGTTTTGATATGCTAGTACAAGTGTGTCATATTTTGGCCCAGGCCTCCACCACATCCCGGGCTGACTTTGCCGTAGCACAATATTGTTCGCTTTGAGCCCCGACCATGCCCTCACGGTTTTGTTTCTAGGAACTCACATGAGAACTTCCCAGTGAGTCACCCATCCTAGGATTGCTCTCGCGCGATCTCGCTTAACTTCGAAGTTCCTATGGAATCCGAAGCCAGTGAGCGCCCAAAAGGCCTCGTGCTAGGTAGAGATGGAATATACATATAAGGCTTACATGATCCACTCCCAAACTGTCACATCCAGGCTGGGGCTCCTACCACATCTAAGGACTCGACTCCACCGTAGCACGATATTGTCCGCTTTGGGCCCTGACCACGCCCTCATGTTTTGTTTCTGGGAACTCACGAGCAACTTCCCAGTGGGTCACCCATCCTAGGATTGCTCCAGCCCAAACTCGCTTAACTTCAGAGTTCTTACGGAACCTAAAGCCAGTGAGCTCCCAAAAGGCATCGTGCTAGGTAGAGATGAGAATATACATATATGGCTTACATGATCCACTTGCCTGAGCGATGTGGGATGTTACAAAGAGGCATATGGAGATCTTTTCTATGCGTAGTGGGAGTATAGGGATTGCCTAGTGGTAGTTGAAGGGGAACTTATAGAGGCTAATTTAATTCCCTTCAAATCAGCAGAGTTTGATGTTATATTGGGAATGGATTGGTTATCCAGGCACTATGCTTATGTCGGTTGTAGGGAGAAGTTTGTGATGTTCAATCGGCCTGGACGATCGTCAGTCACATTTCAAGGTGAGTGACGAATCCTTCCTAATAGTATTATTTTTGCTATCTAGGCGACTAAGTTGTTGCATAAGGGATATGTGGGATTCTTAGCCCACGTAGTGATGAGGGATGAATCTTTTTTGCGTCCTGAAGATGTGCCAAGTGGTGAAAAACTTCACCGATGTATTTCCTGAGGATTTGCCAGGGTTGCCACCAGTGAGGGAGATCGAATTCACCATTGACTTGCTTCTAGGAACAAACTCTATTTCCTTAGCACCAGTATCGAATGACACCAGCAGAGTTGAGAGAATTGAAGATATAACTCTAGGAGTTAGTGGATAAGGGTTACATCCAGCCCAACATGTCTCCTTGGGGTGCTCCTATCTTGTTTGTTAAAAAGAAGGATAGGTCGATGAGATTTTGCATCGACTATAGACAGTTGAATCGGGTGACAGTGAAGAACTGTTATCCTCTACCTCGGATTGATGACCTGCTTGACCAACTGAAGGGTGCTCAGGTATTTTCTAAGATTGATCTTTGATTGGGTTATCATCAGTTACTGATTCATGAAGAAGATGTGCCGAAGATTGCCTTTCGCACTAGGTATGGGCACTATGAATTCCGTGTCATGCCTTTTGGATTAACAAATGCACCTGCAACATTCATGGGTTTAATGAATAGAGTCTTCAGACTGTACCTGGATCGGTTTGTAATTGTGTTCATTAATGACATCTTGATCTATTCCAAGAGTGTTGCTGAGCACATGAAGCATTTGAGGTTGATGTTGGAAAGGTTGAGAAGTAATCAGTTGTATGCTAAGTTCAGTAACTGTCAGTTTTGGTTGGACTAGTCAGTTTTCTTGGACGTGTAGTCTCTGCTGAGGGAATTAGTGTGGATCCTCAGAAGATTTCAGCAGTGTCTATTTGGGAGTAATCAAGAAACGTTACTGAAGTGAGAAGTTTTCTAGGTCTGGCTGGCTATTACAGACGTCACCTAAATCTAACCCAACACCTTTCCTAAGCCCTAAACGGATCCAACCCTTTGACCCAGATGGAATATTCCGTCAGGAACTATTTTATCAGTCAGGGAATATTCTCAGGAATATTCTTTCTGTTGACCTTTTGTTCAATTTTTTATATTTACCGGGGACCCTTCTTGGGGTAATTTGACGTCCTAAATCCGTTTTTGACGTCCATTTTCCCAAATTCAAGCGTTTGAATATAGTTTTATTAATTGGACCCTTTATGTGCTTAGGTGCATTTATTGTGGCGTTTTCGTCTTCGCTAGTTTGCGCGGCTCTAAGACGACGAAGTATGTGGACCCCTTCTAAAATGCATGTTTTAATAGTAGAAACGCATACATGAAAAGCATGATTTAATGATTACATTTTATGAAATGTTGTATGAGATATTATGCTTACTTAGAATATTTTGGAATACCATATTTTCTATCGAACCCATGTTCTTTGTAGGACATCTGATGGATGACAATATACTATTTAGAACATGTTTTCACACACTTATTTATAGTATAGATGATGGATAATTTTATTCTATAAAGATGATTTCGAGATATATGTACCTATGTTTGGAAAGACTATATTCAATGTTTTTGTGCGTATCTATTGGTCACTGTTCTGCCTTTGAGCGAGATACTTATATTGCCTTCCAGTCAGGGTGATGTAGGGGCCTTCGGGTTGATTGAAGATTATTATATTGGCCTTCGGGTTGGGAGATATTATATTGGCATTCGGGTCGGGTAATGTAAGGGGGCCTTCGGGTCGATTGAAGACTCATATATTAGGCCTTCAGGTCGGGTGATGTAGGGGCCTATGGGTCGATTATGATACCACTAGTTAGCACACTATATACGAGATTCGTTTTATGAAAGGTTTTATTGCATGTTAGGGTTTTCAGAAAACCTATTACATATTATACTATTGAATTTCCATAAAACTTTGGGGGTTAGTACGTTGATAACTGTTTTTATTATATATATATATATCAACTTAGTCCACTCATGTTGTTTTGCGCCCCCTCAGGACTTAGAATTAAGGCGTATAATCCTAGCATTAAGGCACTTCCGCATTGACATCTTTGAGTTCTCTCAGTGTAGGACCCATTATTTTATTCATTCAATTTTATGTTATTTCTTTTAGTATTTCTAGTTAGTTGTATGCGCTGAACACGTTCCTCATTCGTATATTAATTATATGGAAATTGATAAGTCTTATTTATTCTTATTCTCATGCATTCTAAATGGCTTGCGTCACCTTCGGATGTTGGCTAGCACGTACCTACCCTAGTGTTCAGGGAATATCGGGGTCGGGGTGTGTCAAATTGTACTTGATATATCCGTGATGGGTGATCACTACCAAATGTTATATGAATTGGTCATACTTGGTTAATCCACATTGGCGGATTATACACATTATCATGGTGATTTCGTTGAGTTGGTCTGGAATCCTATATCCGATGGATTTCTTTAAGTTGGTCTAGAATCCAACTTCCTCTATGGTTCCGTTGAGTTGGTTCAGAACCCTATATTCGAGGGAATCCATTTAGTTGGTCTGGAATCATACTTCGTGCATGGTTCCGTTGAGTGGTATGGAACCCCATATTCTTGGGATTCCATTGAGTTAGCCTGGAATCCTAGTTGTTAGATGGTTAGTTAAGTAGTCTGGAATCTAGTGAGTCGTGCTTGTCGAGTTCCATTAAGTGGTTCTGGAACTCTATGTTTTCCTACTAGATAATTCCATGAGAAATTGTGGAAGTCATTGCAAATACAAGGTTTTTTAGCTTAACGAAATTGTAAACTACGATTGGCTTGATTCCTTCCCAGGATACGTAGGCAGTGTAACCCTAAAGCTAGGTTCAACCATAAAATAAGATGAAAAGCTACTATATTGTTGAATTAATGATTGTTTTCGGTACTTCACTTTGTGGGACTATTTGTTTATAGGTGCTTTATGTGTGTAGTTTACTGAAGTATTGAATCTAGCTTAATTTTATGTGGTCATTTCGATATGGTATGTGTCGATCCTAGACGTATCTTGGAATCAGGGCATGACAAAAACAAGTATTATTTAAAATAAACAATCAAAACAAATGAAAACTAATGAAAAAGGCTTGAAAACTTTGAATTTTCACGAAAATGACAAAATAAAGGGTAAAATGAATAGTACCAAGATTGACTTTTTAGTGTAAAAATGTGGTTTTCGTTAAAGTGAACAGTACTAGAACTTTTCGTTAAAATTCCCTAAAAACAATTTACATGCCCTTGTCCTAGCCCTCCTAAAATGGGTCGAACTGCTTTTAGAAACATATGAAGCAATCTCAGATGGAAATTGAATTGGAATTCACTTATTCCTGTATATTCTATCGTTATCCCCACCCCACCAGGGGTATCTTCATTGAATGGCAAATGGAACTTGACAATCCAAGTAGTCAAATCCATTGGAAATTAACTTCACTTTGAAGGAAGGAGGGGAGGACCAATCATCATATATGGACAAACTGCATGCTCTGATGTAAATATTCCCAGATAAGGGGTGAAAATGAAAGCTCTAGGTTTCCAACCACACAAATGTAAAGACTTCAAGTATTCATCATCCACCTATGTACCAATACCATTCAACAGTGTGAGACAAATTCAATCCCTTTTAAAAATCAAAACAAAATTTGTGTCTTTTGACACTTGAGAAACTTTAAGGAAAAATTATAGTTAGCCGTTCTGTTCTCTTAATTTTTAGACCAAATATTTGTAGGTTTTCTATTTCTTATTAAGCATTATATTTTCGATTTTAAGTGCTATTCAATATTTTAGATTTGAATAGAATACACCTCATGATTTGGTTAGATTGTACATCTAACATACACCTCATGATTATTAATTAATTTATTTAAGGAATGCTATTCAATATTTAAGGAATTCCGTTCAATCTAAATTATATGGGTAAGTTTTCAATAATTAATTCACAAAAAAAAAAAAAAAAATCCTTTTGTACCTATAATTTCTTCGGCTTATATTTATAGGTTTGTAATTTTATGAACGCACTTGGAGGTACGTTTGCTTGTATAGTTATTTGGTTATATGGTACGTTTAGTTTTCTATAACGTTAGTGTGTTTAAGGTGTGGGTAAGGGGTGGGGTAGATTAGGTCCTAGGTTTGAGGCCGGGTATAGATTAGGTCCCAGCAGTTTATCTAAAATACGGAGAAAGGAATTTGAAAACAAGATCTCAGGTGCAAGAGAACAGTCTTAAATAGCTAAGCGTCATCAATTAAGATTTTTTCCTGACATGAATTAATTTCTTAGATTATAGGTTGGCACCACAATAATAGAAAGCATTTTAATTAAAATTCTAAAACACATAAATGTATCTAAAAAATAAACGTTTGAGGCACCTAAATCTAAACCCACAAAGTTTAAAATATCAAAAAATATGGGAAATTATGAGAAACCGGTGATCGGATATGGAAAATTATGTTAGAGAGATTATATTTACACACTTCAAATTACTTCCCCAACATTCTTTTAATTTTTTAATATTTTCTATCAAGTGTTAGTGGTGTGTAAAGTATCAAAAAATAAAAATAAAAAATAAAAAAAGTGTGGGAAAGTAATTTAGTTGTGTGATATAATCTCTTTTACGTTATTGCTTTCATTGCTTGACGAGGAACGTAAGTTAGTCATTTTTTAGCGAGTAAATACTCACATATCCTTTATTGTATTTCTATTTCTCTTTCTCATCATATAAATGACTTTAATGAAATATTTCATATCCCTCTAAATAGGTTAATTTTTTTTATATTAATAAAAATTTTCTGCTATTACCGAGGTTTCTTAAAGAAGAAGAAAAAATAAAAAACAAGAGAGAGATTCCATGTCCATAGGCATGACATGTGTTAGTCTTCATTTTGTCCACATGTAGTTCCTGCAAGATGATTACAGTTCTCAAATGAATCATTCAATTTGGACCTAAGATTGTCTACTCTCCCTATCTCATATTCTTTCTATCCTCTCTTATAATAGTGTAGTCACAGTTAAGTTACGTCAATATTTTATATGAATTTTTTATAGAAATAATAAGACAAAAAGTAATGAAAATATAAAATATTGATGTAGCTTAACCGTGATCATAAAAATAAAAGAAGATAAGAAGAGTATGAAATGAGAATGGCAGACAATTCAAGTTTGAGAAGCGAATCTTGTATTTTGATGATTTATTTTGTTTGGCTGCATGAGTTAATAGCACGTGTAAAGAATTATTCTGTCGATGGAAACTTCAATGTCTCTGAGTATATTAGATTGCAACACAACTTCTTAACGGCATGGGTTACCCAACATTCCTAAATTCTATATGCTATATTCTTTCTTTTTCTTTTGGGCCACTTCAGTACTGCCTTTATGTGCTATATTTACCTTTTCACTAATTTTTCATTTAAGGTGATTAAGTGGTAAATCCAATTATCTCAACATGTATAGAATTACCTTGAACTTTGTGGCTTAGCCTAGTAACTGTGTCAGCTAGAAAATTAGTTTTACAATACGTGACTCCATGAAAACTGAAGTAAAATCATTTGAAACCTAGCGAATGTCTTTCAGGGATGGCACGAAGTCTCTACAGAGTCTCGCACTTCTCAATAACGACCAACTAACCCACAATAAGAACTCTATATGCTTTCGGTTATGTTCTTTGTAAAGTCCGCACTCTACTTCAAATTAATAGGCCTATTTTTCAAGAACGAAGAACCCCTATATAGTTGTTCTCCCCTTGGTGCTGGTTGTTAGAGGTTGGATTGTTGGTTGCTGTTGTTTTCAACCTTCCTGTATTTTTTGTTTTTAACTTGGCCTTTATTGCAGTTGTTGTGTTTGCTTCTGTTGGTTCTTTTTTAATATAATCATTTTTTTTTTTGGTAAAATCTTTTAATATAATCATATACTTAAACTCCTTTGTGTACGAAAACTATTTTCTTTGTCAATTTGCACCAAATAGAAAAGATTTTAGGTCATTGGGGCCAACAATACATGAATAGTCCGATACCGAAACCTAAAACACTACAGTACAAGACAATTAGTTAATTGTCATTATATATATAATATATAATGTTTCTAAAAGCCGCAGGAGTCGCTTTAAGTCGAGTGCGTGGACAACTCATATTTAAAGACATGGAGCACCTAGATCATTGGGTTCAGTATATGGAGGTAACCTCATTTGATACAGTGAAAGAAATTAAGATTCTACTTAAAAATTAATTGAAAATAAGGGGAGCGATTCTACTGTTTGTAAGCTTATGCGAGATCCTTTGATTCTCCAATGTGAAGTTCATTCTTAATATAGAAGACCACCACCAATTTCATTACATCGTTTAAGAACATTCACCACTCCACACAAGAATTTCTCTTTGTTTCCTCGTTCTCTCCGTATTAGTTTTTATTTTAAATAAAAGAACAGATTCATTGCATCCAAAATTCATAATGTTACACAACTAAGCATGTAAATAATTCAGATTCATTACAAACGAAGCCAACTCCCAGACACATTAAGTAGAAGATTAAGGAAAAAAAAAAAAATCAAGGCTCTGCTAATTAACACCCAAACTTACACAACTAATTATGTAGCAAGCTGGAATAATTTTCAGAAAACATAATGTAAAACATCATATGCTGCCCTGGAAACTATAATTACTACTACTTAAACCATGATTATTTGTCTTTGTGCTTCAATCCTTAATTCTGCCTTCATTCTTCTAATGAAGTCTTCAACTTTCTTGTTCAATTCTTCAGTACTATTACCAAACCTTCCTGTTCCTTCTTCATCTTCCTCGGCAAGTTTTCCATCTTCTTCTTCCTCTTCTTCTTCTTCTGAAACTAACAAAATACTTTCTGGTTCTTGTTCTTTTTGTTCTTCATAATCTTCAATAACCTTCTCTGCATGTCTTTCTACTTGGTTGATCAAAGGCTCACTTTCATGTTCTTCTCCTGCAGCAACATTTTCTAGCGAGTCCATACTTCCCGCTTTCGCATCTTCCTTTGGCGAAACTGGCTCTTCTGTCTCTAACATTGGCGAACCGAATTCCAAACCACCTTCTCTATTCTTCAAGCTTGTTTCTTCATTGCTAGGATAAGATGACTGCGCCGGAGATCGGGTTAAGCCAGAGTGTTTTGCAAGGAAAACGAAGAGCAGGTTGCATATGAGGAATATGAAGTTCTTGTCAATGGTGTGGGTGAAAAGTTGGTAAGGGAATGTTGAGAAGTAGAAGTTGAAGGAATGGAGGAATGAGAGCATGGATGAGCGGGAAAAGCAGAATGAAAACACAGAAGCTGAAAGCAAAAACTTGGCAACTTTTTTCAGAAGCTGATTATCTATGGAGTTGTAGTAGTAGTTTGTCAAGGTTTGTTGGTTTTGATCATCCATTTTTCTCTTTAGCTAGTTTTAATTGCTAAAGAGGTCTTTGGAAAATTGAGAAAGATAATGGGGTGGTGGAGATGAGTTCGAACTTTCAATTGTTGGAGTCGTCTTTCCAAAGGTGAACATATGCTATATGTGGAAGTTATGGAATATGGAGAGTTATATATAGTAGTCTAGGCTTAAAGAAATTTTAGGTTGTGTGGGCGGTTTTTCAACACGTGATGTTGTTGATTCAAGCGATATTTTAATTAATGTAATATAAATTATTAGGAGGAGAAATTTAAATTTCGGTATGGTGAAGATAATACATTATTCTAATCAACTTAGCTATGTTCTTGTTTGCTTTCAAGATTTTCCTAGCCAGCGTGTATATGTAGCGGTGAATTCACATATTGAGTAGTCATAAATGAGATAACTTACATGGAACAAGTTCATCACTACCGTAGTGTTATGATACAATAATTCATTGTTATGTATAAGTTTAGAGACAAAACGTCGCGGTAAATTCGTTTCATATAAATCATTCTCTTTAAATGCTCAACCATTGCACAAGAATTCTCTCTGAAAGATAAAAACTTGCATGCAACCGTTGGATAAAGCGGTTGTTTCACATTCATATTCGTGTACTCACATGATGATGTAGCAATTGTGAAACAATTTCATCTTATACAATGGGTGCATACTAAGTTTTCTTCTATTTGGAGGGAGGAGGGATGTTGACATGTTTTTTACTCGACTATGTGGAACTTTCTAGCTGTCAGCCCATTGAGGCATCAGGTAAGAGTAATCTTCACGTTCACCATTTGAGGTGTGACTGCTTTATAAAACTTGATTGAGATAGATGGCAACGACCAGAGAGTTGGGACCACGAAAGAAATTAAATATTGATCAAGTGTTCTATAACAAACCCATGATAGCACCATCGCTTAATTAATACGAGATTGACAGAAGATAATCTAATTAACATCATTGTCACGTCACATAGTAATACAGTGATATTCTTCTTCACTTGTAAGTTAGAGGTCTTAAGTTCGATTCTAGTGAAAGATAAATTCGAACTAAATTATTATGACTAGTCCATTGTAAAGTTTTATAACCACTCCCCTACTCTTATTGTAAATAATATCAAATGTATTACAAATATATAATTTTCAAAGGTAAAAAAAATGATAATTACACACAAATTTTTCCTCTTATATATATTTTGTCATATTTGACATCATATTAAATAAAGCAAATATGAAAAAATAAGAACAAGATTATAAAGAAGTGTTAACAAGAAGAAAAAATGTGTTTAGATATCATTTCAATTAGAAATATATATTTTTTCTTTCTTCCAATCAAAGATTCGAAATCTCTTCTAACACTGGAAAGAAAAATACAATTAAGCTAAGAGCTACTATCTTGAATATATAATTGACAACATACAATTTGTACTGGTGCAAATAACATTATTCCTGTGACCCAGAGCAAAAGGTGATAGTTGGTGAAAAATATTGGTTTTTGCGGTTGTTGGAATTAACAGGTTATAGTTGTGGTTGGTTTTGAATTTGTATCGTGTTCAATCCTTCAACTCTAAGCAAATATCATGCAATTTACATTCAGAAATGCTAAGAGATATAATTTGTAGTTAAAATTTTGTAAATTAAATAATATGAAAGTTAACGATTGAATTATTGCTTAAGCGTTGATAAACGTGTTCATTTCTTATTGATGATACATCATTTAGTTTGCAAATTTTATCCATAAATTTAGTCTCTCTATTATTATCTTCCAGATAAGCTCTTTTTAGCTTCCAAGCTTCATTAATATACACCCAACCAAATCTTTTCATTTTTAAATTAGGATTTACCTTAAATCACTACTCCTTTTTAAGTTTGACCATGCCCACGTTTGAGTCGCGTACGTGTTTGGCATATTATAATTTTGGAGAATTAGTTGTCTTAATAATTCTACAGCATTTAAGAGCATTTCCAAAATGAGATGTTAAAATGTTCAAATCAGCAATAACGGTAACAAAAGACAGCATTAGTGCTTTTCAATCGATAAGCCAAATCTGATGTGACATGACATGGATTGACATCTCTCCCCATTGTTGCCAAATTTGATAGCACCTTCAGATTTTTTTAATTAATTATTAAATGCTTTTTATTAATTTTTTATTGGTTTAAACCATTATCCTTTTGTACTTCTTTTCATTACCAATGCAAATAAAATACATATGAATTATTATTATGTTTAAAATTTGATATATCGGTTGGAGATCAAAAGTTTAAAAGATGCCAAAGTGCCACGTAAGCCTTCAAATTTAAATTTTAGGTTTAAAATTTGACATCTCATTTGGAGATGGTCTAAGTGCTAAACTAACTATTTAAATAAAAAGGGTCCATAAGAGAAAAATGATGAGTTTATAAGGGTGGTATGAGGGATCTATAAGGGCGTTTAATCTTTGTGTACAATTTTACTTCGGCAATTGCAATAATGCTAATTTCACATCAATAAATCTAGAAAAAAAAAAAAAAAAAGGAATCTTAACGAAACATTTCTGATACTGTTCACTTTTAACGTTAATTACATTTTTACTCTAAAAAGTCACTCTTGATACTATTCACTTACAACATCTTTTTGTCATTTTGCTTAAAACTCAAAGGGAGCGTTTGTTTGGCCGGATTAAGTTTCACTGGATTGGACTACTTAGCTAGGATTAGTAGTCCAGTGTTTGGTGTGAATTAGGATTGTGTTTAATGGGATTAAGCCGGACTCGTGCCGACTAAATCCTGCGCTAGGTGGGCTTAGCGAGAGCCACCAAAAACGAGGGGATTCGTAGTCCCGTTTCTATTCTTTGCTTCACCTCGTATTTCTGTTCTTCGCTTTACCTCCCTTTCTGTTCTTCGCCTCAGGCTTCACCTCGTGTTTCTTGCTTCGCTTCTCTCCTCTTCCCTCTTCTCCTTTTCTCAATCTCAGAGGATCTCCAAGTCTGCAATATTGGGTTTGACAGAAACGGATCCAAGAAGTCCAAGCCATCACCGTCTCTCACTTCCCTGACTCCACAAACCCCGACTCGTTGCCGGTCAGCTCGCCAGGCATTGTTGCAGGCCAGTTTCGCCACTCCACAGACTTGTGGCTCCGATTGAATCCACAGACTTGGAAAGATCTCTCCAGTTCGAATCTTGCACCGAACAAAAACCTGAAAAATAGGGGAGGGAAGGAGAGCATGGGACGAAGAGAAAACCTTGGGACGGAGAGAAGGAGAGCGTGGGACAGAGAGAAAACCTTGGAAAGCGCTCTCCACCACTTCCTCGTGTTTCCCCCTTCCCCAATCTCTCGAACCTTCTCCATCATTCCTCTCCTTGTTTCTTCTCCCCCATCTCTGCAAATCTCTTTCCCGGAGCAAACACACCACATCCACACCCACACCCCATCGCGACCTCCACCACAGTGTCTCACACCTTCTCGAAGACTCTCTTCTCCTCAGTCTCTTCCCTCTTAATCTCTCTCTCTCCCGACGCCTCTATCTCCAATTTCTCACACCTTTTGGATCTGTCGATTCTCAACCTCTTCCCTTTCGATCTTTGTCCCCCCGTCTCTCTCTCTCTCTCTCTCTATCTCGATGCCTCTGTCTCTGATCTGCACAGCTTCGCCGATTTTCGCTCCCTCCCAAACCTGAGATCATCCGATGGGATCTAGATTGAGAGGTTTCGTACGTGGTGGAAAGCGTGGGACGAAGAGAGCAAAGGAGATAAAGAGGGAGAAAAAGATGGAGGCTTTCAGAGAGAGGGAGAGTATTATTAGAATAAAAAAGGTAGAATTAATTAATATAATATTATTAGATATGAATTAAAAAATATAATATTATAGTTTGTTATTATCCTTCTTCTTTTTAGTTCGACACTGCACCAAACGCTTCACTAAGCTAGTCCAGATTAGTCTAGTCTAAGCCAATCCAGCTTAGTCCCTGCAGCTAGTCCAGTCCGAGACAGTCCGCTA
The DNA here is from genome assembly GCF_019419815.1 of Pyrus x bretschneideri. Lineage (NCBI taxonomy): Eukaryota > Viridiplantae > Streptophyta > Magnoliopsida > Rosales > Rosaceae > Pyrus > Pyrus x bretschneideri. The sequence goes on from NW_025999624.1 coordinate 5,357,443, forward strand.
CAACAAACGCTCCCAAAATTTTCAAGCAATTTTCATTAGTTTTCCTAAAAAAAAAACTTAGTTATAACTTATAAGTCCCAATTAAAGTTACATGTTGCACATGCTTTGTTGGGGAAGATTATTGCAGAACAATTTATTATTTTGGAAAACTAATGAAAATGACTTGAAAATCTTGAGTTTTAACGATAAAGACAAAATAAAGGGTAAAATAAATAGTATCAAGATTAACTTTTTAATGTAAAAATATGATTTTTCGTTAAAGTGAACAGTACCGGGAGCTTTTCGTTAAAATTCCTTTTATTCTTTTCTAGTTGGATGTTTTGACTGATAATTTTGTAGTATGATTTTTATTATTTGGCAATTTAAAATGTTGAGTTCAATGTATTTGGGCTTGGAATTATCTATATATTAATTGGAACTTCTCATGAAAATGGTTTTCCACAACATATTTTTAATAAAAAACACTTGATAATTTTTTTTGTTAATAATAAGAACAAAAACAAGAGGCCATGACAATATTGTAAATAAGTTAAAAGTAGAACTATTATAAATAAGTTGAAGTTTGGTTGCAATATTGTGAATAAGTTAAAGTTTGGAGGATGTGGTAGTATCGTAAATGAGTTGAAGTTTAGACAGTATCGTAAATAAGTTTAAGTTTGGGCCCATCTATTTCTTCGTAATCAATTGTTTCATAAGGACAATTAGTAGTGTCTTAAGAAATGGTTATCGATGCAAACAAATTTTAATTTAATTACAATAATGCCAGAGTCTCTTGTGCATTATTTAAGCTCGAAGTCAATGTGGGTAGCAGGTCCTAGCAGAGATGGGTACGGTGCAGTTTGATGTGGTTTCATTCTCAAACTGGAACTGGAACCGAGAAATATCAACGGTTTCGTTTGGTGTGGTTCTGCTTAAATTTATTACTAGAATCGTACGATTTGGTTTACACCAATTCCGGTTCGGTTCTTGTCAGTTTAAGGTTCCGAATACTAAATCATTTGACTACCAAATCAAATTGGTATTCAAAGTTTACTTGTTTTTTTCTTCTTGTTTTGCATGCTTGCATTCAAATACGATTTATAAAATACGGTTTACAGTTTAATAAATTGAAACATGCTATTGTTTTGTAGCAAATATCTTAAAAATATGTAGTCCCTTGGTGTGATGCCTACTCTATTTGTTCCTTCCCCTTGTTTATCTTTTTAGGTACCGAGCTTTTAAGTAAAAATACATTAACCATTCAAAGATCAAGCAAACCCAAAAGGCCCAAATCCTAAGATCAATGAGTCTTTGCGACAATAAGAGAGAACCCAAACCTTCCTAAACACACAAAGTAAACCAAAATTCAACAAATTTGAGCTAACATAAACTACATGAAACGATAAACACCCAATTCAACTATTTAATTTAATTAATTATTTATATTTACTGTTTGGTCCGGTTCTAAGTGGTTCTGCCAATATGAAAATCAAAACCGATATGAACGGTTTGATTTGGTTCTTGAACCTAAGTTGACTTTCTTTTGTCAACAAGGGATTTTAAAGATTATTGGGGAAACTTGATATAAGTCCAATTTTTTGAGCCAATTGTAGGAATAGTCCAGTTTATTAAAATAAGTCCAATTTGTTATATTTAATTATTTAATTATCAATAGTTATCTGTTCAATGATAAGATTTATTATAAAAATCAAATTTCTTCCCAATTATCTCTTTGCTTATTTCTTTTTATTTATCTTTTTGTTATTTCTCGTTCTTCCTCCTACTTTAAACCCCATTTATAGATTTTATTTTTAATTTTTATAATCAACCTATATCACAGGTTAATTATATTTATCTACCTATATGACAGATTCTTTTTTTATAATCAACCTGTCACATATTAATGTGTCTTACTTGTAGGTATGTTATGTTTTTTCTACATTTTAATTAGGTTTCATATCTCACGTATAGGTATTATATACATTCATATATTTGTTACTTGAGTTAGGGTAGAATGTTTTGTAGATAAATTCATGTTAGTATATTAGTTTTTTGGTTATAAGATATTAAATATATTCTTTTGGAGTTGGAAAATGCATAATATTAGAAGATTTTAATTGATTTTTAATATTTTTAGAAAATATAAAATGAGTATAAAAGAAATAAAAAACAAATAATTAGATAACTGGACTCACTCCTAAAAACACTCTACATTTTTGGACCTGTATCTAAAAGCCCCAAGATTATTTTGTCTCAATTTGATTTGGTTTAGCACTTCCACGGTTTTTAGGCCCACCTCTACTAGTAGACTCGTTTTTTAGACGAGTCCTGCTAGCATTTCTTAAAGATGAATTACTTCCTCTCAGTCCTAACATTTTTGTAGAATTGGAAATTTTTTTAAATATTCAACTATTTATATTATTATATTTAGCATACTGGACCGTATTTTGAACACATTGAAAAACTCTACAAGTCGGGAACCAAACAGAGAGTCTCTTGACGAAACTAGAAACAACTGGAGGATAACCGACGTACAAATACCCCTGGAAATGTTCATAGCAAATTCCATTCCAATACCCAAACAGCCCCTTCTTTCTCTCTCTTTCACTTTCAGTCTCTCTCTCTCCCCTCAAAACCCTACTCCAATCCCAAACCCCCACACAGCGATCACAACCAAAACCTCTCTAAAACCCTAGCAATGTCCTCGATAATGCTTCGTTCCCGTTCACTCTCTCGGCTATTAAAGGCCAATGGACGCCTATTGAGCTCCGATGTGTCTTCAACGCCTCCCAAAGAACCACTCGTCGAAACCCAATCCCTAATCTCCAATCCCACATCTCCACCTCCGCCTCCACCGCCGCCACCAAGCGCTCCGGCTGCGAACGCTTCAAGTAGCAAATCTTGGAACTTCCTCAAGTACTCCCTCATTGGCGCGATCACTGGAGCCACTGCTGCTGTTGGTTATGTCTCGTATGGTATGAGCTATGCTGGTCTGGAAATTTTGGTTCATTTTTGTCTGCTTGGTGTTTTTTAAGGGTTTTGAAGTGAAACTTGATGTGGGTTTTGGCTGCAAAGATTAAGAAAGGCTCGGTTTTTGGTGTTTTAGATTAATTCGTGATAAGGAATTTGTATATATCGGCGAATTGATTGAACAATGTTGAATTGCAAGATTTGGGATTTGATTTGGTCGTGATATTTGGGTTTCTCATTTTTATTCTTTTACCTTTTGGTTTGTGGAAGAGAAATTTGATGTTGGTTTCTGATAAACAGGTATTCTCTGTGTTTGTAATATTGGGTTAATGTGGTGGGTCTTATGTTTCTTGGTGAAAGATAGAGTGAATCTTGGATTTGCATTCATTTTGCAGCATACTCTTTGGATGAAATCGACCAAAAGACCAAGGCTCTCCGAGCAGCACCTTCAACTATCAAGGTGGCAGATGATGCGTCTGCTCTTGAAGTAAGTATGACATAGAACTTTGTTTTAGGAACGCAATTACTTAGCTGTCCGCATGACTTAATAGTGCAAAATAACAATTTTATTCAAGTAACTTAACCTGAAAAAGAGATGAGGATGAGAAAGAAAGTAAGGATTCATTTGTATCGTGATGCGGAACAAGTTTTTAGATGATTACTTTGGTTGTAGTTTTTACAATTATTAATACTTCAAAACATGTTTGATATGAAAATGGAAAATTGCCTGCAAACTTAGATAAATTTAAAACATGTTTGAGATGAGTTTCTGAGAAGAGTGAAAATAGTCTAAAGCATTTGATTGACATGGTTTGGAAACAATATCCCGTCATTTTCTTAATATTGAATCCATTCCAGTGGGTTTAATGTGCATCATGTGATTGTCAGACACATAGGACTTGAAAATTCTTGACCTGTACAGAGGATGTCTTTCAACTGGTATTAGTGTTTGGTCAACTGCCTTTGGCCCGGTCATCTGAGCTAACTTTGGTCAGTCCAGTGGGAGGGCTTGATCCATGAAGGAAAGTATTTTGTTAAAAAATGGTCCAAGCCTTTATTTAGGACTGTTTTTCAAGGATTCAAATCTGCCTATCCAGTTTTGGTAACTCTATGTACACCTATTCTATGCTGTAGTTTGCATGAACTGGGTTGCATTTAGTTTATGTGTTCTAATCTGTCTGCTACAGAAGACAGATAAGTAGTAGGTTGCATTTAGTTTGCGTTGTATAGGTTGTTGGGCCTTGCTTTTTATTATACATTATATTATCATTATTACCTCCACAATTTGATGAGTCTTCAATAGACTAACATTTAGCGATATATTTCTTCTGCAGAAATTTAAAAGTCGGGTATACTCTTCTGCAGTTACAGGTGGGGTCCTTAACCATGCAGTCTGAGAACCTTTTCCAGTCTTTTTTATCAATGATTGACTTTTGTTAATTTTCGTTATTCTGGGTCCTGTTATGTAGATGATGCATTGAGTTAACCGCAACCTCTTTTTCTTTTACTTTTGTATTCTAGTATAGATATGTTATCTCCTGAGCATATAGTTACCTATTTCATTATGACCAACATTAGAAAATGAATGACAGAACTAGTCATTAATCTTTTGATCCAACTCTTTATCACAGAGTAGTGAATTGTTTACCGAAGCATAATATAATATGTTTATATATTTTGATGATATATTTTCAAAAAAGTATATTGATTGTACACATTCTTTAGTGCCTACTCCACGCTATAAAATTTGACAGAGCTCATTTGGTTTAACTTCTCACAGGATGAGCCTGACGTTTAGAAGCGGACGAATTAATTCTCATATTGTTGTTCAGAGTATGATGATTGTTTTTTGTTTTATATTTCAGTTCCTGCTAAAGCAGTTGAAGCTTACATTGATGCAAGGAGGACGATTGAAGAACAAATTCGAGTAAGTTTTAATTTTTTTTTAACCTTTTTTCTCTGCTTCCGCGTTGTGATTTTGATTGTAACTCTTGTCTAAAGAGCTTACGGTTGTTTGACTCAAATGTTTCTTACTCTCATATAGGGCTATACTGAACCATATGCGGAGAAGCTTCTTCCAGATTTGCATCCCATGGAGAAACATGTTTTTACCCTTGTTCTGGATCTCCAGGAGACATTACTATACTCTTATTGGACGGTAAGGCTGGTTGAGGCATTTTTATCCCCAACATAAGACATTGCACTCTTATGCTGGCAAGATTTGGCATGTTCTTAGAAGATTTATTTGGTAGTCTTATGTACATTTTTATGCAATCTCATGATTTCTAAGCAATGAATTTTTTCCACATTTGTTCATGTCTTCGTAAAGTGTTCTGCAGTGCAGTTTGGTAGTCTTATGTTCATGTTTATGCGATCTTGTGATTTCTAAGAACGATTTTTTTCCACATTTGTTCATGTCTTCTTAAAGTGTTCTGCATTACAGTTCAGAGCCTTGAAGGGTGTTTTTTTCTTTTCGTTTTGGTGTGCTAAATGACACTCATGTTTCTTTTTGGCATATAAAGCGAGAAAAGGGCTGGCAGACTATCAAAAGACCTGGAGTTGATGCTTTTTTGGAACATCTTGCTCAGTTTTATGAAATCATCGTGTATTCAGACTATTCAAATATGGTATTCAGTATTTCACTTATACGTTGTCGTTACTTTTTGTTCTCTTGGAAATTACTGACAGAGTTGTACTGGTTTTTGGTAAATGTAGTATGTAGATCCTGTAATGGAGAGACTGGACACCAAGCATTGTGTACGATATAGGCTGGGAAAGGCTGCCACTAGGTATCAGAATGGAAAACATTATAGGGTAAGTTTGTTGGGCATTTGTTTCATTACATGATGTTCAATTTCCTCTTTTCTGTACCTTTTTGTTGATTTACAGCTTTGAACATGGTATTTATTTTGTATGTATTGTGGCTCTAGCCTTTGCCAACGCAGTATCTCTAAGCAAATTGCTATTTACTCTCTCCTGCAACCAATAAGCTTACTTGTATGCCATGTCAAACCATGAAATAATTGATGAACTCCAATGTGCATTCATTCGAAACCAGTTTCATCTCTTTATTGGTTAATTCATATTCTATTCTGATTGTGACATATGTGATTAGTAAAGATATGAGATGTAGTTCCTCTTGGCAGGACCTTTCAAAACTTAACAGAGATCCAAAAAAGATCATCTATCTGAGTGCACACGCACGAGAAAATAGTCTTCAGCCTGAAAATGGTGCTGTAATAAAGCCATATAAGAATGAGTTGGATGACACAGCTCTTGTGGATTTCATACCATTTCTTGAATGTAAGTCATCTGTGATTTTCATTTCTTGTAGCACCAGTGGACTTCACATGATTTCTATGTTAAATCAACTCCTGAAGCTTGTGAGAAATGCGTTACCGCCTCATTGTGCTTGGTTTATGTGCAGTTGTTGCCCGCAATCCTCCAGCAGATATTAGGCAAGTACTAGCATCGTATGAAGGGCGTGATATTCCTGCAGAGTTCATTAGGCGATCTAAAGAGCATCAAAAGTAAGTCTTAGTGTTTGTCTTTAATTTTGTGATTAAAAAGGTCAACTGTGTCATTTTCATGTTTATTCACTTAATGCCACATTAACAAGTCACTAACACAATAGCTGTTGTTAATCCTCTCCTATTTGTACATAGAAATCCTAGCATCCTCAATACGACATGTTTGAGATTCATTGTATAATTCTTAGGGTGAAGTGCCGATTTAGTTCCTGAACTATTACCTTAATGAAAATTAGGTTCCTGAATTTATTTTTTGGTAAAATAAGTCCCTAAATTCATTAAAAATTGCTAATTTCATCCCTACTATTATATTCAAAGCTATTTTATCCAATTTTTCTTCAACTAAGTCACTTGACACACTTTAGAGTGTAATACCATCATTTTCTCGCCTATAAGCCCTTCACATTTCATATAGGTTGCGAATCTAACATCTAATTTATCATCCGAAGTTAACTTACACTACTTCTTATGTAAAACTACCAATTTACCCTCCAAAATTAACTCCATACACTATTTCTTTATGGAAAACTACCAATCTACCCTCTGATGTGTATCACATGCAAGTAACGTGACTTAAATTGACGGAAAATTGAATATAGTAGCTTCGAATATAATATTATGGATGTAATTGGCAGATTTTTGTAATTTAATGACTAATTTTTCTTAAAAAATAGTTTAGGGACCTAATTTTCGTTGAGATGATAATTTAGAGAGTAAATTGGCAATTCACCCTAATTCTTATACTACTGATTTTAGTATTGTGTGATGTGAGAATCTGTCTCAATCTATGACATTGCAGGCGAATACAAGAATCGAAGCAGCAGGGTCGATTTTGGCGACGTTGAGATCAGGAGGCCGAGTCAAGAGATTTGTAAAGACTAGGTGATGTTTTCAAGTACAACTGGCTGACGGATTTTCGAGTCAGTGTCAAAGTAGCTATCGAGAAAGTTCCGGAGAAATGAAATTTTGAATCGATCATAATTCTTTTGCGGCATGGATTTGACATTACAAAGTGTGATATTTTGGCGGAAAATTTCTATGAACAGCAGAATTTTGGCTCACAGCAATTGATATTTTGTAATGCCCTGGGAACAAAGGATTTGTAACTCGTTTATTTTCGTCGTTTCCAGCATCTGTGTTGATAAACATGTCTATGGACTGATTAACTGGAAACATATTTTATTCTTCTGCTGCTCCTCCCTTTTTCAGTTTTTTTGTATTTTTATTTTTAATTTTTAATTTTATTCATCAAATGTCTTCCATTTGCTTAATGGCAGAAATAGGTACACCTTCCTCACCATTTTGTTTTCTTTTTGCAATCTTTTTGATTTTTCACCTACGTTACTAAACGATGACTACAGTAGAGACCAGTATTTCTGTAACTAGCCAAACTCATTTCATAATTAGGTAAATCAAAACTCTCAACTCATTTTTAGTTTTCTTTCATAGTTCTTAGATCCTTAATCATGATTTATGTAAAGCCAACAGTAGCAGCTGAGGTATTGGGTAATATCAGAGTGCCTGGCGAATAACGAATACAAAATTATGATATTATTCATTCAATTGAAATCAAATGGACAAGAGTAAAGACAACTATAAACTAAGTTATTTCTCAAACTATATTACAAGCATTATATATAGAGACTTGAATTTAAGAAACCCTACTGTGCAAAATTCCAAATATACCCTGATATAAAATCCAATCAAATCCTTAATTAAATTCTTAAATAAACTTATAAATTTCAACACCCTTTGTCACACTCGGATCCGAAGATATGTTCAGAATCAACACGTGACGTCACTTACCTATGTACTTATCCAGCTATCATGTCTCGCCTTTGGGACATGACCAAAAACAAACTGACAGTTCAACAGTTTCCTCTTATTTTATGGTTGCATCTAACATTTGTGTTAGATTGTCTACATGCCCCGGACAGGATCATGCCATCGTAATTCACCCATCCAAACTTTCTTGTGGCATTATCTAGCAAAAAAACATAGAGTTCTAGAATTGCTCAATGAAACTCATCGAACATGACTCATTAGATTCCAGATTATTTAACAGCCATTTAACAACCAGGATGGCTATTTCATCTTCCACATATCTTATAATGATTTCCAACACAATCCTACAATCACAATAAATAATTGATTCAAAGGTCCACAATTAACATACAACTACATTGATCAACCAACCAGATTAAATATCACTTCACTAGTTTTAATAAAGCTAACCTCCATAATGTTTGCCATATTTCTCTACTTGAAATCCAGATATCCAGCATTGTAACCCTAAGTTACAACCACAAGTGGAAATTTGAGCAACTTCTGTCACGCCCTAATCCTAAAATATGTTCAGGATTGACACGTGACGCCACCACACACATGTTCATCTTTCATGCCCCGCCTTCGAGACATGACCCAAACACAAATCAGTGGTTCGACAACACATTAATATTTTCTTTTTATGTTATGGTTGCATATAACCTCTGTGTTAGACTACCTACGTACCCTAAGGCAGGATCAAACCATTCGTAACTTTGACATTTGTCATGGTACTTTATAGCAGAAAACATAGAGTTCCAGAATCACTCAATGTAACTCGTCGAGCATAAATCACTAGATTTCAGACTACATAACAAAACCATATGACAACCAGGATTTTCATTTTGCTATCCACATCCATTACAATGTTTTTCAACATCATTCCATACTCACATCAATTAATCGATTTAATGACCCAAAGATGAATAATATAGCTATGCTAATCCACCAACCAAATCAAGTATTAATTCACAAAATTTAGTAAAGCCAATCATTGTATTTCTTCACTTGGATCCCAAGCAATGTTGTAATCCCTAATTTACCAACACAAATATTTATCCTGAGCAATTTATGTTCACACTAATCTAGGGTTTTAGACTAACTCAACATAATTGACCAAAAGCTGGGATTTTGGACCACTCAACGAAATCTCACTAGGAAGTTGTCGTCCATTGCAGATTTACCAAGCAAAACCATAGGCATGCATCAAATGGTGTGGCCCCTAATGTCGATGAACCAAGCAGGACCACCCATGAGCACCATGTAACCAAGTAGGTAGTGGCCCCCAATGCGGATTAAACAAGTAGAGTCACCCCTAGAATGTGTATGGTCCCCTGATGCAGATGAACCAAGCAAGATCATATCCTATAGTACTAGGTAGTGATCACCCATCGCTGATATACCAAGCATGATCACGCATAGGATGTGTATGGTCCCTTATCGTAGATAGACCAAGCAGAACCATATACATAGTTTAATAGTGTAGGTAGTGACTACCTATTGCAGATATGCCAAGCATGAGCACCCCTAAAATACATATGGTCCGCCATCGTGGATATACCAAGCAGAACGATAATTTATAATACTAGGTAGTGATCACCCATCGCAAATATACTAAGCATGATCACCCCTAGAATGCATATAGTCCCTCATCACGGATATACCAAGCATGATCAACCCTAGAATGCGTATAGTCCCTCATCGCGGATATATCAAGCATGATCACCCATAAAATATATGTGGTCCCCCATCTCGGATATACCAAGCATGCCCATAATCTATAATACTAGGTCGTGATCGCTCATCGTGGATATACTAAGCATGACCACCCTAGAATGCGTGTGGTTCCTCATCATGGATATACCAAGCAGATAGTGGTGAAGCCATAAATTATCGTGAGAAGGGGCGGAATTTAAAAGGGTAAAAGATTCCAAAAATGACATGCCCCAACCCCGATATCCCTACATACCAAGGTAAGCACATGCTAATCGACACTCGAGGGTGATGAAGCCATTTTAACATGCATGCAAGTAAAGAATAAGTAATTAGAACGATCATGCAAAAGCGGGAACGTGTTCAGAGTATACACCTACTAAAATAATATGGAAGAATTACTAGGAAAAGATATGAACAAAGGAATGATACCGATACTGAGGACACTCGAGGATACCTATTAGAGTCCTGACGCCGGGATCATATATCTTGATCCTAACTCCTGAGGGGGCGCAAAAACAGAAAAGGTGAGTGGACCAAAGTTTATAATAATACTAATAATAGGAAAACCATTTCTATTTTTGAACATAGTAACCTCCTGTTTTGAAAACACATATATAATACTACATATAGATTCATGAAAAATCCTAGCATGCCATACAAAACATTTGTAAAACATGTTCGTGTAAAATCATGCTTAATAATGCTGAAAACGTTGCCCGAATGCAAATTCGTAAATCTCATCGATGATGTACTCAACTAGGGGTATCATAGTCACTCGAAGGCAGTACCTATCCATCACCCAAGGTGAAGCTGAATAACATGTCCATCACCTGAATGTGAAGCTGTATAAAATAACATACATCCACACCGACACTAGCTGTGGCTAGTGAAACTGTCCGACACTGCTTTCGGTAATGAAGCTGGGGGTATATCATATATCATATATCATATCTCTCTCCTCCTCATCAATTGTGTCCTATGGCCATAGACATTTATACCCGTGGTGTGCGGGTGTGCCGTATGATAACCCACTAGGTAAGTACCAAAAACATATCTCAAAATCTCGTATCAAACATCAGAGCTCAAAAGCTCAAACTTGGTCTCATAAATCCATGATAAACCATAATCATAAATCCATAATAGACATTTTTGAATCCATAGAATTTCATAACTAACAATCCAATGATTCATAACCTTTAGTAATATATAAATCCAATAAATCATAATTATTCCGTAAAAGCAATCTAAACAAATTATAAGTATGAAAATCCGTAAAACATATTATAAATCATGCTCCATTCATGAAATATGCAATGCATGCTAGGCTACCACTCACAGATATTTTATTGCCCGATAGTCGCTCGAACTAGCATGAATGGGATCCCTTCCACTGATGCACCTAAACGCGCATAAAGACCATTTAGTAAAACTCTACTAAAACGGTCGAATTTGGGAAAACGGATGGCGGATTAGAACTCGACACGTCGAGAAACCTAAGAAGGGTCCTTGAGTTCCCCCCATACGCCACCAGGGGAGGTGGCCGGAAGGCCACGCGTCTCCGCATGTGACGGTTTCCAGAGAACGGAAACCCTATTTTTTGACTAACTCTAAAAATTACCAAATTTTACAGGCAAGTAGATCTTAATGAGAGGCACAATTTTCATACCTGGGCCAAAGTCCAATTCGGTCAGGAAACACCTCAAATCACCCTCGATCTGCCGGAACCCTAGAAGTGGGTGCTTTCCAATTCGTCTTCAAATCAAACTCTGACGCCCTAAAACTTATGGGTGGTGGTTGGTGGTGGTACTTGCAGAAATGGCGAATTTTCACCGATTTCCCCACGGTGCCGCCAGCGCTATCCCCACGAAACCAAGACAAAAAATTGTCGGGTTTGTGGTGGAACTTGAAAAATGAAGGTCGTGGAGTCGAGTGCAGGTGGTGGCAAACCTTGGATCATCGGAAAAACGACGGAAAAATTGACGGAAACCGTCATCAGGAACCAAGTCGTGACATGGAGCCGGTGGGGGGATCCGGTGCTTCTCATTCTCTCTCCCTTCCCTTCTTTCTTTCTTTCCTCATTGGTCACCCTCTCTTTTCCTCTTTCCTGATTAGGCAGCACCCTCATCTTTTTTTCTCATTTCTCTTCTCTCTCATCCGTCCATCTCTCTTCTTTCTCTTCTTTCCTTTCCATCCTAGCCACAAATGTGGCATCATCTCATGGCTCCAACAAAATCTGGAGCCTTCCAGATTTATGGTCAAATGACCATTTTGCCCTCGACTTCGTTCGTTAATAACTCCTTCGTTATAACTCCAAATTCTGTTTCGTTTACGCTCTCGCGTTCGTAGTGATGAGTACTATGAGGATACGCCAAGAAAATAGATCTTACATGGCACAACAAGGCGGTCAACAAAAGTCAACGTTTTACCTCGGAGGGCATTTTCGTAAATTTACATATTAAAATTATAAAAACCGTAATCTTTGGGGACGGTTCGTTACAAAAAAAATTTAAACAACTAAATCCTTTTAGATAATGGACAATATTAATTTCGTTCAACACAAATTTAGACAATCGAATCATTTTTGTATACTCTGATCCACCATTACAAACCAACAGACATTATTGATGAACTTATAATTTCAAAACCCATTTAATTGAGAATTCAGTAGCAACAAAAATTAGCTAGGATATCAACTTCCGCTCAAATATAATCTCTCTCTTACCAAAAACAAATGGACTATCAAAATATCAACAAGTTGTAGCTAAGGCTCCCTTAATAACTGAGTCGAGAAGTAAAAAACGACACCCAAGATTATAGATATGGGTAGAGCTGGCAAAGCTTGATGTTACATTGACCACAAAATAAGAGTGCACTTGAGTCCCGAAATAATGGCAAGATAACACTGTAGAAAACGAAATCCCCTAGACCAAGTTTAATACCTTTGTATTGAACATTTTGCTACCTTCTTTTCATCTCTATTACCGTCACTTTCCTCGTTCACTACCTCAACATTAACAACAGTATACTCAGAATTACCACCATTTTCATTCCCATTTTGATTCACATTGCCCGGAAACTGATTCGTTAGATAATTCTTTGAGGCATTAAATCAAACACATGAAGTGTGTATAAAGACTACCAAAAAGTAGTACGAGAGATAGATGGAGGAAGTCTATCAAACACCTGGAGATAGGTGGATGAAGACTATCAAACTCTGTCGGCGACCCACTCCTAATTCTGTTGTTCGACGACGAAGCATCAGACGCCTAAAGTTTCAATATTAACTGATCAATTAAGCAATTGGCAATCCCCAAATGAAAAAAAAAAAAAAAAATCTTTCAACTCGAAATTTCTTATGAAACACAAAATTCAAATACCTAGAAACCCATTTGTGCAAAAACTAATTGAATTAGAAAAGAATGAACCATTGAGCTTTTGGGGTTGGGGGCACGCACTAATTCCTACGTTTTGTCGGTCAAATAGCCTTCTTGTGTGACCTTCAAAGCCTGATTAATGCGGTGGGGGGGGGGGGGGGGGGTGGGGCCCGAAAAGAACGAACCTCTGAGCGTTATGTGCTTTGATTTGTTCTGGAAATAGGGGAACGAGGTGAAAAGGTAACGGGCTAAAGGCTCACACGTCGTACCACTTAACTTTTTTTAGATCACAAAACGAAACGGCGTCGTTTTGCTTAATGATTTAAAAAAATAAAAAATTAACGCACTCTGTTGCAGCAGCAGAAAACCAGAGAGCGGGCTGAGCAGCTATCACTTCTAACAGGACCAGAGGGGCAGAAACCACCACTCCTAGGCTTGATTTCCGGACGAGAAGAGGGGTGGCCATCCTCCTTGCTCCTCTGTAGCTTTGCCAGTGGAAGCAGAACCATAGGCATAGTCTAATAGCGTAGGTAGTGATCGCTTATTGCAGATATACCAATCATGATGATCCTTAAAGAACGTATAGTCCCTCGTTGCGAATATACCAAGAAAGACCATCCATGTACTACACTGCTACATGGTGCAGTCACATCATCACACATCACACCTCTTACTTTAACTCAACACCTATGATTTACACGTGAGTAAATACACTATCAATCCCACGTGACTAACAAAATATATTGTCATACAAACATATAAGTTCTACATAATACTTCTAATATGGTTTCATGCTCGTCTTTCATACTAGCAATCACACATATCGTTATATCATCTAGAAGTTCAATAATCACATAAATTTCAGTAAGGTGCCAATCGCATGCAAACGGAAGCATACATCCCTCAGGATGGCTCGCTGGCCAAGGTAGACCCACTAGGCTCTATGAGATATCTAGTAAGGTTAATTTCAGTACTTAAGAATGATTCAGAACATTTTGACTAGAAGTCAACCCTCAGTCAACGGGGTCAATGGTATGGTCAACAACCCTAGTAATCCAATCCGGAAAATTCGTATGTCAAATTTCCGTTATGTAAATTTCTAAGGACCTCATATAATGCGTATAGCAACATACTATAATTTCATAATGACCCAACTGTCAGATCCTCGTCTACTACAAAGGTTAATAATCTAAGATTATTCAATCCGGAAGATATGTACATCGGATTTATGATCCGTAAATTTCTAAGGTCCTCACATAATACATATAACAACATACTATAATTTCATAATGATCCAACAGTCGGATCCTCGTCTACTACAAAGGTCAAGTGGCGGCCATTTACGAAACTATGATCAAACAACAGAATCATGCCAAACGGACAACAGAATTGAATTCAGGGCATGAAACTAAGCATAGAAACACAAGGTCAGTTTTTTGCATCCATTAGTTCAGACTATTTATACAGAAACCAAAACTAAAAACGCGTTTATTCTTAAAAACAAATACATGGAACCATATTTAATGGTAGAGTTTGTTCTTGTCGATTTGTTTATTGAAGAATTCCACACAGGGAATTAGCTTTGCCGTCAAGCAATGCATTTGCACAGTTGTGCCGTTGAGCCAACGTCCAATTGGTACTCCATCAGTTTTTTGGACATTGACATGATACATACTTTTCAATTGCCATCTTAACGTTATTAGTGATATATATATTAAACGTCAAACAACCAAGTGTGTATTCGACAATGATTAAACATACGAAAATCATAGATAAGGGGCACATGTTCGGACAAAAATGACCAAAAAATTATAGAAATTGTGTGTTGTGTCCCGACCCCAAGAAAAAGTCGGGTGTGTGTCTACATTCTTAGAAAAATAAACCATTATTAAATTGAAAAAAGAAAATATTATAAACATTGTCGGTGTGGTTTGAGCCAGGCAATAGGTTCAAACCCTGTGATATTTCTTGCGGTTCATCCCATAGTTTATAGGTGTAGCTGTGATATTCAACGTAATTTGTAAATGTGGTAGATATTATGTTTTAATATAATAGATTGCAATTTATACTCCACTTCATTGAATAAATAATATATATCGTTGTACGTAAAAATAAATAAATAAAGGAGATTGGGTTTGTCAACTAGTTTTCTCAAAGGTAAAAAACATTTGATTAATTAAAAAAAACAGTGAACATCATCGATAAAGAATACAAGTCCATTATAACAAATGCAACATAAAAACAATACAAACCTAACTACATAACATCCAAGCAACCAAAAAATAACGCCCATAAAGACAAAACTTACATCACTTTCTAAAGAACTTGAAAAAAATGACGCTTTCCATAAAGATGTTACCTTATGATAATATTCTTATAGAAGTGGTAAGAAATGTTCCATCGAATTATAGAAAACAAGGCTGGTTCTTGTGATTTTTTTTTTGTTTGATGCTCTTGTGAATTTCTGTGTGTGTGACGAGATATTTGTCATTTTATAAAGAGTAATGCTATACTAACTATCTGGTTATACTTTCAATTGTACTCTCTCTCTCATCGAGATAGAGCTCATCAACGCATATGAGTCTCCTTTCTATTAGAGATGGTACAAATAATTATATAATTTGATGGTTAAAATAGCATTTTTGTTTTACAAAATAGGGTTCGTGGAATCTTCCCCAACAAAACAAAAAAATAAAATAAAATAAGTAATTCATGAAAATCTCCAACCCCACACAAGAAACAGAAAGCGATTGCGTCCGTTTACTCCAAGTCAAGTTGTGGATAGATATTTGAAAACCAAAATCCACCACCCATTTCTTAAAGGGAATTGTTATTAGCATTCTAAAAATCTCATTTTACATTCCAAACTTTCTATATTTGGAAAAAAAAATATATTGATGAGAAGTGTAGAATGAGATTTTTGAAGTGCTAATAACATTTCCCTTCTCAAATCCTATGACACAAAAAATTCTCCGGAATATAACAACTGTTGAGTCGTTATCATACAACAACTGTATTGCATAGATTGTAGTACAAACCCCTCTTCCCATATTTTCCACTTTCATCTTCTTCGTACAACTCTCTTTTTTTTTCACCCAATAAGTATGTACTACAACCAAACCTTCAAACTTCAACCCCCACCATTTATAACCACACCCACAACTAAATCCGTTTAACCCAATGCCCCTCTCTCCCTCCTCTCCAAACCCAAAAGTCAACAACGATGGCTCCACCTCTCCCTCGCTTACTCCTCTTCTGTTCTCTCCTCCTCCTTTGCCTCACCATCCCCGCTTTAGCCCACAGCGGCCACGACGACGACGACGAAACTGAACCCGCCACCAACGACAGCGAAACCCCGCATGACCTCCGTTCGAGGCCTCTAATACTAGTCAAGATTTGGTGCCTCATCATAATATTTTTTGGGACGTTCGTACCCGGAGTTTCGCCTTATTTCTTCAAGTGGAATGAAGGGTTCTTGGTTTTGGGTACGCAGTTTGCTGGAGGTGTGTTTTTTGGTACGGCGATGATGCACTTTCTGAGTGATTCCAATGAGACTTTCAAGGACTTGACCAAAAAAGAATACCCTTTTGCATTTATGTTGGCTTGTGGGGGATTCTTGCTTACAATGCTTGCTGATTGTGTCATTTCCTATGTGTTCCTCAAGAATAAGAGCGGTGTGTCTGCTGCTGATCTTCAGGTTCAGGGTAAGTGCTTTTGGTGTTTTAGATTTTGTTCTCTTTGCTTGCTTAGTGAGTGAAATTTCTTGAACGGGAAATGATTAAGACGCACACTTTTCAGCCTTTCACACGCCCTCTTTAATCATTTCCGTCGATTTTGTTTGATTCTTTCAAATCAGATGGCTAGAAGCATAGAAATATACTTTCCGCCTGTTTTCCTTTGAATTATTCAGTTCGATGACCAGAAATATAAAATTATAAAGGGACTAAAAGTGTGTTGAAAATCAGTCCTTGAATAAACAACTGTTTGATGTTGGATTTTTGTTTTTTGGTAACAACTGTAGTCTATGAGATTTGAACTCCGACCTCCTCAAACTTAACAAAGTGGAGACGGGGGTGCCACTAAACGAACCGTATGTGTGTTTTTGCTGAGAATTGTGATTGCGACAATAATTTATGAAGCAAAACTAGGCTTGAGGTTGACTATAAAACTAAGACAGTCGTGATAGTTTATTTTTCACTACAGGTAATATTGAGCAGGGAAAGGGTGGTCAATATGGCACTCAGGTAAGATATATACTTGCTAATTTCATATATCTTCTGGTGGTAATCGTATCAGGATTTCCATACGTATTGGGGGATTACTTGGTGGCCGTTCTGAGACTAACTCGAAATTTGTTTTTGATTGACCCGGCAGAGCCATAACCACTTTGCAAATGCAGTGGTTGCAAGCGCTACTTCACTTGGGGACAGCATCTTGTTGATAGTAGCCTTGTGTTTCCACTCTGTGTTTGAGGGCATTGCAATTGGAGTTGCTGAGACTAAATCCGATGCTTGGAAAGCCTTATGGACAATTTCTCTTCACAAGGTATTTGCGGCCATTGCCATGGGCATTGCTCTCCTTCGAATGATGCCTAACCGTCCCTTCTTATCATGCGCTGCCTACGCTTTTGCATTTGCTATTTCAAGTCCTATTGGTGTGGCAATCGGAATCCTAATAGATGCGACAACCCAAGGAGCTGTGGCTGATTGGATATTTGCGATTTCAATGGCTCTAGCATGTGGAGTGTTCATATACGTAGCAATAAACCATTTATTGGCAAAGGGCTATACACCCGACAGAGCAGTTTCAGTTGACAAGCCCCAGTACAAGTTTCTGGCAGTTTTGTTGGGCATTGGGGTAATAGCTGTTGTGATGATTTGGGACACTTGAAGTCATTGTTCGTGCATGATTTGTTTGTGGAAGATTGCGTTCGGAAGTATAGATTCGTTAGTAGCAAGGCAAAGGGTTGATATATGTGATTTTGGTTTTATTTTGATTTTTGCAATCATAAGTTATTAGTTCAGGATGGAGAGCAGTGTTGTAATGATCGCCAAATGTTTTTAATTCGTATGCATATTGATACAGTTATAAACAGATGCTTTCCGGGTTTATATATATAAGCAATATTTGGGGCAGAGGATTCGAGCTCAGTACCTCAGGTGCAGGAGTAAACATCCTTAACCACTTATGACCAGTCCCTTGGCCTTTCCAGGTCAAGCAGCGTATCCTAATGCCATTGAACTACAGCCTATTGCCATCGTCTTGTGTATTCATTTCTTCTGTTTGATTCGCACAAGATTCACTTCTCAAGTCCAAAACAAGCTGTATAATGACACACTGAACCGTTCATTTTTTTCATGCACCACTGCAGAATGGCTTGCTACAATTTTCTCAAGCTCTCTCTCCTCCTCTGCCTCATCCTGGGCCAACAGTGGCCAAGATGACGATGAAAGCAACAAGAGCGACAATGTTCACACCCTTCCCTCCAAGCCTCTAATACTGGTGAAGATTTGGTGCTTGGTTTTGGTGTTTGTTGGGACATTTGGAGCCCGAACATCACTCTACTTCTTTAAATGGAACGAGGGGATCTTGGTTCTTCGCACGCAATTTGCCGGGCCTGTATTGTGTTCATTCACTTCTTGATGCATGCCAATAACTGTGATCCTATGCTATGTTATTTTATGCTTACACCAAACCTTCAACCTTTTCTCCTGCACCAGTAGAACATGGCGTGCTACAATTTCCTCAAGCTCTCTCTCTCTCTCTCACTCTCTCTTCCTCTTCCTCACCCTCTCCACATTGGCCTATATCAGCCACGATGATGTTGAAAGTGAAACCAACAAGAACGACATTCGCAGCCTTCGCACCAAGCCTCTAATACTCGTAAAGATTCGTGCACAGGTTTTTTGTTTTTTTTTTTTTGGGACATTTGCAGCCGGAATGTCGCCCTACTTCTTAAAGTGGAACGAGGGGCTTCTGGTTCTAGCCTCACAGTTTATTTGTGGTATTTTTCTGGGAACAGCTCTCGTGCACTTTTCAGATTGATTCAAACAACACTTTCTGTGGTTTCGTATGTGTATACTAAGCAGGACAGTGACCCTCAAGTTTAATGTTTCCGGACCATCCCTTCTTATCATGCCCGGCATATGGTTTTCTGCCTCCATTTCCAGTCTAACTGGTATCGGAGTTGGGCACAACTCAAGGTAGAAGGCAGATTGGATCTCCGCCATTTCGATAGGTGTCACATGCGGCGTGTTCATATACGTATCCATAAACCATCTGCTTTCAAAGGGCTATACAGCTCACATGGCAGTCTCCGTTGACACACCCCATTACAAGTTTCTGGTTGTGTTGTTTGGGATTGTAGTAGTAGTATCGGTTGTCACAATCTGGGACACTTGATATAATCGTGCCAAGCTCGATGTCTATTTGATTCTATCCCCGATATCGCTGGTAAAATGAATAAAAATAATGCTAACTATTTGATTCTATCCTCGATATCGCTGGTCTATTTGATTCTATTCTTGATATATTCTTATAAAAATAGTAAGAAATGGGGTTTGGGGTTCGTGGAATATTCTTCAAGAAAACCAAAAAATTACAAATAAATAATTCATGACAAATCTACAACCCCACACAAAATACAGAAAGCGATTGCGTACATTTACTATAGGTCAAGTCGTCGATGGATGTTTGAAAACCAAAATCCACCACCCATTTTCTTTTCTTCTATGTCATCAAATATTCTAATAGTCCTCCGAAATATAGTTGTTAAATCTTTATTTTTTTATGTTCTAACTAAAAACTTCGAGTTTAAAAAGTTAGAAGTATCCGACAATTCAGATAACCATATTAAATCCTGTCAATATCATACAACTGTATTGGGAGTGTATTCAATTTCATCTTCATAGTACAACTCTCTGTTTTTCTTCCCCCCCCATAAAGTACGCACTACAACCAAACCCGTTAAAACCAATGCCCCTCTCTCCCTCCTCTCCAAACCTACAAGTCAACAACGATGGCTCCACTGTTGGTATATGGTCCAGCCCATGATGAATGTTCTAGATTATTCTAGTAAGCAAGTGAGGTGGCTAGAGCATGCTAGACAATTCTAGCATGTTATTAAGTTGATGGAAGAAGCTAGAGAGTACTAGCTTCCTTGGTTGCAAATGGAAAGATCTAGAAGCTACAATTTTGTGGCTAGTCTAGAATTATCTAAATTAGAGGTTGGTAGAATATTCTAGAAACTAGAAACTAGTTCTAGTTTGTAGAAGGAATTAGAAACTAGTAGAATGTCAAGCCCTCACATATAAATATGGGTGTAGTGTTGTAATCAAGTAACCAAGTGTGAGTAGCAAAGGATCAAGTCCAAAGCTAGAGTTCCACTCCAAGAGTGAGAGTGAGAGTGTTCCACTACACATTGTGTGAGTGAAGTTTAGAGTGATAGAAAGTGTGTGTTATACTTTCTTGTATTCATCAAGCCTTGTCTTTGGCTTGGTAAGACTACTCTTGTTGTACTCATCATTTTCATATAGTGAAGATTGATCGTTGTTCCGTGGACGTAGGCATAAATTGCCGAACCACTTAAATTCTTGGTGTCCATTTTTCACTTTACTTTGTGCATTCTCTATCTTGTAGTACCGACATTCCTAACATTCAACTCTCCCTTGCTTACTCCTCCTCTCTTCTCTCCTCCTCTTCTACCTCACCATCCCGCCTTAGCCCACAACGGCCACCATGACGACGATGAAACTGAACCCGACACCAACAACAACGAAACCCCACATGACCTCCGTTTAGGCCTCTAATACTAGTCAAGAATTGGTGCCTCATCATAATATTTTTTGGGACGTTCGTACTGGGGTTTCGCCTTATTTCTTTAAGTGGAATGAAGGGTTCTTGGTTTTGGGTATCCAGTTTGCTGGGGGTGTGTTTTTGGGTAATGCTATGATGCACTTTTTGAGTGATTCCAATGAGACTTTCAAGGACTTGACCCAAGAAGAATACCCTTTTGTGTTTATGTTGGCTTGTGGGGGCTTCTTGCTTACAATGCTTGCTGATTGTGTCATTTCCCATGTGTTCCTAAAGAACAAGAGTGTTGTGTCTGCTGCTAATCTTCAGGTTCAGGGTAAGTGCTTTTGGTCTTCTAGATTTTGTTCTCTTTGCTTGCTAAGTGAGTGAAATTCCTTGAACGGGAAATGATAAACACACACGCTTTTTAGCCTCTCACACACTTCTTTTTAATCATTTCTGTTCATTCTGTTTGATTTACTCAATCCACTAACAACAACAATAACAACAAAGCCTTTTCTCACTAAGTGGGGTTGGCTATATGAATCCTAGAAAGCCATTGGGCTCGGTTCTGTGTCATGTCTTTCGTTAGATCCAACTACTCTAAGTATTTTCTTAGAGTCTCTTTCAAAGTCTTCTTGGGTCTTCCTTTACCCCTTTGGCCCTAAAACTCTGTCCCATAATCGCATCTTCTAACTGGAGCGTCAGTATGCCTTTGTTTGATTTACTCAATCTGATAGCTAAAAATAAAGAAATTTACAGGTTTGTGTGAGTAGCTAAAAAGGTGTGTGAAAATCACATTCCCACCGGTTTCCGTTTGATTTATTCGGTTTGATGACCATAAATATAAAAATATAAAGGGACTAAAAGTGTGTTGAAAATCACTATCCTTGAATAAACAACTATTTGGTGTTGGATTTTTGTTTCTTCAGTAACAATTGTCGTCTATGAGATTTGAACTCTGACCTTTTCACACTTAACAAAGTGGAGAAGAGGGTGCCACTAAACGAACTGTATGTGTGTTTTTGCTGAGAATTGTGATTGCGACCATAATTTATGAAGCAAAATTAGGCTTGAGGTTGGTTGTAAAACTTGGACAATCAAGTGATAGTTTATTTTTCACTGCAGGTGTTTGGGCATGAATTTTGCTGGGAAGGGTCCCTGGCTCGAGCACACAGCTCCCCGAGGAGTTGGCACTTTGGTTGTTTGTTGGCTTCCTGCTTGTCGGAATGCTGCAAGAGGAGGACACAATTAGTTATGAAAGGTTGCATTTGTGGGGCCTTAGGTGTAGACCTTGAGGCTCATAATCAAAACTAACTGAGTGCGAAGGCATGCCACTGCCATCTCCATATGACAGATGTAGAACAAGTGTATTTAAACCGATTACTTGTGTCCCAAGTTATTCTGACTTTTTGTTATCAAAGGATTGTCGTGGATGGGTTAAGTCCACATTAAGTTCTTTTCTATGCCTTGAGACCAAGGACTTTTAATTCGTTATCTTGTATGCTTAAAGCGTGAAGGTCCAGATTTGATTAAGTCATCAGTTTAATTTACTTTTATGATAATAAAAGTACTAAGTGAACCAGATCTGAGAGTTAATGGAACTTTGGATCATCAAAAGACTGGAAACACTTGAAGGAAGATTTGTGAAAAACAAGTTTATTTGAGCAACATCAACAACATGCAATTAACAATTAAAAGGCGGAATCATGTTTATATGCACTCAAAAACAAAACTTAACCCATGAACTTCAAAGCCTAGTAGATTGGTGAACCAAGACTCAACTCAAAACAAAGTGAGTTGAGAAATCAATACCTTTGTAGATTCCTCTTTGCATAAGCAAAGGCTAATCACCCAAAGAGAGGGCCTTCATTCCTTGCATCTTAGATCCATGGATTTGGATGGATGAAAAGGTTTCTCCAAGTTCCCAAAATTGAGAACCTCTAAGTCTCCACACCAAGGCATATTGTAGAAGAAATGAGTGACCATGAGGAAGTAAGATTGCTAGATGTTTTCCTCAAGGGTGGCCGGCCTCTTTTAGAGCAAAGGGAGGTTTGTGTTCTCATCTTTACTCCTAAGAAAACCCTAAGGATGAAATGGCTATAAAGATGTCTTTATACCACCTCACAATGGAGTGGCAAACTTGCAATTAAGCCAAGTTCACTACCCTCCTCTAAATGGCCGGCCATATGGGATTTATTGGGCTATTTGGGCCTTTGTGAATCATTATTCATTAAGTTGTCATACAACTTAAGTCAATGGACTTGACGTTCGAAGCCCATTGGGCCTTAAGGTCCAAAACTATCCCGAGGTCTTTTAACGAACTTATTCGTTTGATTAATAATCATATTAATTAATCCTTGCCATAAACAATTAAACCATTTAATTATTCTTACTCATCTCCGTTGAATCTTCAATCTCTACTTTACACGGTGTACGATCCATTAGGTTCCTTTTAGCGAGGCAGTGGGCGATTCAAACTCTTTCAAATCGATTGTGAATTGAAACTTACTTTCAATTCTCCCGTTAGTGATAATACACTTTTAGGGCTTCCACAAACCATGGTTGACGCCTAGCAGCATGTCATGGTTACCCAAGCTAATCAGAAGAGGTGGAGAACTTATTCAGTTTTAGGATTACAAATGCAATACGGTCTTTCTCTAATACAATACTCTTGACCACATTGTTTGGTTTGATAGTTTATTCATGTCTACTATCCAATGTGAGTCTTGTGCTTATATGATTACCTTGAATGTGATTTGGAACACATTCCTAAATCTCATTCATACTTTGGCCAAAGATTCTTAATCATATCATAAAGTATTCTCCCTGAAACAGTTTGAAGGTTAGAGATCCTTTGTTGCGCATTCACTTGCCTCCATGGCTAAGTGGCTTAACCCCAACGATGCCGTGGACACCCTCCTGATGGAGTGACTTTGACATAATCAAAGATTAAGGACCTAACCACAAGACAACTGTGATGCCTCAGGTCAAAAGACTAATTTGCATTATCCCAACCATGAGTTCTCATGTGACATGAATATGAGAACTCTTCGTTGATCGTGTTCAGGGAACTCATTCTCTATTGAGCACCTACGTACTTGTCTTGATGTCACACACACCAATGACTCGAGACTAGTCACTCTCCCTGAGAGAAGACATAACACGTACTAATCTTAACGGACTGTCAATGCCCAATTGATAATCCTATGATCAGGAACGTTTAGGATGTGTCAACGAAAGAATGGTCTCATGAATCTAACTTCTTTAGATCGCATTCTTCCAATCACATATTCCTTGGACTTATCGTTTAAGCATATAACATTTATATGAGATGGCTCAAACAATAATCTTTGCCCTTTGCATTTAAACTACATTAGTTTGAAATGTCCGTAAAGTATCATCATATGATTGGTTTTAGGGCACATTTCCAACAGAAACAACTTGAATATAAACTGGGAAATGCATTATAACACTAGATCTATTAAGTGAAAGACAAAACGAAGAGAGTCAGGCAAGATTTCACCTTGTCGGG
Organism: Pyrus x bretschneideri; assembly: GCF_019419815.1. NCBI lineage: Eukaryota > Viridiplantae > Streptophyta > Magnoliopsida > Rosales > Rosaceae > Pyrus > Pyrus x bretschneideri. The sequence continues at coordinate 5,382,162 of NW_025999624.1, forward strand.
CAAGGTTAAACGTCTTGCGATCTTTTCTCTTGGCAAATTATGAAAGGATTGTATGTTAAAAGGGATGACTAGAAAAGAGTTTATGCATAGGAGATCGATACCACAACATTTAGGAAAAGGTAGTAGAGCTTTTACATAGGCAAAAGATGTTTTTCTAAGGAAATCTAAAGTTAAAAGGGTGTAGAGTCTAGACAAAACACGGCTTTCTGGGTATTTGCTTGAATGAGAGACAAGTTGTATATTTGTTTGTTTGATTGGTTGAGTGTTTTTGTCTTTCGGCCCTCTTCCTCCTTTTATAGATGAATTAGCCCGACTGCTTGTAGCTTTGTTCTTGCCCGAAAGCAATTGAAGGGTATTGACTCATCAGTATTTTACTTGTATTGCCACTGAAAAGTACTTTTGGGCTGAGAGTAGGTTGATTTCCATCAGTTGTCACTTCTCTCTTAAGCTCCTAGCCTTTGCATTAATGGGGGATCGCCAATTGGTCTTGATATGGACGGTCTGGGCTTGGTGTTGGGCTCTGGGCAAAACCTCTTCTCATTGAACTTTTTTGGGCTTTCTCTCCTCTAAGCCCAAAGTTAAATATTAGCCCAAACAATGCCCCCTTCAATGGTTGTTAAGCCTGCCAACCAAGGCGCTAATAATGATTGAACAACCGTCTTCTATTAACCACCATTGCACGCCCTCTTCTCGGGACTTGCACCGTTTCAAAAGCAACTGAGACCCTTGCACTAACCCACGAATTCCAACTGTCACTCGCCCATTCGCTATAAAACCCCCTTTCTAAAGCTAAACATTTTAACGAGTTCAAACCCCTTTAATTGTTAGAGTCATCAAAAACTTAGAGCCCTTAGTCGCTATTCTGATCCTTCTGTCAATGTCCAAAAGTACTCAAAGCTGCATGAATCAAGTTTTACTTCTTGACTGGTGAAGAGATTTCCACCATGCATCGTCCTCTTAATAGCTGTTTCAGTCGACAAACCCCAGTACAAGTTTCTGGCAGTTTTGTTGGGTATTGGGGTAATAGTTGTTGTGATGATTTGGGACACTTGAAGTCATTGTTCGTGCACAATTTGTTTGTGGAAGATTGTGTTCGGAAGTATAGATTTGTTAGTAGCAAGGCAAAGGGTTGATAGATGTGATTTTGATTTTATTTAGATTTTTGCTATCATAAGTTATTAGTTCAGGATAGAGAGCAGTGTTGTAATGATCTCCAAATGTTTTTAATTTGTATGCATATCAATACATTATAAACAGATGCTTTCTGGGTTTATATCTATAAGCAATATTTGGGGAAGAGGATTCGAGCTCAGTACCTCAGGTGCATGAGTAAACATCCTTAACCATTTATGACAAGTCCCTTGGCCTTTATAGGTAAAGCAGCGTATCCTAATGCCATTGAACTACAGCCTAATGCCATCGTCTTGTGTATTCATTTCTTCTGTTTGATTCGCAAGAGATTCACTTCTCAAAATCCTTTGATTAGAATCTTTAGATGGTATTGATTCATTCCTAAGGTTCTGTCCAAAACACAAGCTGTATAATAACACACTGAACCGTTCATTTTTTTTCATGCACCACTGCAGAATGGCTTGCTACAATCTTCTTAAGCTCTCTCTCCTCCTCTGCCTCATCCTGGGCCAACAGTGGGCAAGATGATGATGCAACAAGAGCAACAGCGTTCACACCCTTCCCTACAAGCCTCTAATACTGGTGAAGATTTGGTGCTTGGTTTTGCAGTTTGTTAGAACATTCGGAGCCAGAATGTCGCTCTACTTCTTTAAATGGAACCAAGGGTTCCTGGTTCTTGGCACGCAGTTTGCCGGGGGTGTATTGTGTTCATTCACTTCTTGATGCATGTCAATAACTGTGATTCTATGCTATGTTATTATGCTTACAATCCAAACCTTCAACTTTTTCTCATGCACCAGTAGAACATGGCTTGCTACAATTTCCTCAAGCTCTCTTTCTCTCTCTTCCTCTTCCTCTTCCTCTTCCTCTTCCTCTTCCTCACCCTCTCCACATTCGCCTATAGCAGCCATGGTGATGTTGAAAGTGAAACCAATAAGAACAACGACATTCGCAGCTTTCATACCAAGCCTCTAATACTCGTAAAGATTAGTGCATGGTTTTTGTTTTTGGGACATTTGCAGCCAGAATGTCATCCTACTTCTTAAAGTGGAACGAGGGGTTTCTGGTTCTAGGCTCACAGTTTGCTGGTGGTATATTTCTGGGAACAGCTCTAATGCACTTTTCAGATTGATTCAAACAACACTTTTTGTGGTTTCGTATGTGTATACTAAGCAGGACAGTGACCCTCAAGTTTAATGATTCCAGATCGTCCCTTCTTATCATGCCCGAAATATGGTTTTCTGCCTCCATTTCCAGTCCAACTGGTATCGGAGTTGGGCACAACTCAAGGTAGAAGCGGATTGGATCTCCGCCGTTTCGATAGGTCTGGCATGCGGCATGTTCATATACGTATCCATAAACCATCTGCTTTCAAAGGGCTATACAGCTTACATGGCAGTCTCCGTTGACACACCCTATTACAAGTTTTTGGTTGTGTTGTTTGGGATTGTAGTAGTAGTATCGGTTGTCACAATCTGGGACACTTGATATAGTCGTGCCAAGCAAGGAGCTTGTCGTTTAAGTAGTTAACTGCATTAACCCTGTACTCGATGTCTATTTGATTCTATCCTCGATATCGCTTGTAAAATGAATAAAAATAATGCTAAATATTGATAATCCTGTTCACCTTGATTCATGACTAGATTCAGGGACCAAACCGTGTAATTTAAAAGGTTCCCACAAAAACACAGATTCAGAATGGAAAAATTGGGATATATATGCAGTACAGACAATCAATGCAGTCTGTTCTTCAACCAATCACACAAATCATGATTATTAACACCAAAGTGAAACAGTTTATTTGAAAAGCTTCACCGTAAACAAATGGAAATACATAATTTTAGAAAGGAGAAAATCCCAACGGTTGCGAAACTTCTCCTTCAACACCTGTTTTAACTGATTTCAAGCAGGTGGCATTGCTGTTAAGAACTCTATCATCGTATTGTACAAACTGTCTCGTTTAGTCATTCAAAAGAATGACGTTCCGAATGAGAGATTCTACCTTGTGATATATTCTTATAAAAATAGTAAGAAAGGTTAGAGTATAATCAATGGTAGATCAATGGTAGATATAGTGCCACTTGTGATCTCAATGTAGGAGTAGTTAGTTACGATAGTTGGTAAAGCGGTTATGATGTATGGCTTTACTATAAATAACAGTTGTGATGTAATAACTTCTTAGTTAAGCAATAGTAATACAATTTACAGAAACCTTTCATTTCTCTCTCCGAGCTCTCTCTTTCTCTCTCTAAATTTCATCATTTCTTGATTAATGGTTGATGCTTAACATGGTATCCATCGCCAGTGTTGCTCGTGCATCTTCGATCCTATAATTGCTTCCGCTACTCTTCGCTCGCAGAGTACTTCGTCTTCTTCTCACAGTGATTCCTGCTATTGGTGCTGTGCTTCTTCAAAGATTGATATTTTCTAATTCGATTTCTAGGGTTTATGGGACGGTAATCTTCGATTCTCTCAAAGATTGGTATTTTCTGCATGCAAGGTGTTTGTGATATTGTTGCTTGCTTATGTCATTCTCTCAATTGCTATACACAATTATGGTGACTCTTTCCCAAGTCCAGATTGTTCAATCTCCCATAACCTCTCTTATTTCCACTGTTTCTACCTTTGTTCATGTGAAATTGTTTTAGATCCCACATCGCTCAAGGGAGAGGATCCTCTATACCTTATATTTACATGCCCACCTTCATATAGCACAAGGCCTTTTGGGAGCTCACTGGCTTCAGGTTCCATCGGAACTCCGAAGTTAAGTGAGTTTAGGCGAGAGCAATCCTAGGATGGGTGAACCGCTGGGAAGTTTTCATGCTATCTACCCCTTGCCTTGCTCATTTTGTTCAACATTCTGCAACCTCTAGTGTTGATAATAGCAATGTGGATTGTTCATCTGCTGTTGAAAATGAGGAATATTGTTTGGAAAATGCATGATCGTGCTTTAATGCAGCTACTTACTGCAATTCTATCTCCAGTAACTATTTCCTGTGTTATTGGCAATGTTAGCTCTCAAGATTTGTGGACCAGACTAAAGGAACAATTTTCCACTGTTTCTCGGACTAGTATCCTTCAAATGAAGTCTAATTTGCAAACAATCAAGAAAGGGTCTAATAATGTGTCTCAATACTTACAAAGATTAAGAAGCTCGAGATTATCTTTCTGTTGCTGGGGTACATTTTGCAAATGAGGATATTATGATTCTTGCATTAAATGGATTACCTCCCGAGTATAATACATGTCGATGTGTGATTAAGGGCCGTGAGAATGTTATCTCTCTTAAGGAGTTCAGATCCCAACTTCTTGCTGAGGAACTTATTGTTGAAAACAATGTTCACACTCCACTTTTGTTTGCTATGGTTGCATATAATTTCTCAGCTACCAAAGATTCAAACTCTCAGTTACATACCAATTATGGTCAATCTTCTAGTCAATCCAGTTTTTTCTCAAGAGGGAACATACAATTTAATTACAACAAGCAAAAGGGCAGGGGCAAGTTTAATCAAGGAGCAAAGTTTAACAAATAGTCTTACAATGTGTATCCTAATTCCACCTCAGGAGTTCTTGGATCCCCTCCAATTGCATATAATGGTGGCTTTCTTCCAGTCATTTGTCAGTTGTGCAACACATATGGTCATTTTGCTTCTTTTTGTGGATCAAGGCCTCCATCAAAACAGGGCTGTCATATTTGTGGGAAGACTAACCATTCTACTTGGTTTTGCTTTCATAATGACAAAGGGCCGAATTACATTGGTGCTTCTCAGTTTCCTCAATCCACTACTTCTTATGGACCTTCTTGATATCACTCTTAAGTACCAATGCCTCATTCTCAATCTCCAAATCAATCTCAAATGCATGCTATGAATACTATGGTCTCTCATCAACAACAAAGTTCTTCTCTATAGAATTCTCCTCAGTTTTGGCTTGCGAATTCAGGGGCCTCAAACCATATGATAGCTGATCTTCAAAATCCTGTCTTTGGCTTCTCCATATCTAACCACTGAGCTTGTTCAAACTGCTAATGGTGAAGGTTTGATTGTGTCCCATATTGGCATCAGTATTATAAAGCCTTCTGCTTATCCCATTGTGTTGAATTCCATCTTATATGTGCCTAAGTCGACTCATAATCTGTTATCAGTTCACAAAATATGTCTTGATAACAATTTTTGGCTCATTTTTTATGCCTATTGTTTTTGGATCCAAGACAAAGCCACATGGAGGATACTATACAAAGGCCTTTGCAGTAATGGACTCTATTGCATACCAACTCTTGCTTAATCTCAGTCTCACATTCATCAGCTTATTGCTTGTCTTGGACAACTTGTCAACTCCAGTGTTTGGCACAAACGTTTAGGTCATCTTTCTAATACTACCACCGCATTGATGCTGAACAATGCTAGTATTACTTGTGATCAAGGTCTAAAATATCAATGATATTGGAAATATCGGTAGTCCAAAAACACGGAAATTTCGATGGAAATATCGGGATATTATCAATATCGATAAAAATTGAATAAAAACCACGGAAATTGTAAGAAAAACTTGGAAATTTTTATTGAAACTTTGCAGGATGTTTATTTAGTCAATTATCTATTAGTTTATCACAAAAAATTGGAAGGAAATGCATTGCATGATGGATTTAATTGATTTAAGTTGATTATATAGCGAGCTGGCAAACATTGTGAGTGTAGAAAATATGTAGTAATTAATGAAAGAAATTTAAACACACCATAATCATTTATATATAATGAATTAGTACAATATTTTACACTTTATACATTGCATGGTAAGATACATGAGTGACTTAGTACCACATAGAGTTCTTATGAGGTTCAAAATTTTCACTATCTTCATCATCTCTATGTGTCAAAAGTAGATACTTGAAAAGAAATTGTCAAAGATTCATTGTCATGTCCAAATTTGTTTCTTGCAAAAAGAATTTAAAACAAAACCATATCTATAAATATTTTAGCATATTTTCACAAAAGCATAAGTGATATGGTGGTCAAGGTGTTGAAGGAGTAAAATGGGAGAGGTTCGAATCCCCTTGGTGTTTTTTTAAATATAGAAATTTATCCTAGATAATAAATATTAGCTTGCAAGCCTTGCAGACATCTTAACGACCATATAAATATTACAGGCTGATATGTAATAACAAACACATCTGTAGCAAGTTGGATAAGGCCCAAGTGCATGGTTGACAAAGGGAGGGGTTTGAATCCCTCTATGCTCAAGATTGAGATTTGTTAGCATTTTTCAAGTATATTTGGTTTTCATCTCGTGATATTGTCAATAATATAGCCATATATTGCCCAAATATATGCATTAAAATGTTGAAAATATTGTCTCTGATATTATCGCGATAATGTCAACAAAAATATCGATATATTGACGATAATTAAGTGGATAAGTGAAAATATCACCTTCTAAAAAAAACGATATTATATCGCCGATAATATCGATATTTTAGACCTTGCTTGTGATAAAGATGTTGTTCCTACTATGTGTCAAAGCTGTTTAAAGGGAAAATTTACTAGGTTACCTTTTCCATCAAGAACTCATCAATCTTCTACTCCATTTGAAATTGTACACAATGACCTTTGGGGTCCTGCGCCTTGTACTTCCAGAGATGATTTCAAAAACTATGTCACCCTTATTGATGAGTGTACTTAATTTTGTTGGATATTCCCTCTCATAAATAAATCAAATTTCTTTGCCACTTTTGTGAGTTTCTGTTCATATTTACATACTCAATTTTCTACTATTGTCAAAATACTACAAATTGATGGTGGTGGTGAGTATGTCTGTCACAAATTGCAATCTTTTTGACAACAACAATGAATTATACACCACAAATCCTGCTCATATACACCTCAACAAAATGGTTTGGCTGAGCACAAACATAGGCATATTATTGAAACCACAATCACATTACTTGAACATGCTTCTCTACCATCCAATTTTTGGTCTTTTGGTTGTCAAATTGCTGTTTATCTCATAAACAGAATGCCTACTCCCATTTTACAAAATATATCCCTTTTTGAAGCTTTGTATGGAAAGCGCCCTGTCATTTCACATCTTAAGATATTTGGCTATTCATGCTTTCCTTTTCACAAACCTTACAATGCATCTAAATTACAACCAAAGGCCACCAAATGTGTCTTTCTTGGATATGCCTTTCAGTACAAGGGTTATATTTGTTTTGATGTCCCTAAAAACAAATATCACATATCTAGGCATGTGGTATTCAATGACTTGGATTTTCCATATAAAGATTTGGTTTCTCAGGGTCGTCATTCTTCTATACATGTGCCCTCTAACAACAACAATTTCCCCACATTAATTCCCACATTTGATAATATTTTGGTTTCGTCATCATCTGGAGGCTCCATTTCACACCATACAAATCATGTCTCTATAACTCAACAGTCCTTGCCACTTGTCCCCATTTCTCCTGTAGTTCCCTCTTCACATTCTCTTCAAAGTCCCTTTGTTTCTCAGCTACAGTCACAACCACAGTCCATTACTGCTGGTAACAGTTCTTCCTTCTACACTCCCTATGGATTCCATACATAGTCCTAAGGATTATGTGAGCTCATCATTTAGTCCTGAGAATCTGCAAGTGGTTCTTCCTTTTGCTCCCATTAATTTGCATCCTATGCAAACTAGGAGCAAAAGTGGTATTATCAAAAGAAAGCATTACTTACTACTTTGGCTGAACCTAGTGAAGAAGATTCACCAGTTATTGAACCTACATCTTATAAAAATGCTCTTAAGGTTCCAATTTGTACAAGGCTATGCAGGAGGAAATAGATGCTCTTCATTCTCAAGGGACTTAGTCTTTAGTATCATTACCATCTCAGAAGAACCTTTAGGTTGCAAGTGTGTTTTTAAACTCAAGAGGAACTCTGATGGCTCAATTGCAAGACATAAGGCTCGTTTGGTTGCAAAAGGTTTTAGTCAAGAACCTGGTTTAGACTTTGGTGAGACCTTTAGCCCTGTGGTCAAGCCAAGAACAATGCGATTAGTTTTGTCCCTTATTGCTCATTTTGGCTTGCCTCTTAGGCAATTAGATATGGAGAATGCCATTTTACATGGTTTTTTTTTTTTTTGCAAGAAGAGGTTTATATGTCACAGCCTTTGGGGTTTGAAGACTCTAATCATCCACTTGTTCTTTGTAAACTTCATAAGTTTCTCTATGGCTTGAAACAGGTCCCTTGAGCATGGAATGAATAGTTCACTGCATTTCTTCTAAAACTTGGGTTCAAATCAACATATTCTGACTCTACTCTATTCATACCTACAATTGGCAATGATGTTGTGATTCTATTATTATATGTTGATGATATTATCATTACTGGAAGTTCAATGGCTGTGATTCAACATGTTATATGTTCTCTTACTTCTGAGTTTGACCTAAGGATCTTGGGGATTTGCATTATTTCCTTGGCATACAAATCACTAGAACAGCTTCTAGATTGTTTCTCTCACAGTCCAAGTATATTCAGGACTTGTTGCAGAAAACAGAAATGCTTGAATCCAAGCCTTGTGACTCTCCTTGCTTACCTTATAATAGACTTTTGAAGGATGATGGCATTCCATTCAACAATCTTACTGCCTATTGAAATATTGTGAGTGCCTTATAATACCTTACATTCACTCGTCCAGATATCTCATTTTCTATGCACCAAGTTTGCAAATTTATGTAGAATCCTATGGTGTCTCATTTTATTGTAGTGAAAAGAATATTAAGGTATTTGAAAGGCACAATGCAGCTTGGACTTACTTATCCCAAGAATGATCTGACCATAAGTGCTTTTAGTGATGCTAATTGGGCAGGCGATCCAAATGATCGAAGGTCAACCACTGTATTGGTGGTGTTTCTCGATTCAAATCCTATCTCTTGGTCTTCCAAGAAACAGAAAACTTTCTCTCGTTCTTCCACAGAGGTTGAGTATAGGGCTATGTCGACTACATCTGCTGAGATTGATGGAATATTACAACTTCTTGCATTTCTGTAGGTTAAAATACCTTATCATCATGTTCTCTTTTGTGACAACTTGCCTGCTATAGCATTATCTTTTAATCATGTCTAGCATCAAAAGACAAAACATATCGAGGTGGGTGTTCACTTTGTTAGGGAGAGGATTGCAAAGAAGCAGCTTGGAGTTTAGTTTGTGTCTTCTCGAGAACAATTTGCAGATATCTTCATTAAGGGTCTCAGTGCACCTTTATTTCAAACTCATTGTAACAATCTCATGCTTGGCTTATCCAAACATGAGATTGCGGGAGGATGTTAGAGTATAATAATGGTAGATCAATTGTAGATATAGTGCCACTTGTCAACTCAATGTATGAGTAGTTAGTTACGATTGTTGGTAAAGTGATTATGATGTATGGCTTTACTACAAATAACAGTTGTGATGCAATAACTTCTTAGTTAAGTAATACTAATACAATTTACAGAAACCTTTCATTTCTCTCTCCGAGCTCTCTCTTTCTCTCTCTAAATTTCATCATTTCTTGATTAATGACTGATGCTTAACAATAAATGGGGTTTGTGGAATATTCTTCAAGAAAACCAAAATATTAAAAATAAATAATTCATGGCAAATCTACAACCCCACACAAAATACAGAAAGCGATTGCGTACGTTTACTCGGAGTCAAGTCGTCGATGGAAGTTTGAAAACCAAAATCCACCACCGATTTTCTCTTCTTCTATGTCCGCAAGTATTCTATAGTCCTCCGAAATATAGGTATAAATTAACCGTTAAATTTTAATTTTTTTACGTTCTAACTAAAAACTTTTAAAAAGTTAGGACTATCCGACAATTCAGAGAACCATAATAAATCCTGTCAATATCATACAACTATATAGTAAATTGTAGTACCAATCCTATTCCCATATTAAACTCTGAACGGGACTTGGCCGCTGAAAAATCAGCAGCAGCTTCTGCTGCTAATCAATCACAGCTGGATATGTGTCCAAGTGATTGATTGTTTAATCACAAATTAAACACGTCCAGAGAATGTTATTATTTAGATTTTTAAGCAATCGGAAGTATAGATTTGTAAGTAGCAAGGCAATGGATTGATAGATGTGATTTTGGTTTTGTTTAGATTTTTGCTACCATATGTTATTAGTTCAGGATAGAGAGCAGTGTTGTAATGATCTCCAAGAATGTTTTTATAGCTTATGTGGCTTGGCAATCATCTGGATGATGATCATTTTACATAAAAATATATAAAATTGTATGTGTATTGATACAGTTATAAACAGATCGCTTTGCGGTTTATATATACAAGCAATATTTGGGGAAGAGGATCGAACTCAGTACCTCGGATGCAGGAGTTAGCATCCTTAACCACTTAAGACAAGTCCCTCGGGCTTTCCAGGTCAAGCAGCGTATCCTAATGCCATTGAACCACAGCCAAATGCCATCGTCTTGTGTATTTTATTTCTTCTGTTTGATTCGCACAAGATTCACTTCTCAGAATCTTTATGCAGATTCATTTGTTAGAATCTTTAGATTCATTCCTAGGATTCTGTCCAAAAAACAAGCTGTATATGATAACACCCTGAACCCTTCAATTTTTTCATGCACCACTGCAGAAAGGCTTGCTACAATCTGCTCAATCTCTCTCTCCTCCTCTGCCTCATCCTGAGCCAACAGTGCCCAAGACGACGATGAAAGCAACAAGAACGACAACGTTCACACCCTTTCCTCTAAGATTCTGATACTGTTAAAGATTTGGTGCTTGATTTTGGTGTTTGTTTGGACATTTGTAGCGAGAATGTCGCCCTACTTCTTTAAATAACGAGGAGTTCTTGGTTCTTGGCACGTAGCTTGCCCCGGGGGTGTATTTTTCGGAACAGTTCTCATGCACTTTCTGAACGATTCAAACAAGACTTTCCACTAAGCAAGCCTTTTGGATCAATAATTTCACCAAATGTCTAAGGATTGTTGATTCTATTGAAAGGCCACTGAAAATATATTGCGACAAGAAGATTTCAACTTGGGTCTCTGTAATAGGCGGATTCGTAGGGAACCTAGCACTATATGAAGGTTGTCCCTGCACTCACGACATTCAGTCTCTTTGTGTGCTAAAACCCTATTCACTAGTAAGAATATATTAGTTGTGTGTGGAGAAGACTGCCTTCTCTAATCTCTAACATCATGTCTACCTCTGAATGGGCTCGGAGGTTGCACCTTTGTAATAGTACCATGATCAAAGGGATATAGCATTTCCGGCTTTTGGTGTTGCTGTGCAATGAACTTGACTTCTTTGCGTTCTTTTCTGGTTTATTTGCAAGTTAAGTATTGTGTTCATTCGCTTCTTGATGCATGTCAATAACTGTGATCCTATACTATGTTATTATATGCTTATAATCCAAACCTTCAACTTTTTCTCATGCACCACTAGAACATGGCTTGCTACAATCTTCTCAAGCTCTCTCTCTCTTCCTCTTCCTCTTCCTCACCCTCTCCACATTGGCATAGAGCAGCCACGATGATGATCAAAGTGAAACCAACAAGAACAATGGCATTCGCAGCCTTCGCACCAAGCCTCTAATTCTCTTAATGATTTCATGCACGGTTTTCTTTTTGGAGACATTTGCAGCCCGAATGTAGCCCTACTTCTTAAAGTGGAACGAGGGGTTTCTGGTTCTAGGCTCACAGTTTGCTGGTGGTATTTTTCTGGGAACAGCTCTCATGCACTTTTCAGATTGATTCAAACAACACTGTCTGTGGTTTCGTGTGTGTATACTAAGCAGGACAGTGACCCTCAAGTTCAATGATTCCGGACCGTCCCTTCTTATCATGCCCGGAATATGGTTTTCTGCCTTCATTTCCAGTCCAACTGGTATCGGAGTTGGGCACAACTCAAGGTAGAAGTCGGATTGGATCTCCGCCGTTTCGATAGGTCTGGCATGCGGCGTGTTCATATACGTATCCATAAACCATCTGCTTTCAAAAGGCTATACAGCTCACATGGCAGTCTCCGTTGACACACCCCATTACAAGTTTCTGGTTGTATTGTTTGGGATTGTAGTAGTAATTTCGGTTGTCCCGATCTGGGACACCTGATATAATCGGCCAAGCAAGGAGCTTGTCGTTCAAGTAGTTAAATGAATTCATCCTGTAGGCACGTGCTGACCGATATCCGAAGGTGACGAAGCCATATTAGGATGCATGACAACAACGAATATAAATAAGACTTATAAATTTAATTGTAATTAATATGCAAATGAGTAATGTGTTCAAAGTATACAACTAATTTAGAACACTAAAAAGAAATAATATAAAATTGAATGAGTTTTCCAAAAACCCTAGCATGCCATAAAACCTTTCATAAAACATATCTCGTATATAATGTGCTAACTAGTGGTATCGGTATCGCCCGAAGGCATATAAAACTCTTCCTTCAGAACACTTTCTTCTGAACGCGTTCCTTAAATGCATAGTCATTATAATTAAATTTATATTATTTTATTCATATTCATTGTTCTCATTCTTTCTAATATGACTTCGTCACCTTTGGGTGTTTGCCAGCACATGCTTACCCTGATATTTGGATGAATATTAGAGTTGGGCGTGTCAGATTCTACCTGGTGATATATTCTTATAAAAATAGTAAGAAATGGGGTTTGTGGAATATTCTTCAAGAAAACCAAAAAATTAAAAATAAATAATTCATGGCAAATATACAACCCCACACAAAATACAGAAAGCGATTGCGTACATTTACTCCAAGTCAAGTCGTCGACGGATGTTTGAAAACCAAAATCCACCACCCATTTTCTCTTCTTCTATGTCATCAAATATTCTAATAGTCCTCCGAAATATAGTCGTTAAATCTTTATTTTTTTACATTCTAACTGAAAACTTAGCGTTTAAAAAGTTGGAAGTATCCGACAATTCAGATAACCATATTAAATCCTGTCAATATCATACAACTGTATTGTAAATTGTAGTACCAATCCTATTCCCATATTAAACTCTCTGTTTTTCTTCCCCCCAAAAAGTACGTACTACAACCAAACCCGTTAAAACCCATGCCCCTCTCTCCCTCCTCTCCAAACCTACAAGTCAACAACGATGGCTCCACCTCTCCCTCGCTTACTCCTCCTCTCTTCTCTCCTCCTTCTCTGCCTCACCATCCCCGCCTTAGCCCACAGCGGCCACCATGAAGACGACGAAACGAACCCGACTCCAACGACAGTGAAACCCCGCATAACCTCCGTTCGAGGCCTCTAATACTAGTCAAGATTTGGTGCCTCATCATAATATTTTTTGGGACGTTCTTACCCGGAGTTTCGCCTTATTTCTCAAGTGGAATGAAGGGTTTTTGGTTTTGGGTATCCAGTTTGCTGGGGGTGTGTTTTTAGGTACGGCTATGATGCACTTTCTGAGCGATTCCAATGAGACTTTCAAGGACTTGACCCAAGAAGAATACCCTTTCGCGTTTATGTTGGCTTGTGGTGGCTTCTTGCTTACAATGCTTGCTGATTGTGTTATTTCCTACGTGTTCCTCAAGAACAAGAGTGTTGTGTCTGCTGCTGATCTTCAGGTTCAGGGTAAGTGCTTTTGGTCTTCTAGACTTTGTTCTCTTTGTTTGCTGAGTCAATGAAATTCCTTGAACGGGAAATGACAAAGACACACGCTTTTTAGCCTCACACACTTCTTTTTAATCATTTTCATTCATTCTGTTTGATTTACTCAATCCAACAACAACAACAAAACCTTTTTCTCACTAAGTGAGGTCAGCTATATAAATCCTAGAACACCATTGCGCGCGGTTCTGTGTCACGTTTTCCATTGGATCCAAGTACTCTAAGTCTTTTCTTAGAGTCTCTTCCAAAGTCTTTCTAGGTCTTCCTCTCTACCCCTTTGGCTCTGAAACTCTGTCATGTAATCGCATCTTCTAACTGGAGTGTCAGTAGGCCTTTATATGATTTACACAATTCGATAGCTAAAAATAAAGAAATTTACAGGTTTGTGTGAGTAGCTAAAAGGGTGTGTGAAAATCATATTCCTTCTTGTTTCCATTTGATTTATTCGGTTCGATGACCAGAAATATAAAAATATAAGGGGACTAAAAGTGTGTTGAAAATCACTGTCCTTGAATAAACAACTGTTTGGTGTTGGATTTTTGTTTCTTTAGTAACAATTGTCATTTATGAAATTTGAACTCCGACCTTTTCAAACTTAACAAAGTGGAGACGGGGGTGCCACTAAACGAACTGTGTGTGGGTTTTTGCTGAGAATTGTGATTGCGACCATAATTTATTAAGCAAAACTAGGCTTGAGGTTGACTGTAAAACTAGGACAATCAAGTGATAGTTTATTTTTCACTGCAGGTAATACTGAGCAGGGAAAGGGTGGTCAATATGGCACTCAGGTAAGATATATACTTGCTAAATTCATAATCTTCTGGTTGTAATCGTATCAGGATTTCCATACGTATTGGGGGATTACTCGGTGGTGGTTCTGACACTGACTCAAAACTTATTTTTGATTGACCTGACAGGGCCATAACCAAAACGTGGTGGTTGCAAGCGCTACTTCACTTGGGGACAGCATCTTGTTGATAGTAGCCTTGTGTTTCCACTCCGTGTTTGAGGGCATTGCAATTGGAATCGCTGAGACTAAAGCCGATGCTTGGAAAGCCTTATGGACAATTTCTCTTCACAAGGTATTTGCTGCCATTGCCATGGGCATTGCTCTCCTTCGAATGATGCCTAACCGTCCCTTCTTGTCATGCGCTGCCTGTGCTTTTGCATTTGCTATTTCAAGTCCTATTGGTGTGGCAATTGGAATCCTAATAGACGCAACAACCCAAGGAGCTGTGGCTGATTGGATATTCGCAATTTCAATGGCTCTAGCATGTGGAGTTTTCATCTACATAGCAATAAACCATTTATTGGCAAAGGGTTATGCACCCAACAAAGCAGTTTCAGTCGACAAACCCCAGTACAAGTTTCTGGCAGTTTTGTTGGGTATTGGGGTAATAGCTGTTGTGATGATTTGGGACACTTGAAGTCGTTGTTCGAGCACGATTTGTTTGTGGAAGATTGCGTTTGGAAGTATAGATTTGTAAGTAGCAAGGCAATCGATTGGTAGATGTGATTTTGGTTTTATTTAGATTTTTGCTATCATATGTTATTAGTTCAGGATAGAGAGCAGTGTTGTAATGATCTCCAAGAATGTTTTTATTGCTTGTGTGGCTTGGCAATCATCTGGATGATGATCATCTTACATACAAATATATAAAATTGTATGCGTATCGATACAGATATAAACAGGATTGCTTTGCGGTTTATATATTCAAGCAATATTTGGGGAAGAGGATCGAACTCAGTACCTCGGGTACAGGAGTAAATATCCTTGACCACTTTAGACAAGTCCCTCAGGCTTTCCAGGTCAAGCAGCGTATCCTAATGCCATTGAACTACAGCCAAATGCCATCATCTTGTGTATTTTATTTCTTCTGTTTGATTCAGACAAGATTCACTGCTCTAATCTCTAAGATCATGTCTACCTCTGAATAGGCGTGGAGGTTGCACCTTTGTAATAGTACCATGATCAAAGGGATATAGCATTTCCGGCTTTTGGTGTTGCTGCAGAAGCTGTTAACAGGAAGGCCCTGAGAAATTGGGGGCCCTAGGCAAGCCTTCAAATGGGGGCCCTAAAGTTCTTTGACACTCGACTCGTTGTATATTTATATGTATAAGAAAATGTTTCGCTAAATACGTGAAAAAGCTCATTTCTACATAAAAAATCATTAGAATTCATATCCAAAGAAGAAAGATATGCAAATATTACTTAAATATTACATGTCTCGCGTTTTTAGACGCAAATGTAGTAAGTAAGTTTACATAATCTAACTTTTCAACCAATTCTTTTTCAATTGACAAAATAGCTAACCCATTTAATCTTTCTTGTGACATAGTTGATCGAAGATACGATTTGATCAACTTTAATTTTGAGAAACTTCTTTCAGTAGAGGCAACTGTAACTGGTATAGTTAACAAAATACGATAAGCAACCCATGCATTCGGGAAACAACAATCCATTTGTCTTATATATTTCAGCACTTCCATTGCCCGATTTATTTCCTTTGGCAAAGTTGCTCTCAAGATTATTAGCTCTATAAATGAGTCATTTCTATAAATATCAAAATGCTCACCATGTTTCAATAATCCTTCAAGATTAATACAAAAACTCTTCAAGCTATCATTGTCTACATCTTTTAACTTCTTCAAATTAATAAACTACTACAAAACCATATACACACACACACACACACACGCACACACGCACACATACTTAAGAAATATTTTGGGCCTTCTGGCCCTTCCCGAGGCCTAAAGCTGCACAGCAAGTTCCAAATTTTTTTTTTTATAATTTCATATTGAGATATTTTACTCAAACTACAAAATTATATATATATATATATATATATAAATATATAATTGTTATTGGTGTTCCAAAATTCTAGTGGAGTACGTTCCAAACGTTTTATATTTGGAAAAAAATATATATATTTGTAAAAAGTGTAGGACAAAAATTTTAAAGTGTTAATAACACTTCTCTATATATATAAAAAAAATTGCCCCCCCCCCCCGCGCCCGAAGTGGGGGCCCTAGGTGCCCACCTACTCGGGCTACTCCAAGGACTGGCACTGGCTGTTAACCTAGTAGAAAGCGTGAGGAGGAAGACTTCGACTCGGCCCAATGAACTTGACTTCTTTGCTTTCTTTTCTGGTTTATTTGCAAGTATTGTCTTCATTCACTTCTTGATGCATGTCAATAACTATGATCCTATTCTATGTTATTATATGCTTACAATCCAAACCTTCAACTTTTTATCATGCACCACTATAACATGGCTTGCTACAATCTTCTCAAGCTCTCTTTCTCTTTCTCTTCCTCACCCTCTCCACATTGGCCTACAGCAGCCATGACGATGATCAAAGTGAAACCAAAAAGAACAACTGGCATTCGCAGCCTTCGCACCAAGCCCCTATTACTCGTAAAGATTTCATGCACAGTTTTCTTTTTGGGGACATTTTCAGCTGGAATGTCGCCCTACTTCTTAAAGTGGAATGAGGGGTTTCTGGTTCTAGGCACACAGTTTGCTGGTGGTATATTTCTGGGAACAGCTCTCATGCACTTTCAGAGTGATTCAAACAAAACTTTTTGTGGTTTTGTATGTGTATACTAAGCAGGACAGTGACCCTCAAGTTCAATGATTCCGGACCGTCCTTCCATATCATGCCCGGCATATGGTTTTCTGCTTTCATTTCTAGTCCGACTGGTATCGGAGTTGGGCACAACTCAAGATAGAAGGCGGAATGGACCTCCGCCATTTCGATAGGTCTGTCATGTGGTATGTTCATATACGTATCTGTGGAGGATAAAATCCGGTTTCAACTCATGGGCCAATACCAATCACCCAAAGATGGTGTTGTGCAAGATAAACTGTGAGGAAGGCCTATAAGGAGTATACAGATGCATGTGTCTAGATAACTGCCTCCACTATGGAAGACCATTGAGGAAGTGGGTAAGGAAGACATGACATGGTACTTGTTCCCGAAGCATGAAGTTATATTACGGAGGACCACTAAGGAAGTGGGAGAGGGAGAAAGGTCGTGGCACTTGTTTGCTAAGAATGCAATCCTATAAATATGGAGAGGAGCCAAATAGCCGGGAAAAAAAGAAAGAAAGGAGTCTCGGAGAGAAACCAGAGAACAAAAATTAATTGACTGACTTGAATGTCGGAGTATCTTTTGCAGGTACCCCGCCCGCACAAGCTACGGAGGAAGATAGTTCGGGGATGCCTCTTGCAAGGGATTTGGCGAAGGTGAGCGTGAGGATTTCAGTCAACGAATTTGTGGAGGCATTTCTTCTCGTAAGAAATTTCGCTCCAACAGCATCCATAAACCATCTGCTATCAAGGGGTTACACAGCTCACAAGGCAGTCTCTGTTGACACACCCCATTCCAAGTTTCTGGCTGTGCTGTTTGGAATTGTAGTAGTATACGTTGTCACGATCTGGGACACTTGATATAATCGTGCCAAGTTAGGAGCTTGTTGTTCAAGTAGTTAACTGCATTTACCCTATACTCGATGTCTATTTGATTCTATCCTCAATATCGCTTGTAAAATTGTAAAAATAAAAATAATGCTAAATATTGATAATCTTGTTCACCTTGATTCATGACTAAATTCAGGGACCAAACTGTGTACTTTAAAAGGTTCCCACAAAAGCAGAGTTTCAGAATGGAAAGGCATAATTTCAGAAAGGAGAAACTCCTACGGTTGTGAAACTTCTCCTTCAACACCTGCTTTAACTGATTTCATGCAGGTGGTATTGCTGTCAAGAACCCCATCATCGTATAGTTAAGAATTGTCTCGTTTAAGCCACTTAAATTTGCCCATGTGCAAACAATACGTCAGACAAGTCATCCCCAGGACTCAAAGTTCTCCATGGTAAACTCTCCCAAGGCAAGCTGTTACAATAAAAGGCCCTGCCAAATCCCCCAAAAGACAGCCTGCGAAAAAAGAAAGAAAAATTACATGTGCACTTACAGATGATTCACTTACTAATGGATACACCCCGATTAGGTAATTCACTTACCAATCCACTGGCCAGATGAAGGGCGGATAAGGGAGGCACCAATACCGGCCCCAATGGAAGCAAAAACTAGTGATGCACCACACCTGATAGTAGTAACTGTAACCTTCTTCCCAAGAATCTTAACTTGTTCTGCCGTATCGATGTCATCAACCTCTTCTCTAGACTTTATTGTATAAGAAATATATCGGTAGACATCAATGCCAACTTGGATGAGCCATGACGCTGCCACACCTAGAAAGTGCCCTGAGTAAACATGGACAGCACAGTGAGAATGAAAGCTCAATCAACCAACAACAGTGACCATGACATTTTTTCTTGCATATGTGACAGAATACATGAATAGAATATTACCTCTGAAAGTTGTTTTGCTAACACTACAGAAGAAAAGTAAAGTAGGCAATCTTCTTCCAGCTTTCCGCATGGCGGACTTAGGAACATCTGTAGATTTTGTTTGCGTATTTGAAGAAGCAAAACATATAACTAATTAATTAATCATATTTACACGCTTGTTTTTTGAGCTTAATCTTCTCAAATAAAAGTAGATTTGGGATTACTGTGGAAAGAAATTACCTTTGAGAAGTTTCCATGCCATTCTCTCCGATACATAATGGACACAAATTCGTTCCAGAATCCGTCTAGTGGTTACAACAGAAGTCTGCAATGGATGCAAAACGTAACTCAATTGGAAGATGCAAAACTTTGTTGAGTTCAATAATAGAAGTGCAAAATTTTGTATGCTGTTTAATTAAGTGGTTATATTTGGGAAAGAGAAAACCCTAGAACTGCTTCAGGTGAAAGCTGTATTGTGTGTTGTGGGGGGTGGCAGGGAGAGAGAGAAGAAATTTCCTGTGCTAAAATGTAAATAAAGAAGAAAAAAATTGAAAGGTGAATGCAAAGAGGTAAATCAACTGGTTGCTGATTCAACAACTAATGAACATTTCCATCACATTACAGAAATAACTTGTTTCGTGATCAAATTGATTTTCAAAATAAACATGATTAGTGGTACACACTTGCATCTGGTCTATAAACCAGCAGAACTATACACGTTGACAAACAAGACAAAAACATCCGAGCACCTAATTCTGTTTAAATTTATCCACCTTTAAAGATCCATTGAATTCAAATAACTGTCAAGCTACTTATGATGTACAAGCAGCGCATACTGATTTAAAAGTATAAAAAAAAAGAATGAAAATAAGCACTAACTGTTAACGTGGAATCCTCCTTCAAAGATCCATCAATTGCTAATAACTGTTATGGATATTTATGATGCTTTAGTGCATACGGATTTAAAAGTATCATAATTTCAGCAAGGCGTTCCTCAAAATTAATGCTATCTTCACCGGATAAAATTTCCAATAAGGTATCTTCATTTTACAATGAGTCCTTCACAGAGGGTTGAGTCAAACTATCTGAGGCATATTATGTCTGGTGTTATGACCAACAAAGTATAAAAAATAATCAGTACGGTTTCTAATTCCGAAAACCACTGTTCAGAGACACCATGGAACCAATGGAAATAATTTAAAGACGACGTGTATGGATGGAACTTCTTAAACTAAATTCAAAACAGAAACAAGAATGTAGGAAAAAACAACTGACCTCACGAATAATCTGCACTACTGATTTTTTTAGAGGAACAACATAATCTATAGGTTGCTTTTCTTCAGTGTCCGGCAGGAATTTATCATCATCCTCTTCCAAGTTTGTTCGAGGCTCCAAAAGAGGTAAAAAGAACATTAAAAATGACCTCAAGGTTGTCATAGTTAGAGTCCTCAATTCAAAAGCCGAGAATAGAGGCTTTAACTCAATTTTGTATTCCTTGGTACTGTAATTATGAGAGTCACTCTGAAAGATTCGTTGAGATGAACTTCGTATATTAGAAACATAATCTTCAGACCATGCTGTTCCAGCATCACAATGGGCAACCGGCACCCTGAAATTACTGTTGCATACTAAAGAGTTAGTACACAGTCAAACTTCAGCCGACAACAATCCTCAAAGTACTAATGAAATAACATTGACATGGGAAAGTAAGAAAAGGAAAGTATAATATGAGCTGTTGATTTTAAATTTACGCAGCAAGCTCAAGAAAGGATATGAGGACAGAATCAACTGAAAACGAAAACCAATAGCGCAAAAGTTTTAGCGTCCTGATATCAACATTTTGTACTACCTACACCAGAAGAACAATCCCGAATATATTTCTCCAGCTTCAACCATATAAAATACCAATAATGAACTGTACCCCAGAAGGTTATTAATCAAACACAACCAACCATAATCACAGAGGGCAACTCTACAGCTTCGAAAAGTTTAGAACTTCCCTGAATTGTTCGATTGAAAAATTAGCCGACTGAACCTTTATCCGCACTCAAACTTGTTCACATCCTATAGTTTGTCATCAATCAATGTGAAAGCGACCCGAAATCAAGTTTCAGGGTATGATCAAATCCCCAGACTCACCATACAATAACCACCATGAAGACTAATGGCGAAATAAGAAAAAAAATTGAGATCACTGATTTCCGATTCCCAAATACAAATGCACCAACGAGCTATAACACTTACCCAAATCGTATCTAAAATTCATATCAAAGAATTCAAATCCGAATAGCATTATACAATACAAAATCTCCTCCATATCATCGAAACCGAATTCATCATAACAAAAACACACACAGATATGTAAAAGAAAACACAATTGAGAGAGAGAGAGAGAGTACCCGAATAATGCCTTATAAGCATAAGGAGCACCGGCGGCGACAGACGCAGCAGCGGCAGAAGCGGCGGCTTTGGCCGAAAAATACCCAGCAGAGTGTAATGCTTGGACTGTACTGGGACTTGGTTTTTTCCGCAACAGATCTAGGATTATTGCTATTCCCGCCATTGTTACACCCTCCAAAGCAAAAACCAATCCGACCCCACCAACACTCTTAAACCGAAACTACCAAAATTAAACAAAATAAAACACGCTTTTCATACCTTCTCACTCAAATTTTCCCGGAAAATTGACTGGATTATATGTCGCATGATTAAGAAACCCAAAAGATGGGATTTTATATACAGTGCTTGGGGCGGAGAGGGAGAGCGCGTGTTGTTTGAGTCCTTGGTGTTTTACCGACCGATCGCTACCCTATGCTGCATAAAAAAATAAAAATAATAATAAATAAATAAATAAATAAAAGGAAAATATCTCAAAATGAGACAATTTCTTAATTCTGTTATAAAAATAGAATTTTTTTAATATACATACAACATGTACACGTTAGGCCTTGTGTTTCGTGTTATGTTCGTATAATACTTGTTATCTTAAAAAGCCGTGTTGTGTTATATCCGTTATCTTAACGGGTCCTTAACAAGTTAGGTCACTTTACCCAATAGGTAAAATGACTCAACCTGTTCAGAAAAAAAATTTCTTCTTAAATTTGCACATACCACATTGCCACATAAATATTACTTCAAAGCATAAAATCACATTTGTCGTTAGGCCATCTCCAACCGAGGGATGGCTAGAGGGCTTGTTTTAACCTTCTGGCCCTCCAAGAAATTAATATTTTAATGAACAATACCATGCCATATTTGCCTCCGTCTCCAACTGATGGCCAAAGGGTCGTAGGGCTTGTTTTAGCCTTGTCATAAAAACCTGTTACAAAAAACCGTCTCCAATAGAGGGCCAAAGGGCCATAGGGCCAAACATAATTTATTATTTAAAAACTACAACTTAAATTCAAATCCAACGGCTAAATGACGTCAGCATGATGTCAGCTAGCCGTTGGTAGATGACATCATGCTGATGTCAGCTAGCTGTTGGATTTGAATTTTTCTTTTGCCATAAATTGGGTGGATATTGGGCTATAATTCACACAACTTTGAATTCAATCTATTTCAATTCAATCTCTTTCAATTCAATCTTTTACAATTCAAGTTTGTAATGAATTCCAACTTTGGATCCTCTTTGGATTCCAACTGGAGATCCTCATCCAATTCCAAATTGGAAGCAAAATGGGGGCAAATACTGAGGAACAACCTCAATGGGGTGGCTCTATTGTTGATCGCTCTTACAAACCACGAAACAGAGTGATGTCGCATGCCAATCTGATGAACAACTACTTCAACCCCAACTCGGTGTACACAGAAGAGGATTTCAAACGTCGCTTCCGGATGAAGCGCTATGTCTTCGAGCATTTACTTCATGATGTCCAGCAGGTCAATCCATACTTTCGACAGAAGCAGGACAGAGCAAGCCGCCCTGGTTTCTCACCTCATCAGAAGGTTACTGTTGTACTCCGAATGATGGCCTATGACTCCTC
Source organism: Pyrus x bretschneideri (assembly GCF_019419815.1). Classification (NCBI taxonomy): domain Eukaryota; kingdom Viridiplantae; phylum Streptophyta; class Magnoliopsida; order Rosales; family Rosaceae; genus Pyrus; species Pyrus x bretschneideri. Next base: position 5,405,262 of record NW_025999624.1, read on the forward strand.
AGCTGATTTGATGAATGAAACCCATGGTATGTCTAAGTCTACATGCCTTGATACTCTTGAACAATTATGTGACACAATTGTTCAGGTTTACAAAGACGAGTACCTCTGCGAGCCAAATCAAGAAGATTTGAATCGGCTCATTCGCAAAGCTGAAGACCGTGGGTTTCTGGGCATGATAAGGTCATTAGACTGCATGCATTGGGATTGGAAGAACTGTCCCACCGGATGGCAATGAGGCTTTAGCGGAAGGTCGAGAAAGCCAAATGTTGTGTTAGAGGCGGTTACCTTATATGACATATGGAACTGGCATGCTTTCTTTGGAGTCCCTGGATCCCAAAATGACATTGTGGTTCTTATGCATTCACCCCTCTTCAATAACTTGACGGAAGGTAAAGCACCTCAACTTGACTACTACATCAACAACCGTCAATACAATATGGGGTGTTACTTGGCAGATGGTATTTACCCAAAGTGGGCGACACTTGTCCAAGCAATTCCAAACCCTAGGAATGACGCAGAAAAGTTGTTTACCTTACACTAGAGGCATACCAGAAAGATGTTGAGAGAGCCTTCGGTATTCTACAAGTATGGTGGAAGATCATTAGCGAATCAGCAAGAGGGTGGGGTCGAGAAAATTTGGACTCCATCATGATGTCTTGCATCATATTACACAATATGATAGTGGAGGATGAGCGAGATGGGTATATTGATGGAGAGTTTGATGACGACCAAGAAGATCTAAATAGGTCAAGAAGGGCTCGCGCAAAAATATATGATGGGCCTAATTTGCCTTTCAATCCAAGAACTGGTAGTATCTTTATAAATGAGTACATGAGGCGCTATAGAATGATACGTTCTCGTGCCATAAACAAGTACTTACAACAGGATCTTATTGCACATCTTTGGGCCAAAAGAAGAATGAAGTAGGCGTTTAAATTTTATGTTGTTACGTGTTTTTTTAAAATGTTGTTTAAGTTTCATGTTGTTAAATGTTTTTATTTTATGTTGTATAATTTGTATGTTGGTTAATGTTATTTAATGTTGTTTCATATTGTTTAATGTTGTTTCATGTTACTTAATTTAATTTAATGTTGTATAATGGCTTAGAAAGTTACAGGAAAAAATATAATTTTAAAAAAAATATGAAACAAATTTTGTAAAATAGAAGGTATAGGAAAAAAAATATAATTTAAAAAAATATGAAACAAATTTTGTGAAATAGAAGTTATAGGATAAAAATAGAATTTAAAATAAAATAAAACAAATTTTGAGAAATAGAAGTTATAGGAAAAAATGGAATTTAAAAAAAAAATATGAAACAAATTTTGTAAAATAAAAGTTATGGAAAAAAAATAGAATTTAAAAAAAATTGAAAAATAGAAGTTATAGGAAAATTTTGTAAATCAAAAATAATAATAAAACTTAAAAAAAAAAATTCATGTCGGTTATAATCGCCAAGAAAGCTGATTTTTCTGGCCAGCCCTCCAGCCCTCTCCAATTCCATGGGGCCCTCTCAGATTCCATGGCCCTCTGGCCTAGCCCTAAGTTGGAGACGGTTTTTGTGCTATTTTTGGCCCTTTGGCGCTATGGACCATTCGATTGGAGATGGCCTTAAGTACCACATCTACACTTGAAGATACACTACTAGTTTACTACAAAATATCAAATGTGCAAGGATATGCAAAATGAATGAATTTTTTTTTTCAAAGTTGTGAAGCCTTTTTCAGAAGTTAAAACATTGTCAATGAAACTCAAAATCCTTCAATTTTCATCGATCATCATGGAGAAATTGTATTGAAACTTTGGCTTGATCTATTGCCTTCAAGAGTTATGTTGATGATGTTTTCAGTAAGGTTTTCCACATCAGAACTCTCTTCCGCATAAACTAAATATACAAAAACCAAACATTATAACTAGACCTGGCATTCGTGTCGTGTTTCTCATGTTCGTGTCGTTTTCGTGTCATACCCGATAGCTTAACGGGTCGTGTCGTGTAATACCTGTTAAAGTAAACAGGTAATATGACCCGACCCGAAATCAACCCGTTAATATTATCAGGTAATATGACCCGACCCGTTACCCGTTAAGAAAATTATATTTTAAATCAATAAAAATGAAAAGAAAAACATAATTTGACCCAAAAAAATGTAAAACATAATACTAAATTAGTATATACATACTAAATTTCGGAGTTGACCCCTTAATGAACGTTGTAAAGTTTTTCATTATGTGTGATTACATTTTTCACACCTATTATTATTAATTTTTCACTCAAATAAATAACATTGTTCATGAGATTTTTAAAAATCTACACTTATTTATACTTTCATCAAGTATAACATAAGATTTTATGGTATCCACTAGTGTAAATATTTTAAATTGAAGATTGAATTCATTCATTGTATTCATATAGGGTCAATGAGTGTAGCTGTAAAAAATCATCAAAATCGGAGTTAAAATAACCGTTAAATCGTAATTTTTCGTTTATAACCGTCGAAAAGTTTTGTCTCATTACTTGATCTCTGAATGTTTGTTTTTTTTGCAATTTTTGGCGTATGCGATCTCGAAGCATATATAAACAAGTTTGACGGTTGGATCGTTGAAATTAGTTTCGTAGGATGCGTATCCCATCAAAACGATAGATTCACTAACACTTAAGAGTTTATTTATACTTTCATCAAGTATAACATAAGATTTTGTGGTATCCACTAGTGTAAATATTTTAAATTGAAGATCGAATTCATTCATTGTATTCATTTAGGGTCAAGGAGTGTAGCTGTAAAAAATCATCAAAATCGGAGTTACAATAACCGTTAAATCGTGATTTTTCATTTATAACCATCGAAAAGTTTTGTCTCATTACTTGATTTCTGAATGTTTGTTTTTTGCAATTTTTGGCGTATGCGATCTCGAAGCATATATAAACAAGTTTGACGGTTGGATCGTTGAAATTAGTTTTGTAGGATGCATATCACATCAAAACGATAGATTCACTAACACTTCAGAGTTTATTTATACTTTCATCAAGTATAACATAAGATTTTGTGGTATCCACTAGTGTAAATATTTTAAATTAAAGATCGAATTCATTCATTGTATTTGTTTAGGGTCAAGGAGTGTAGCTGTAAAAAATCATCAAAATCGGAGTTAAAATAACCGTTAAATTGTGATTTTTCGTTTATAACCATCGAAAAGTTTTGTCTCATTACTTGATCTCTGAATGTTTGTTTTTTGCAATTTTTGGCATATGCGATCTCGAAGCATATATAAACAAGTTTGACGGTTGGATCATTGAAATTAGTTTCATAGGATGCATATCACATCAAAACGATAGATTCACTAACACTTAAGAGTTTATTTATACTTTCATCAAGTATAACATAAGATTTTGTGGTATCCACCAGTGTAAATATTTTAAATTGAAGATCGAATCCATTCATTGTATTTGTTTAGGTTCAAGGAGTATAGTTGTAAAAAATCATCAAAATCGAAGTTAAAATAACCGTTAAATCGTGATTTTTTGTTTATAACCGTCGAAAAGTTTTGTCTTATTACTTGATCTCTGAATGTTTGTTTTTTGCAATTTTTGGCGTATGCGATCTTGAAGCATATATAAACAAGTTTGACGGTTGGATCGTTGAAATTAGTTTCTAAGATGTGTATCCCATCAAAACAATAGATTCACTAACACTTAAGAGTTTATTTATACTTTCATCAAGTATAACATAAGATTTGTGGTATCCACTAGTGTAAATATTTTAAATTGAAGATCGAATTCATTCATTGTATTTATATAAGGTCAAGGAGTGTACCTGTAAAATATCATCAAAATCGGAGTTATAATAACCGTTAAATCGTGATTTTTCGTTTATAACCGTCGAAAAGTTTTGTCTCGTTACTTGATCTCTGAATGTTTTTTTTTTGCAATTTTTGGTGTATGTGATCTCGAATCATGCATAAACAAATTTGACGGTTGGATCATTGAAATTAGTTTCATAGGATGCATATCCCATCAAAACGATACATTAACTAACACTTAAGAGTTTATTTATACTTTCATTAAGTATAACATAAGATTTGTGGTATACACTAGTGTAAATATTTTAAATTGAAGATCGAATTCATTCATTGTATTCATATAAGGTCAAGGAGCGTAGCTGTAAAAAGTCATCAAAATCGGAGTTAAAATAACCGTTAAATTGTGATTTTTCGTTTATAACCGTTGAAAAGTTTTGTCTCATTACTTCATCTTTGAATGTTTGTTTTTTGCAATTTTTGGAGTATGCGATCTCGAAGCATGTATAAACAAGTTTGACGGTTGGATTGTTGAAATTAGTTTTGTAGGATACTTATCCCGTCAAAACGATAAATTCACTAACACTTAAGAGTTTATTCATACTTTCATCATTTTGATGGGATACGCATTGATGTTATACTTAATGAAAGTATAAATAAACTTTAAGCGTTAGTGAATCTTATCGTTTTGATGACTTGGAATAAATATATTAATTATTTATAATTTTAAGTGTTAATTAGACTATGTTTCAATTAGTATGTGATGATATTTAATAATAAAATTACATTTATGTTTTTTTATTACGTATTTTATTTTTATTCAAGTTAAAATGTTATAAGAGATAAAAAAAAAAAAAAAAAAGCTGGTTACTTTTTTTCTTTGGGTTAAACATTAGGCGGGAAATGGATGGATATAGGTTGTAAAATTTCCCAAACATTGGGTGGGAAATGGATGAAACTCTTGAAATATTAGGCGGGAAATTAATTATTATAATTTTTTTTATGTTTTTGGTATTTTTAAATTACTTGATATTTTTATTTTTAATGTGTTTTATGATTTTTAATCTCAATCTTTGCCTATAATATATTATAAAAATAAATAAATAAATAAAACTTAAAATTTAAAATTTATATAAAATAATAATAGAATAATAATTAATAAACAATATATACATATTCATTATATCTATTGCATTTTATAGTAAGTTTTTTTTAGTAGTTTAAAAAATTAAAATCATCAAAATAGCATTTTTCTTATCGTGTCGAAACAGGTTACCCGCGTGTCACTTTCGTGTAAACCTGTTAAGGACCCGTTATTAACGGGTTATTATCGTGTGACCCGATAATGACCCGATTAGTTATCGTGTTGACCCGAAACCCGTTATTTTCGTGTCGTTTACGTGTCGTGTTAACGGGTCGTATAATAAGTTGCCAGGTCTAATTATAACCATTCAAATTATGAGAATTTTATCAAAATAATTATGAAAGGAAACAAAATAATGATACTATACCATATAAAAATGGGAAATTTAACTGAAAAGTTTACAGTACTGTTCATTTTAACGAAAAACCACATTTTTACACTAAAAAATCAATTTTGATACTATTCATTTTACCCTTTATTTTGTCTTTATCATTAAAATAAAGTTTTCAAACATTTTTTTATTAGTTTTTCTTATAAAAATATATCACCTCAATTTTTTGAAATTTTCTAAAATTTAATTTAATATATATATATATATATATATATAATATAATTATATATATATATATATATATATGATATAGTATTCTTAAGGTATAAAATTATTAAATTAATATTTTACTTATCGTGTAAGGGTTACCTATGTGTATATCCGGACCAACTCGTTATCTTAACAGGTGCTTATCGGGTTATCTGATAATGATCAAATTCGTTATCATATCGATCCAATAACCTGTTAATTTTATATTATATCGTGTCAGATTAACTGATCGTGTCACAAATTACCAAGCCTAGCACACGCCATGCACAATACTTGTACACAAATATGATTTTTTTCTACGTCTTAAAATGATCAAATTGCTATAAATGAGTTAATCCTTCCCATTTTTTGATTTCTCTCTTCTCTTCCCTCTCTCTCTCTATGACATCTACACACTCTCCTTCTTCCCAACCCGCATTCAATTTCTTGACAAATTACTAACCCTAGCCCTAACCCCTTTCGATCTGCGATCTAGGTTTTAACGTGCAAGAGTTGTACTTGAGTTTGATAGCAGATAGCGATCTGCAAAGTTCAAACCCATTTCCAATTTCTGTGAATGCTCTAGAGTCTCTCTCTCTATCTTATTCTCTGAAGGAAAAAGACAATGGAGTCCACCGAGTCCTCCTAGATACCGTCACCGGAGGCCTCACGGAGACGCTTATCGCCGTCGCCACCCAAATCACCTTTGGCAATTACATTCGTTTTCGTATGAGTACATCTCCCGATTCTCTCATAATTCGCTTCTTTTTCCCCAATTCTTACATTTTGCTAACTCTAAGTTTCATCCTAATCTGATCCAATTTTGCAAGTCTGAGCAATCATATTTCTGTAAGTATTTGAGTATCTGATTGCGGTGTTTGTGGGTGGTTACTTTTGTTGTTTTCTTAAGAATTTAACGTTGAGAAGCTGCATGTGGTTAGAGGTTGAGAAGAGAAGATTAAGCACAGGTTCGATAATTTTTTTTTTTTTGTCAAACAGAAAGGCATGTGATTTTTGTTGCTCTGTTAACTCTCATTCGGTATGTATAATTGTGTTTATTTTAAGTATTGATTAGTTTTAATTTTAAGTATTCTAATCAAACTTGTTAACTGCACTTGTGCTTGAACGAGTTGAGGACATAACAGAACAAATTCAATAATACTTTAACCAAGTACAGATTATTTGTACCGGTGTGCCGCATGGTGATTGGCGTGATTATTGTTGTGCTGCATGTTTATTCTTAACTTTTAGTGTAATGATCCGTCCTTAATTACTATGATTTTTACAATTTTATAATGTGAAATTTCAAAAATACCCTTCGAGGCAAATGTGTTGACTTTTGTTGACCGCTTTGTCGTAGCACGTAAGATCTGTTTTCTTGGCGTATTTTCGTAGTACTCGTTGTTATAACGAAGGAGTTATTAACGAACAAAGTCAAGGACAAAATGGTCAATTGATCATTTTCTGGAAGGCTCCAAAATTGTTGAAGAAAATATGGGAAGCCACGTGTGTGGCTGTGAATGGAAAGACAAGGAGAGAAATGAGGGATTGGGGGCTGCCCAATTAGAAATAAAGGAGGAAGTGGGAGGCCAATTGGAAAGAAGAGTTTCGGGAGAGATGAAGAGGAGGTTGTGGCGAATCGGGAGAGGAGAGAGGAAGAGGAGGTTGACCAATGGGGGAGGAGAGAAGGGAGAATCAGGAGGGAAAGGAGGGAGGAAAGGAGAGAAAACCAGGGGATTCGGGTGACCCCTTTTTCCCCCCATCGCGACCCGGTTGCCTGACGAAAAATTCCTGCATTCTTCCATCGTTTTTACGGCGAATTTCACCAAACTATCACCTAGAAACTTTCCATCGGCCTTCCCTCTCCATTTTACACCCAAGATTGTTGGGCTTTTGGCTTGTATCGGGAAGAACGAAGCCATGGGTTTCAGGGACACCACTGGCGGCGATCCGCCCTATTCTGAAGGCAATCACGTTGGTCTCCACCACCATTAGACTCCTCTTGAGCCCGAGAACAAGGTCCAAACAACCTTAGGGGCGACGGAGCACCGGCGATGGCGAATCGAAGCCCACCCTTTCTAGGGTTTTCGGCTAGTTTGAGAGAACTTGGGGCTTTTCTCGGCCAAATTGGACTTGGCCACATGTATGAAACTTAGCTCCACTTGTTGAGATCTTCATTCCTATAAAATTTGAGAATTTTTGGAAATAGTTGAATTTTCTGGCAAGTCAGGACGGCGGCGCGTGGACAAAGACACACTTGACCTTCCTAGGCTAATATAGGTGCCCCAATTCCATATTAGACATCCGATTGACGAAATTCCGTTGTTTGGTTATATTTCCGTTAAGGGCCGCCACTTGATTAATAAATGATTCGACGATCCGACCATTGGATCGTCACCAAACTTTAATACGTAATAGTACATAATATTTAAGGGCATTAAGAACTGACGGATCAGGAATCTAACGTACGGATCTTTCCGGATGGGTTTTCTAAGTTTGTAAATCTAAATGTCGGCCATTACTTAATTTTAGCGATTGGTGGAGATCCGACCGTTGGATCATTCTGAAACTTTAGGATGTTGTTCTAAAAGCTTATTGAAACTCTTAGGAAGTTACGGATTGGAAATCTGAGGTGTGGATCTTCCAGATCGAGTTGCGTAGGGTTGTGGACCCTACCGTTGACCTTTGACCGACGGTTGACTTTTGGTCAATGGGTTACAGATCATTCTAGAACGTCCTTGGGGATGTGTTTTGTGTAAGTTACGTGTTCTATCGATAAGAATTCTGAGATGTGATTTGATATTTGTTCTAGGTGACAAACGTTCGTGATGCCTCGATATTCATGTTAGGGAGTTGTAGCACAGACTTCAAGTGAGTGGGTCTTTGCTTTATATATATATATATATATATAGGTTAGTTTCCATAAATACAAGCATTAATAAATTCTTTATGCGTATGCCATGATTAAATAATGTTATAAGAAATGTTGTACCGTTGTGAAATGCTAAAATAATACTACGGGATGTGCAGGTAAGTTTATTACGTTGACTAGAATTATTGAATTGTTATGACATGCTTATATTTATGTAGTCTGCTCATCATTGCTGTACCTGATGTTAGTGCTTGCCCAGGGCCATGACCGATTTTTCACATGTATGTTTACATCCGCACCACACACTCGGCTTGGATCCAAGTAGGTGTCAGTCATGTTGTATAGGTTGCAATAGGCAACTCCGACATCTTGTCGTACATGTTGCAATAGGCAACTTCGACTCGTATGTGATCACGAATAGTGCCAATTTTCATGTGATTGTAGCACTAGAGCGTATATTATGATTACACTCAGTCCTGTCGTACATGTTGCATTAGACAACTTCGACTTGTGTGCTAGCATAGATTGATGAGCATCAGTCCAGTCGTATAGGTTGCATTAGGCAACTCCGACTTGTGTGCTAGCATAGATTGATGAGCACCTGATTCTATTATGTTATTGTTGAGATGTTATGATTAGAATATTTATGAATTTATTGTTGATTTGCATTGATTTCATACTTATACGTATATGATTTTCTTGAAACTATACATGTTTTACGGTGAGGGGTCTTAACGTTTCGAAAGGTTTTTACTAAAACTTTATTTTTAGGCTCACTCACCCTTGTTTTTCACCCCTCCAGGTTTTAGTTGCTGAACTTTTGTATCGACGAGGATTCTTGCCAAATCTCAGTATAGGTGGCTACCTTTGAGGGTATAATCCTTATCCTATCTTACTGTACTTTACTTATGCTTTGACATCACGTGTGAAATGGGTTCATTCCCGTTCACCACAGACTCTTGTATTTAGGCACTTTTAGGTTTAAATGTATTCACATTTTCCACATCGCTACACTTTGTGGCTTCATCACCTTTCAGGTGTTGGCCAACACAACTCGATTTGGAGTCCAAGTGGACATTCCGGGTCAGGATGTGTCATTTAGTTCTTGTGGATGGAGAATTATGGGTTTTTTTATTATAAGTGGTCCTTGAACCAGTTTTATGTTTAGATGTGCCTAATATGTAGTTTAATAAACTTTCTAGACTCGTACTAGTTCTCTATGAGCTGATATGGTTTTCATAATGGTGCATGTTATTGATTTCAGTTCAATAGAATGAGCATATGGTGTTATAAGAATCCAATATTTACCTTAATAATCTCAATATTAATAAGGATATGACTTCTATTGTTTGGGGTGATGCAAATAACTAAAGCTTATAGTTTTCTACTTGTTCCTTATCTCTATGTCATTTGTGATGGACCAACCTTATCAACTTTTAGGAGTAAAGACCTTCTGACAATCATCAAATACCAACGGTCATGACTTTGTTAGTTTCATATATGTTAGAGTCAATGTTAGTCAAAGATTATGTTAGAGTTTGTTAACCTTGTTTAGCTGTGTTGTCTTCTAGTTAATCTATATGTATCTGAGTATTTAATCAGCTTTGTAACCATTATTCTCCCGTAATGTAAAAATCATCTATCTCACACGTTTTGACTAGTTGAGTTTAATATCAATAACTCGATCATCTCCCACTGAGGGACTGCTACTTGGTTCAAATGAAGCATGTCATCTGAAAGAGATTGTTTAATCAGGAAACCCGAAGCCACCTATGCACAAGAGCGTACAGGAGCGTGCTCGTATGCAGAAGGTAAGGATTGTGTATTTGTAAAGTGTGATTAAAACTTAGTTGAGTTTATATTGCTTTTTATGTCTGCTACTTTCTGGGGGACTGATGATTTCATTCTTCCTCAAGTCCGGATAATAATATTTTATTTCCATATAAGATTTCTTGTGCATGTAATTCATGTTTTATTACTTCTATCTGAATCTAATTGAAACATGTTGTGTCGTCACATAGGATGGTGGTAGTGTGAGTTCAAATGGACGACTCCAGGGGTGCCTTGAAGTTTCTAGGGCCTTTGGAGATTGCCAGTTCAAAAAGGTTCTATTTTCTCTTCTTTAACGCTTCCCCTCTCATTATTTGTTTCCTTTGTTTTGAATGTAACATAAAACAATTGTTTATATATATTGAAAAGGATCAAATCTGTAAAACTTTTGCTATTATAAATAAATATAGCTCAAGTTATTATAAATTGGAAATTTTATTTTTAGAAAGAAAGCATGTGTAAATGATTCATTTGTAATTACTAAATATGCTTAAGTTTATCCATCCACTTCTCTGGGAACAAAACCATATTACTTTACTCTGCAAAAGATCGTTGAATTGGATGTTAATGTACTAGATGCTTTGATTGTATTATCTCTGTTTTTCCATTGAATGAATTAACTGCTCAGTAACTTGAGCTGAATGTGTCGGGCTGTGACAACCATAAATTGTCAACAACTACTAGAATGTTAAGCGATGTAACATAGTTGTGCAATGTATTTGTTAACTATTAAATAATAAATAAACATGAGGACTATGTATCCTTGTTATCTTGAGCGCCTACCATGTCCTAAACTTTCTTAATGCGAGAGTACCAAATATGTAAATACGCATTATAAACATTGTATGTACACAACATGCACATGATATGCACAATATGTGTACCACATGCACATGATATAAATACCATATATGCTTAGTTTCCAGTCAAAATGTACGTTTTCAGTGATTCTGTTTTGTTTTGGTTTTACACATGTTAGGTCTTGGATTTATAACTTCAATTACATTCATATTCCTCGTTAGGGTGCATCTATTCTGAGACTTGGAGAAATGATATTTTGTAACTTGATTATGTAATGTCCAGTGTTGACTATTAAGTATGGTTACGCTGGTAGAACGAGAACTTGCATTTAACAAGAAAACTTTGGGTGCATTTGTAGGGCAAGTATTTTTGCGAATTCAAGTGGTGGATTTGTCATTTTGTTTCTCTAGTGTATCTAACAAATTTTATTTGATTGCTTTAGGCAAACTAAGATCCACAATATATGGGCAAGGCTTGTAGGTGTTGAGAGTGTTGGCAATAAATATTATGAGAAGCTTGACACTCAATATGCATAGTGTTTTCTACATTCCCCCCCTTCAAATTCAGTATAATTTCAATGACGTTCTTCTTCTTCAAATTCTGTTGCAGCTTTTGATGCTAAAACCAAAGATGTACGACATTGAACACAGAGAAAATTTCACCAGGGAAGGTGACGAATTTATTTACCATTCCAAAGGGCAAGCCTCAATCCAAGGCAGAGAGACTGGACCACGCACTAACCTTGGGAACTAGCCAAGGAGTGAGTAGTTTCTATGACACGTGCGTGCTCAAACTTGAAAAAATTCGGCTGTATTGTGCTGTGTATTCCATTCAGTTAATAAATGGAATTTGATAGCTGTAAATCTTTTGGGATGCTTCTTGTATGTAAATAACACTCCTAAACTTGATAGTTTAATGAAATGCTGGTATTTTGAATTGGCAGGGGTAAATTATCTCAGTTCAAGTCAAAAAGGTTGCGTTTCACATTTCAGTGTTTGTACTTAGCAGATCGGTGTTTGTCTTGCAATGTGCGTGTTTTTAGTATGCAGTGTGCATATCATGTGCATGTGTTCAGCATGCAATGTGTAGACATAAACATGAGCATGCAACGTGCAAGATGTGCATCCTTTGAGCATGTGCATGTTTTCAGTATGCAGCGTGCATATCATGTGCTTGTGTTGAGTATGCCATGTGCAAACATGTGCATCTTTTGAGCATGCAATGTGCATATTCCACATTTACTGGGTCATGATCGTAATCACGGTGGCTTGAAAAGTTATAAAAAGTTATTAATGCAATTATCCGGGAAATATTTTTCGGCAAACCACCATCGAAAACGATACCAGAATTGCATTATAATTAATAAAGGCAAACCAATATGGGAGGGGCAATAACCCATTTTTAGGGGGCAATTTGGCCGTTGGATCAAGTTTTTCAAAATAAAGGCACTAACAAACCAACTTTCGGAGAAATTTTTTGGGAAACTTACATTTGGATTATAAAAGATAACAAATAAAGGCATGCTTCATTACACCACCAACTTGCAATTGAATTCCGAATGCAAAGAATAGGGAAAAAAAGGGTTTTCAAGGAAGAAGACAATTAGTACCCTCAACTATGACTACAGGTATGACAGAACCACCATGGATTGGAACCCCATTAGTTGTGCTAATCTTTGGAGTTGCGTGAAATCCATTTCCTAGGCCAGGAGGGACCTCCCAAACAACAACAGTAGATGGGTTTACTATTGGAACACTTGCGACATGCATGGCACTATAGTCTGTTATGATAGCATCAACTACCATGGTCCCACTAGGCCCAGCACCCAAGAGTCCATTGCTTGTTTGAAACCACTTTTGTGCAGCATTAGTTTGGTTAGGAGGATACTGGGGCCAATGAAGCTGAATGGAGCTTGAGAGAAAACAGAACAGACGCACAGAAAACTGGACCACCTAGCTGAAACAAATAACAAAATATTGCAACATATAACAATAACACACATTATGAGAGGTTGCATTGAAGGAAAAAAAACCTGAATTTTGAGACTGCTGTGAAAGAAATTTTTCTTCAAGGGTGAGGCAGCCTGCAACGGATCTCACGACCTTCCAGGCATATAGCACATGGATGACAGAACATGCGTTGCAAAATCACAGGTAGCGGATTCAGATTCGGCACGTCCAAAAATCAAAGGAGGGACCTTGGGTTCTCCCATGCGCCGCTGCATGCCGCCACAGGGCCGCAGCCCAGGAGGCCATGCACCATCGCACGCTCAGAGATGGGTTGCCGAACAAGTCACATGAAAAGTTGCCGGTGCTGCTGTGGTAGCAGCCGTCCACGGTGGCGAAGCACAGTACCTCCGGCGGAGGTGCATGTGCTCAACGCGTCGGCCATGACAGCCTCCCGCGCGCGGCCCACGCACCGACCATGGAAACTAGGATTGGGTTTGGACTTTGAGTTGCTAGGTTGGGCTGGTTTATTGGATTAGGCCCAATTATTGGGTTGGGTCCGGTTTTGGGTTGGGCTTGGTTGTTGGTTTTGGATCTGGTTTGGGTTACGGGTCAGGTCAACCCGGTCCCAGTCACAAGCGTAAGGGAAGGCCGGAATAATTTTTGGCTCCGATCAATCCCAAATCTTCACTAAACCTAACCATCCAATATATCAAAATGAAGCCCAAGAAACAAGGAGTCGGATTATACCTTTGGTTTCCTGGGTCGTGGCCGGAATTGGTCGAAAATTGGCTCGAAAGTCATCAAGTTCCTTGCCTGAAATTGGGAAATCTGTCATAGAAGTTTATGTATCCCAAGCTCACCAAAACGAGCATGCCAACCTAGAACTCGAACTAAACATAAAAAAGGAGAAGCGAATGGATGAACCCCAAAGCTTACATAAGCCGTGAACAGCGAGATTCGTCGGACATGATGGTGGTCACGATGCCGTTGCATAGTGAGGTGAGGGATGAGTTTCAGAAGCGTTTTTCTTCATTTTCTAGGTTTGTAGAACTCACAGAGGTGGTGAGGTTATGACGATGGTGCTGGTGGAGATCGCTGGAGCGGCGGGGGTGTGTCGAGTCTCGGTAAGGAGAAAAGTGTAGAGATGGAGGAAAGAGACAATGAGAGAGGGAGAGGGTTCTAAAGAGAGAGGAGTCACGGAAGGAAAAAAATGACACCCCAGAAATGGGGAAAAGCTGCCATTTGTCAGCCTAGGGGTGGTCCAAAGTGGAAAATATCTCTACTTGGAAAGTTACCAAAATACCTTTACGTTTCGAATTCCATAAAATCTTCATTTTAGCTCCAAATTTAATTCTGCTTGCGCCCACGCGTTCGTAACAGTGAGTACTACCAGGATATGCTGAGGAAAAGAGCCTTACATAACATGATAAGGCAGTCAACAAAAGTTAACGTTTTTACCTTGAAGGGCATTTTTGTAAATTCACACTTTAAAATTATAAAAATTGAAATATTTGGGGACGGGTCGTTACACTGCATGTAGAAAAATGCCAGTAGGTGTAGAAATCCCAAGTTGCATGCGCCTGTAGAGTTGTTTCCCAATTTGAACTAGATCTCCTTCCTTGATTTGGAGATAAACTTCTTCTAGGAAAAGGAAATCAGTTGCCTCCAATACCTATTTAATTTTGCCTTAAGTAGGGGATTAAATAAATTCGGAGAACAATCATCATTCCAACAGGGAAGAGAGAAGCCATAGGCAATTTGTTCCCCCTCCCCTAGTTTTCTTCTTCTCTTGCCTTTGCAAAGAGTCGTTTCTCGTTGCTGTTCTTCTTCTTTGTGCAACACCAAGGTAAGAAAACTTTTAATTTTCTTCTTCTTAATTTTTGGGAGCCTCGAGGCTTGAAAAATTGGCTCGACGAGGGTCGATGAGGTGTGAAAATTGTGGCATAAGTGCCACGGTGCTGCTGTGTTGTGGTGGGTAGCGTGGGCTGCTGGTGGTGTGGCAACAGAGCTCAGCTAGGCTGAGGTGATCGGTGCGCTAGGACACAGGGAGGCCAGCTGGGCTGAGCTTTCATGGCTATTGGCCACGGGCCTGTATAGGCAAGAAGGGAAAGAAGGAGAGAGACCGGCGTGGGTTGGCTATCTGGTTTCTGCAACTTGGGCTGAGAGGCCTAGGGCCTACTTGAGTTGCGCGCGTGAAAGAGAAGGGAGGGAGGAGGGAGCCGCGGGCTTTCTTCCATCATGGGCCTTGAGGACTGCTGGAGCAGCATGTAGCCGAGCTTGGGCTCGCTTGAGCTGAAGGAGAGGGAGAAAGGCACAGGGTGTTAGCCCTTCATTACTGGTGGATTTGCGCCGAGGGGCACTTGGGGCCTATTATGGCTTGTTGATGAGTTGGATAGTGAGGCTTGGTGCTAGGGCGCTAGGGTTTCCGGTCTTCCTTTATTTTTATTTTTTTTGTTTTTCTTCTCACGAGCTGTTGTCCAAATATTTTTCTTTGTACTTTCTTGTAGAAATTTTAAGATGTCTTCCACCTTTGCCCGTCAATGCGGTTCTTTCGGCAAGGTGGGCTACTGCAAGCCTATACATGTCAAGATCAATTCTAATGAGCTATTTCGAGATTTTCTCGAGACGTACAAGCATGCGATTCCGTCCATGTGAAGGATGATAACGGGCATGAACCATGTGGTGAAATTGCCACTGCTAGGAAGAGGGCTATCAAATTCCATGAAATAGGTGCATGCTTAGTGCTTCCTGAATGCAGTTTGTGCGATGGTGGGATTTTCATCTTTCTCAACTTAGACCTCTTAAAAAAATAAGGAAGACACGTATGACTATTTCTAGGAAGATCGCGATCATATGAGTAGCCATATGGCGGACAACAGTTTCGTACATGCTTCAAATGGGATGAGCAACACAAGTTTCTAGAAAAATAAGCATTACACATCAATAAGCAGTGTAGCTGCAATAACCGAACGTAATGCATAGGTAAAGGGCGAACAAATGTAAAACTGATCTCTATTACTTACGATGTTTCATGAATTTTTTTAAATTGGCATGGTAGTAGTTTTATTACTATTGTTCATTCCTCAATCATTTAGAAAATGCTTTACAAACTCAAAGCAACAAAGTGCAGTCGTAATAGGCATCAAAGCAAATACATCAAAATTTTATTCAAACTCATGAAATATCGCACAAATTTGTTAGCCCTAGAGAAGTTCAATTCTCTATTTAAGATAGCGAAGAAGAAGGTGGGATAGAAGTTGGAATTATACAATGATTAAATACTCGGTCAACTCTGGCTTGAATGGCAGTTCTGTTCCCGGTGTGTTCGTAAGTAAAGGTGCTATTAACGAAAACATTATGGCATCCCAACGCCACAAGGTCCTGACAACTAAAGTCACCAATTTTCTTCCCTTTGAAAATATAGTTGTACACGTTGAATGTATACTTTATGTTGAAATGTTTTTTGCACTTAACCACGGACGGCAAATCATCCAAATGCACCAACGTTGGAAATGCACAATTTGCGACAAGCAAAAAGACCACAATTGGAAACATGTTTAGTCCAACCATAATGGTGGAAAAAATGAATAACTTTTGATTTTCTTAGAAAATAATCCCTTAGATGCAGTTGAACTTTGATGCAAGGAGTTCTACACTTGTAAGGGATGAGGCAAAGGTGCGAGTCATTGGTAAAATGAAAAACCCATTTTCCTTTAAAACTACTTTAGCAACGTATTTACTAATGTGAGGTATCAACTACAAGTAGCCATATTTGGGTAATACGCCATGGCGAAGTTTTCATTTTTCTCAACTTGGACCCGGAAACAATGAAGAAGACACGTATGACTGTTCCCAAGAATATCGCGATCATACGAGTAGCCATATAGCGGACAATAGTTCCGTACATGCTTGAAATGGGACGAGCAACATAAGTTTCTAGAAAAATAAGCATTACACATCAATATGCAGTGTAGCTGTAATAATCGAACGTAATGCACGGTTTAAGGCTGAACAAATGTAAAACTGATCTCTATTACTATGATTCACGAAGTTTTTGAAATTGGCGTGGTAGTTATTTTATTACTATTGTTCACTCGTCAATCATTTAGATAATGCTTTACAACTCAAGGCATCAAAGCAAGTACATCAAAATTTTATTTTGACTTATGAAACATCCCATAAATTTGTTAGCCTTAGAGAAGTTCAATTCTCAAGTTAAGATAGCGAAGAAGGAGGTAGGACAGAAGATACAATTACACAATGATTAAATACTTGGTCAGCTCTAGCTTGAATGACAGTTTTGTTCCCAGCGTGTTCATAAGTAAAGGTGTTGTTCACGAAAACATTATGGCATGGTCTTCCCAACGCCACAAGGGCCCGTCGACTAAAGTCACCAATGTTCTTCCCTTTGAAAATATAGTTGTACACTTCGAATGCATACTTTATGCTGAAATGTTTTTTGCACTCAACCACGGCCAACGAGTCATCTAAATGCGCCAACATTGGAAGTCTGCAATTCACCAAAAGCAAAATGACCATAATTGGAAACATGTTTAGTCAAGCCATAATGGTGGAAAGAATGAGTAACTTTGATTTTCTTAGAAAATGATCCCTTAGATGCAGTTGAACTTTGACGCAAGGAGTTCTACACTTATAAGGGATGAGACAAAGGTGCGAGTCATTGGTAAAATGAAAAACACTTTTCCCTTTAAAACTACTTTAGCAACGTACTTACTGATGTGGGGTATCAAATACGAGAGTTTCTAATTTAGTATTTATTTTGGTACCATAAACACAACTTACAAGTTCCCATGAAGCACAAAAATTACTTGTTTCAAATTAATACACTGACTAGTTTGTTACAATAGAGTTGCAAAAACCGTAAACTGAACTTGCATGTCATGTTAGTGACTATTATTGCGTGAAAAAGAGATGACAAGCAGGAAAAAGAACACGACTAGCCTTAATTGTTCTGCAGTGAATGGACAAATGTATTTCTCGGCATTATTATTCCTACTATATCAAAATGAAAATGTGAGGAAAGAGATTAATTTGTTAAGAAGCAAAGAATTGTTGAAGTACAATAGATTAAGTAAATGGGCACCCCTTTCTTGGTAAACTCATTTTAGCACAAATATTATTTCACACCCTACTACATATGGAACAATAGTCATGCCCCACACGCCCGAATATAACGTTAACGAACTATAGTTGCGTCAATGATAAGTTTCAAATCAGTCAACAAATATTCTAGTTTCGGTTATTCAGACGAAAGACAAAAAGATGAAAAAAAAAAAAAAAAAGATACAGAGGTGTGCCAAATGAACACACTTTTTACAAAGTGTAGCATGTCCATAACAACTTGAACCAAAAGGCTAGAAAGAGTGGATCAAGAGTCTTTCATAAGCTTATTCCAACGTCGTTTTGCAAGAATTTTGGGTAATACGCCTTGGCGAACGTAATGCACGGGTGAAGGCTGAACAAATGAAAAATTGATCTCTATTACTTACGATGTTTCACGAAGTTTTTAAAATTGGTGTGGTAGTTGTTTTATTACTATTGTTCATTCCACAATCATTTAGATAATGCTTTACAACTCAAAGCAACAAAGTGAAGTCGTAACAAGGCATCAAAGCAAGTACATCGAAATTTTATTCTGACTCTTGAAGCATCCAACAAATTTGTTAGCCCTAGAGAAGTTCAATTCTCAATTTAAGATAGCGAAGAAGGAGGTGGGATGGAAGTTGAAATTATACAATGATTAAATACTTGGTCAGCTCTGGCTTGAATGGCAGTTCTATTCCCGGTGTGTTCATAAGTAAAGGTGTTGTTCACAAAAACATTATGGCACGGTCTTCCCAATGCGACAAGGGCCCAGCAACTAAAGTCACTAATTTTCTTCCCTTTGAAAATATAGTTGTACACGTCGAATGCATACTTTATGCTGAAATGTTTTTTGCACATAACCACAGCCAGCGGGTCATCCAAATACGCCAATGTTGGAAGTGCACAATTCGCCAAAAGAAATATGACCATAATTGTAAACATGTTTAGTCCGACCATAATGGTGGAAAGAATGAGTAACTTTTGATTTTCTTAGAAAGTGATCCCTTACATGCAGTTGAACTTTGACGCAAGGAGTTCTACACTTATAAGGGATGAGGCAAAGGTGCGAGTCATAGGTAAAATGATAAACGCATTTTCCTTTAAAACTACTTTAGCAACGTACTTACTGATGTGAGGTATCAAATATGAGAATTTCTAATTTGGTATTTATTTTGGTACCATAAACGCAACTTACAAGTTCCCATAAATTGTTTAATTAATCTCAACAATAAAATAGCTATTTATTACATCGCACTAAAATTACTTGTTTCAAATTAATACACTCACTAGTTTGTTACAATAGAGTTGCAAAAACCGTGAACTGAACTTGCATGTCGTGTTAGTGACTATTGTTGCGTGAAAAAGAGAAGACAAGCAGGAAAAGAAACGCAACTAGCCTTAATTGTTTTACAGTAAATGGACAAACATATTTCTCAGCATTATTATTCATACTATATCAAAATGAAAATGTGAAGTTTAAGAGATTAATTTGTTAAGAAGCGAAGAATTGTTGAAGTACAATGGATTAAGTAAATGGGCACCCCTTTCTTGGTAAACTCATTTTAGCACAAATTTTATTTCACACCCAACTGCATATGGTACAATAGTCATGGCCCACAACCCGAATATAAAGTTAACGAGCTACAGTTGCCAAATGAACACAATTTTTACAAAGTGTAGCATGTCAATAAAAACGTGAACCAAAAGGCCAATAAGTGTCGATCAAGAGTCTTTCATAAGCTTATTCCAACATCGTTTTGGAAGAATTATGGGCAATACGCCATGGCGAAGTTTTCATCTTTCTCAACTTGGACCCGGAAACAATGAAGAAGACATGTATGATAGTTACCAAGAGTATCGCGATCATACGAGTAGCCATATAGCGGACAATAGTTCCGTACATGTTTGAAATGGGACGAGCAACATAAGTTTCTAGAAAAATAAGCATTACAAATCAATATGCAATGTAGCTGCAATAACCGAACGTAATGCACGGGTAAAGGCTGAACAAATGTAAAACTGATCTTTATTACTTACAATGTTTCACGAAGTTTTTGAAATTGGCATGGTAGTTGTTTTATTACTATTGTTCATTCGTCAATCGTTTAGATAATGCTTTACAACTGAAAGTAACAAAGTGAAGTCGTAACAAGGCATTAAAGCAAAATACATCGAAATTTTATTCTGACTCATGAAACATCCCACAAATTTGTTAGCCCTAGAGAAGTTCTATTCTCAATTTAAGATAGCAAAGAAGGAGGTGGGACGGAAGTTGCAATTATACAATCATTAAATACTTGGTCAGCTCTGGCTAGAGTAGTAGTTTTGTTGCTAGTGTTTTCATAAGTAAAGGTGTTGTTCAAGAAAACATTATGGCAAGGCCTTACCAACACAACAAGGGCTCGGCAAGTAGTCACCAATTTTCTTCCCTTTGAAAATATAGTTGTACACGTCAAATGCATACTTTATGCTGAAATGTTTTTTGCACTCAACCACGGTCGGCAAGTTATCCAAATGCGCCAACGTTGGAAGTGCGCAATTCGCCAAATGACCATAATTGTAAACATGTTTAGTCCGGCCATAATGGTGGAAAGAATGAGTAACTTTTGGTTTTCTTAGAAAATGATCCCTTACATGCAGTTGAACATTGACGCAAGGAGTTTTACACTTATAAGGGATGAGGCAAAGGTGAAAGTCATTGGTAAAATGAAAAACGCATTTTCCTTTTAAACTACTTTAGCAACGTACTTACTAATGTGAGGTATCACATACGAGAGTTTCAAATTCGGTATTTATTTTGCTACCATAAACGCAACTTACAAGTTCCCATAAATTGTTTAATTAATCTCAACAATAACATAGCTATTTATTACATCGCAAAAAAATTACTTATTTCAAATTAATACATTGACTAGTTTGTTACAATAGAGTTGCAAAAACCATGAACTGAACTTGCATGTCGTGTTAGTGACTATTGTGGCGTGAAAAAGAGTTGGCAAGCAGGAAAAGAAACGCGACTAGCCTTAATTGTTCTACAGTAAATGGACAAACGTATTTCTCTACATTATTATTCCTACTATATCAAAATGAAAATGTGACGTAAAAGAGATTAATTAGTTAAGAAGCGAAGAATTGTTGAAGTTCAATAGATTAAGTAAATGGGCACCCCTTTCTTGGTAAACTCATTTTAGCACAAATATTATTTCACACCCAACTACGTATGGTACGATAATCATGCCCCACACGCCCGAATATAAAGTTATCGAGCTACAGTTGCATCAATGAAAGATTTCAAATCAGTCCACAAATATTCTAGTTTCGGTTATTCAGACCAAAGGAAAAAAGATGAAAAGAAAAGATACAGAGGTGTGCCAAATGAACACACTTTTTACAAAGTGTAGCATGTCCATAAAAACTTGATCCAAAAGGCCAATAAGAGTCGATCAAGAGTCTTCCATAAGCTTATTCCAACGTCGTTTTGCAAGAATTTTGGGCAATACGCCATGCAAAAGTTTTCATTTTTCTCAACTTGGATCCGGAAACAATGAAGAAGACACGTATGATAGTTACCAAGAACATCGCGATCATACGAGTAGCCATATAGCGGACAATAGTTCCGTACATGCATGAAATGGGACGAGCAACATAAGTTTCTAGAAAAATAAGCATTACACATCAATATGCAATGTAGCTGCAATAACAGAACATAATGCCAGGGTAAAGGTTGAACAAATGTAAAATTGATCTTTATTACTTACAATGTTTCACGAAGTTTTTGAAATTGGCATGGTAGTTGTTTTATTACTATTGTTCATTCGTCAATCATTTAGATAATGCTTTACAACTGAAAGCAAGAAAGTGAAGTCGTAACAAGGCATTAAAGCAATACATCAAAATTTTATTCTAACTCTTTACACATCCCACAAATTTGTTAGGCCTAGTGAAGTTCAATTATCAATTTAAGATAGCGAAGAAAGAGGTGGGACGGAAGTTGCAATTATACAATGATTAAATACTCGGTCAGCTCTGGCTAGAATGGCAGTTTTATTCTCGGTGTGTTCATAAGTAAAGGTGCTGTTCAGGAAAACATTATGGCATGGCCTTCCCAATGCCACAAGGGCGCGGCAACTAAAGTCACCAATTTTCATCCCTTTAAAAATATAGTTGTACACGTCAAATGCATACTTTATGCTGAAATGTTTTTTGCACTCAACCACGGCCGGCGAGTCATCCAAATGCGCCAACGTTGGAAATGCGCAATTCGCCAAAAGAAAAATGACCATAATTGTAAACATGTTTAGTCCGGCCATAATGTGGAAAGAATGAGTAGCTTTTGATTTTCTTAGAAAGTGATCCCTTACATGCAGTTGAACTTTGACGCAAGAAGTTCTACACTTATAAGGGATGAGGCAAAGGTGCGAGCCATTGGTAAAATGAAAAACACATTTTCCTTTAAAACTACTTTAGCAACGTACTTACCAATGTGAGGTATCAAATACGAGAGTTTCTAATTTGGTATTTATTTTGGTACCATAAACGCAACTTACAAGTTCCCATAAATTGTTTAATTAATCTCCATAATAACATAGCTATTTATTACATCACACAATAATTACTTGTTTCAAATTAATACACTCACTAGTTTTTTACAACAGAGTTGCAAAAACCGTGAACTGAACTTGCATGTCATGTTAGTGACTATTGTTGCGTGAAAAAGAGATTACAATCAGGAAAAGAAACGCGACTAGCCTTAACTGTTCTGTAGTAAATGGACAAACGTATTTCTCAGCATTATTATTCCTTCTATATCAAAATGAAAATGTGACGTATAAGAGATTAATTTGTTATGAAGCGAAGAATTGTTGAAGTACAATAGATTAAGCAAATGGGCACCCCATTCTGGGTAAACTCATTTTAGCACAAATATTATTTCACACCCAACTACGTATGGTACAATAGTCATGCCCCACACTCCTGAATATAAAGTTATCGAGCTACAGTTGCATCAATGAGAGATTTCAAATCAATCCACAAATATCCTAGTTTCGGTTATTCAGACCAAAGGAAAAAAGATGAAAAAAAAAGACACCGAACTGTGCCAAATGAACACACATTTTACAAAGTGTAGCATGTCCATAAAAACTTGATCCAAAAGGCCAATAAGAGTCGATCAAGAGTCATTCATAAGCTTATTCCAATGTCGTTTTGCAAGAATTTTGGGCAATACGCCGTGGAAAAGTTTTCATCTTTCTCAACTTGGATCTGGAAACAATGAAGAAGACACGTATGATAGTTACCAAGAACATCGCGATCATACGAGTAGCCATATAGCGGACAATAGTTTCGTACATGCTTGAAATGGGACGAGCAACATAAGCTTCTAGAAAAATAAGCATTACACATCAATATGCAATGTAGCTGTAATAACCGAACGTAATGCACGGGTAGAGGCTGAACAAATGTAAAACTGATCTTTATTACTTACGATGTTTCGCGAAGTTTTTGAAATTGGCGTGGTAGTTATTTTATTACTATTGTTCATTCCTCAATCATTTAGATAATGCTTTACAACAGAAAGCAAAAAAGTGAAGTCGTAATAAGGCATTAAAGCAGTACATCAAAATTTTATTCTGACTCATGACACATCCCACAAATTTGTTAGCCCTATAGAAGTTCAAATCTCAATTTAAGATAGCGAAGAAGGAGGTGGGACGGAAGTTGCAATTATACAATGATTAAATACTCGGTCAGCTCTGGCTTGAATGGCAGTTCTGTTCCCAGTGTGTTCATAAGTGAAGGTGCTGTTGACGAAAACATTATGGCACGGTCTTCCCAACGCCACAAGGGCCCGGCAACTAAAGTCACCAATTTTCTTCCCTTTGAAAATATAGTTGTACACGTCGAATGCATACTTTATGCTGAAATGTTTTTTGCACTTAACCACAGCCAGCGAGTCATCCAAATGTGCCAACGATGGAAGTGCGCAATTCGCCAAAAGAAAAATGACCATAATTGTAAACATGTTTAGTCAGGCCATAATGGTGGAAAGAATGTGTAACTTTTGATTTTCTTAGAAAATGATCCCTTACATGCAGTTGAACTTTGACGCAAGTAGTTCTACACTTATAAGGGATGAGGCAAAGGTGCGAATAATTGGTAAAATGAAGAATGCATTTTCCTTTAAAACTACTTTAGCAACGTACTTACTGATGTAAGGTATCAAATACGAGAGTTTCTAATTTGGTATTTATTTTGGTACCATAAACGCAACTTACAAGTTCCCATAAATTGTTTAATTAATCTCAACAATAATATAGTTATTTATTAGTTCGCACAAAAATTACTTGTTTCAAATTAATACACTAAAAAGTTTGTTACAATAGAGTTGCCAAAACCGTGAACTAAACTTGCATGTCGTGTTAGTGACTATTGTTGCGTGAAAAAGAGATGACAAGCAGGAAAAGAAATGCGACTAGCCTTAACTGTTCTGCAGTAAATGGACAAACGTATTTCTCAGCATTATGATTCCTTCTATATCAAAATGAAAATGTGACGTATAAGAGATTAATTTGTTATGAAGTGAAGAATTGTTGAAGTACAATAGATTAAGTAAATGGGCACCCCTTTCCCGTTAAATTCATTTTAGCACAAATATTATTTCACACCCATCTGCGTATGGTACAATTGTCATGCCCCAATATAAAGTTAACGAGCTACAATTGCGTCAATGATAGATTTGAAATCAGTCGACAAATATTCTAGTTTCGGTTAATTAGACCAAAGAAAAAAAGATGAAAAAAAGAAGATACAGAGGTGTGCCAAATGAACACACTTTTTACAAAGTGTAGCATATCCATAAAAACTTGAACCAAAAGGTCAATAAGAGTCGATCAAGAGTCTTTCATAAGCTTATTCCAACGTCATTTTGCAAGAATTTTGGGCAATACGCCATGGCGAAGTTTTCATCTTTCTCAACTTGGATCCAGAAACAATGAAGAAGACATGTATGATAGTTACCAAGAATATCGCGATCATACGAGTAGTCATATACAGGACAAAAGTTCCATACATGCTTGAAATGGGACGAGCAACTTAAGTTTCTAGAAAAATAAGCATTACACATCAATATGCAGTGTAGCTCCAATAACCGAACATAATGCATGGGAAAAGGCTGAACAAATGTAAAACGGATCTCTGTTAATTACGATGTTTCACAAAGTTTTTGAAATTGGGATGGTAGCTGTTTTATTACTATTGTTCATTCCTCAATCATTTAGATAATGCTTTACAACTCAAGGCAACAAAGTGAAGTCGTAACAAGCCATTAAAGCAAATAAATCAAAATTTTATTCTGACTCATGAAACATCCCAGAAATTGTTACTCCTTGAGAAGTTCAATTCTCAATTTAAGATAGCGAAGAAGGAGGTGGGACGGAAGTTGCAATTATATAATGATTAAATACTCGGTCAGCTCTGGCTAGAATGGCAGTTTTGTTCCTGGTGTGTTCATAAGTAAAGGTGTTGTTCACGAAAACATTATGGCACGGGCTTCCCAACGCCACAAGGGCTCGGCAACTAAAGTCACCAATTTTCTTCCCTTTGAAAATATAGTTGTACACGTCGAATGCATACTTTATGCTAAAGTATTTTTTGTAATCAACCACGGCCAATTAGTCATCCAAATGTGCCAATGTTGGAAGTGTGCAATTCGGCAAAAACAAAATGACCATAATTGGAAACATGTTTAGTCCGGCCATAATGGTGGAAAGAATGAGTAACTTTTGATTTTCTTAGAAAATGATCCCTTAGATGCAGTTGAACTTTGACGCAAGGGGTTCTACACTTATAAGGGATGAGGCAAAGGTGTGAGGCATTGGTAAAATGAAAAGCGCATTTTCCTTTAAAACTACTTTAGCAACGTACTTACTGATGTGAGGTATCAAATATGAGAGTTTCTGATTTGGTATTTATTTTGGTACCGTAAACGTAACTTACAAGTTCCCATAAGTTGTTTAATTAATCTTAACAACAACATAGCTATTTATTAGTTAACACAAAAATTACTTGTTTCAAATTAATACACTGACTAGTTTGTTACAATAGAGAGTGAACTGAACTTCCATGTCATGTAAGTGACTATCGTTGCTTGAAAAAGAGATGACAAGCAGGTAAAAGAAATCAACTAGCCTTGATTGTTCTATAGTAAATGGACAAATGTATTTCTCGGCATTATTATTCCTACTATATCAAAACGAAAATGTGACGTAAGAGATTACATTTGTTTAGAAGCGACAATTTGTTGAAGTAAAATAGATTGAGTAAATGAGCACCCATTTCTTGGTAAACTCACTTTAGCACAAATTTTATTTCACACCCTACAACGTATGGTACAATAGTCATGCCCCACACGCCCGAATATAACGTTAACGAGCTGCAGTTGCGTCAATGATAAGTTTCAAATCAGTCAACAAATATTCTAGTTTTGGTTATTCAGACCAAAGAAAAAAAGAGGAAAAAAAAAAAGAAGATACAGAGGTGTGCCAAATGAACACACTTTTTACAAAGTGCAGCATGTCCATAACAACTTGAACCACAAGGCTAATAAGAGTCGATCAAGAGTCTTTGATAAGCCTATTCCATAGTCGTTTGGCAAGAATTTGGTGCAATAAGCCGTGGCGAAGTTTTCATCTTTCTCAACTTGGACCCGGAAACAATAAAGAAGACACGTATGACTGTTACCAAAAATATCACGATCATACGAGTAGCCATATAGCAGACAATAGTTCCGTACATGCTTGAAATGGGACGAGCAACATAAGTTTCTAGAAAAATAAGCATTACACATCGATATGCAGTGTAGCTACAATAACCAAACGTAATGCACGGGTAAAGGCCGAACAAATCTAAAATTGATATGTATTAGTTACGATGTTTCATGAAGTTTTTGAAATTGGCGTGGTAGTTGTTTTATTACTATTATTCATTCCTCAATCATTTAGATAATGCTTTACAACTCAAGGCAACAAAGGGAAGTCGTAACAAGGCATCAAAGCAAATACATCGAAATTTTATTCTGACTTATGAAACATCCCACAAATTTGCTAGCCCTAGTGCAGTTCAATTCTCAATTTAAGATAGCGAAGAAGGAGGTGGGACGGAAGTTGCAATTGTACAATGATTAAATACTCGGTTAGCTCTGGCTTGAATGGAAGTTCTGTTCCCGATGTTTTCATAAGTAAAGGTGCTGTTCACGAAAACATTACGGCACGGTCTTCCCAACGCCATAAGGGCTCAACATAGTTGTACACGTCGAATGCATACTTTATGCTGAAATGTTTTTTGCACTCAACCACGGCCGATGAGTCATCCAAATGCGTTAAAGTTGGAAGTGGGCAATTCGCCAAACCCAAAATGACCATAATTGGAAACATATTTAATCCGGCCATAATGGTGGAAAGAATGAGTAACTTTTGATTTTCTTAGAAAATGACGCCTTCGATGCAATTGAACTTTGAGGCAAAGGTGCGAGTCATTGGTCAAATGAAAAACGCATTTTCCTTTAAAACTACTTTAGCAACGTACTTACTGATGTAAGGTATCAAATACGAGAGTTTCTAATTTGGTATTTATTTTGGTACCATAAACGCAATTTACAAGTTCCCATAAATTGTTCAATTAATCTCAATAATAATATAGCTATTTATTACATCACACAATAATTACTTGTTTCAAATTAATACACTGACTAGTTTGTTACAATAGAGTTGCCAAAACCGTGAACTGAACTTGCATGTCATGTTAGTGACTGTCGTTGTGGGAAAAAGTGATGACAAGAAGGTTAAAGAACGCGACTGACCTTAATTGTTCTTCAGTAAATGGACAAACGTATTTCTCGGCATTATTATTCCTACTATATCAAAATGAAAATGTGACGTAGGAGATTAAATTTGTTTAGAAGCGAAGAATTATTGAAGCACAATAGATTAAGTAGATGAGCACCCCTTTCTTGGTAAACTCATTTTAGCACAAATATTATTTCACACCTTACTGCATATGGTACAATAGTCAAGCCCCACTCGCCCGAATATAATGTTAACGAAATACAGTTGTGTCAATGATAAGTTTCAAATCAGTCAACAAATATTCTAGTTTCGGTTATTAAGACCAAAGAAAAAAGATGGAAAAAAAAGAAAAAAAAAGACACAGAGGTGTGCCGAATGAACAAACTTTTTACAAAATGTACGATGTTCATAACAACTGGGACCACAAGGCCAATAAGAGTCGATCAAGAGTCTTTCATAAGCATATTCCAACGTCGTTTTGAAAGAATTTTGGGAAGTAAGCCGCGGCTAAGTTTTCATCTTTCTCAACATGGACCCGAAAACAATAAAGAAAACACGTATGACTGTAACCAAGAATAACGCGATCAGGCGAGTAGCCATATAGTGGACAATAGTTTCGTACATGCTAGAAATGGGACGAGCAACATAAGTTTCTTGAAAAATAGGCATTACACATCAATATGCAGTGTAGCTGCAATAACCAAACGAAATGCACGGGTGAAGGCCGAACAAATGTAAAACTGATCTGTATTACATATGATGTTTCACGAAGTTTTTCAAATTGGTGTGGTAGTTGTTTTATTACTATTGTTCATTCCTTAATCATTTAGATAATACTTTACAACTCAAAGCAACAAAGTGAATTCATAACAAGGCATCAAAGCAAATACATCGAAATTTTATTCTGACCCATGAAACTTCCCACAAATTTGTTAGCCCTAGAGAAGTTCAATTCTGAATTTAAGATAGCGAAGAAGGGGGTGGGACAGAAGTTGCAATTATACAATGATTAAATACTCGGTCAGCTCTGGCTTTAATGGCGGTTTTGTTTCCAGTGTGTTCATAAGTGAAGGTGCTGTTCACGAAAATATTATGGCACGGTCTTCCCAACACCACAAGGGCCCGACAACTAAAGTCACCAATTTTCTACCCTTTGAAAATATAGTTGTACACGTCGAATGCATACTTTATGCTGAAATGTTTTTTTAGTCAACCACGGCCGGCGAGTCATCCAAATGCGCCAATGTTGGAAGTGCGCAATTCGCCAAAAGCAAAATGACCATAATTGGAAACATGTTTAATCTGGCCATAATGGGGGAAAGAATGAGTAACTTTTGATTTTCTTACAAAATGATGCCTTAGATGCAGTTGAACTTTTACGCCAGGAGTTCTAAACTTATAGGGGATGAGGCAAAGGTGCGAGTCAATTGCAAAATGGAAAACGCATATTCCTTTAAAACTATTTTAGCAACCTACTTACTGATATGAGGTATCAACTACAAGAGTTTCTAATTTGGCATTTATTTTGGTACCATAAACGCAACTTACAAGTTCCCATAAATTGTTTATTAATCTCAATAATAATATAGCTATTTATTAGCTCACATAACAATTACTTGTTTCAAATTAATACACTGACTAGTTTGTTACAATAGAGTTGCCAAAACCGTGAACTGAACTTGCATGTCATGTTAGTGACTGTCGTTGCGGGAAAAAGTGATGACAAGCAGGCAAAAGAACGCGACTAACCTTAATTGTTCTTCAGTAAATGGACAAACGTATTTCTCGGCATTATTATCCTACTATATCAAAATGAAAATGTGACGTAAGAGATTAAATTTGTTTAGAAGCAAAGATTTATTGAAGCACAATAGATTGAGTAGATGAGCACCCCTTTCTTGGTAAACTCATTTTAGCACAAATATTATTTCACACCTACTGCATATGGTACAATACTCAAGCCCCACACGCCCGAATATAACGTTAACGAGCTACAGTTCCGCCAATGATAAATTTCAAATCAGTCAACAAATATTCTAGTTTCGGTTATTCAGACCAAAGAAAAAAAGACGAAAAAAACAAAAAAAGATACAGAGGTGTGCCGAATGAACACCCTTTTTACAAAATGTAGGATGTCCATAACAACTGGGACCACAAGGCCAATAAGAGTCGATCAAGAGTGTTTCATAAGCATATTCCAACTTTGTATTGAAAAAATTTAGGGCAGTACGCCGTGGCGAAGTTTTCATGTTTCTCAACTTCGACCCGAAAACAATAAAGAAAACACGTATGACTGTTACCAAGAATAACGCGAACAGCCGAGTGGCCATATAATGGAAAATAGTTTCATACGTGCTTGAAATGGGACGAGCAACGTAAGTTTCTTGAAAAATAAGCATTACACATCAATATGCAGTGTAGCTGCAGAAACCGAACGTAATGCACGGGTGAAGGCCGAAATAATGTAAAACTGATCTGTATTACATGTGATGTTTCACGAAGTTTTTGAAATTGGTGTGGTAGTTGTTTTATTACTATTGTTCATTCCTTAATCATTTAGATAATACTTTACAACTCAAAGCAACAAAGTGAATTCATAACAAGGCATCAAAGCAAATACATCGAAATTTTATTCTGACCCATGAAACTTCACACAAATTTGTTAGCCCTAGAGAAGTTCAATTCTGAATTTAAGATAGCGAAGAAGGGGGTGGGACAGAAGTTGCAATTATACAATTATTAAATACTCGGTCAGCTCTGGCTTGAATGGCAATTCTGTTCCCAGTGTGTTCATTAGTGAAGGTGTTGTTGACGAAAACATTATGGCACGGTCTTCCCAACGTCACAAGGGCCCGGCAACTAAAGTCACCAATTGTCTTCCCTTTGAAAATATAGTTGTACACGTCGAATGCATACTTTACACTGAAATGTTTTTTGCACTCAACCACCGCCGGCGAGTCATCCAAATGTGCCAATGTTGGAAGTGCGCAATTCGCCAAAAGCAAAATGACCATAATTGGAAACATGTTTAATCTGGCCATAATGGGGGAAAGAATGAGTAACTTTTGATTTTCTTACAAAATGATGCCTTAGATGCAGTTGAACTTTTACGCAAGGAGTTCTAAACTTATAGGGGATGAGGCAAAGGTGTGAGTCAATTGCAAAATGGAAAACGCATTTTCCTTTAAAACTATTTTAGCAACGTACTTACTGATATGAGGTATCAACTACAAGAGTTTCTAATTTGGCATTTATTTTGGTACCATAAACGCAACTTACAAGTTCCCACAAATTGTTTAATTAATCTCAATAATAATATAGCTATTTATTAGCTCACACAACAATTACTTGTTTCAAATTAATACACTGACTAGTTTGTTCCAATAGAGTTGCCAAAACCGTGAACTGAACTTGCATGTCATGATAGAGACTATCGTTGCGGGAAAAAGTGATGACAAGCAGGCAAAAGAACGCGACTAACCTTAATTGTTCTTCAGTAAATGGACAAACGTATTTCTCTGCATTATTATTCCTACCATATCAAAATGAAAATGTGACGTAAGAGATTAAATTTGTTTAGATGCGAAGATTTATTGAAGCACAATAGATTGAGTAGATGAGCACCCCTTTCTTGGTAAACTCATTTTAGCACAAATACTATTTCACACCTTACTGCATATGGTACAATAGTCAAGCCTCACACGCCCGATTATAACGTTAACGAGCTATAGTTCCGCCAATGATAATGTTCAAATCAGTCAACAAATATTCTAGGTTCGGTTATTCAGACCAAAGAAAAAAAGACGAAAAAAAACAAAAAAAGATACAGAGGTGTGCCGAATGAACACCCTTTTTACAAAATGTAGGATGTCCATAACAACTGGGACCACAAGGCCAATAAGAGTCGATCAAGAGTGTTTCATAAGCATATTCCAACTTCGTTTTGAAAAAATTTTGGGCAGTACGCCGTGGCGAAGTTTTCATGTTTCTCAACTTCTACCCGATAACAATAAAGAAAACACGTATGACTGTTACCAAGAATAATGCGATCAGACGAGTAGCCATATAACGGAAAATAGTTTCGTACGTGCTTGAAATGGGACGAGCAACGTAAGTTTGTTGAAAAATAAGCACTACACATCAATATGCAGTGTAGCTGCAATAACCGAACGTAATGCACGGGTGAAGGCCGAACAAATGTAAAACTGATCTGTATTACATATGATGTTTCACGAAGTTTTTGAAATTGGTGTGGTAGTTGTTTTATTACTATTGTTCATTCCTTAATCATTTAGATAATACTTTACAACTCAAAGCAACAAAGTGAATTCATCACAAGGCATCAAAGCAAATACAACGAAATTTTATTCTGACCCATGAAACTTCACACAAATTTGTTAGCCCTAGAGAAGTTCAATTCTGAATTTAAGATAGCGAAGAAGGGGGTGGGACAGAAGTTGCAATTATACAATGATTAAATACTCGGTCAGCTCTGGCTTGAATGGCAGTTCTGTTCCCAGTGTGTTCATAAGTGAAGGTGCTGTTGACGAAAACATTATGGCACGGTCTTCCCAACGCCACAAGGGCCCGGCAACTAAAGTCACCAATTGTCTTCCCTTTGAAAATATAGTTGTACACGTCGAATGCATACTTTATGCTGAAATGTTTTTTGCACTCAACCACCGCCGGCGAGTCATCCAAATGCGCCAATGCTGGAAGTGCGCAATTCGCCAAAAGCAAAATGACCATAATTGGAAACATGTTTAATCTGGCCATAATGGGGGAAAGAATGAGTAACTTTTGATTTTCTTACAAATGATGCCTTAGATGCAGTTGAACTTTTACGCAAGGAGTTCTAAACTTATAAGGGATGAGGCAAAGGTGCGAGTCAATTGTAAAATGGAAAACGTATTTTCCTTTAAAACTATTTTAGCAACGTACTTACTGATATGAGGTATCAACTACAACAGTTTCTAATTTGGCATTTATTTTGGTACCATAAACGCAACTTACAAGTTCCCATAAATTGTTTAATTAATCTCAATAATAATATAGCTATTTATTAGCTCACACAACAATTACTTGTTTCAAATTAATACACTGACTAGTTTATTACAATAGAGTTGCCGAAACCGTGAACTGAACTTGCATGTCATGTTAGTGACTGTCGTTGCGGGAAAAAGTGATGAGAAGCAGGCAAAAGAACGCGACTAACCTTAATTGTTCTTCAGTAAATGGACAAACGTATTTCTCGGCATTATTATTCCTACTGTATCAAAATGAAAATGTGACGTAAGAGATTAAATTTGTTTAGAAGCAAAGATTTATTGAAGCACAATAGATTGAGTAGATGGGCACCCCTTTCTTGGTAAACTCATTTTAGCACAAATACTAATTCACACCTTACTGCATATGGTACAATAGTCAAGCCCCACACGCCCGAATATAACGTTAACGAGCTACAGTTCCGCCAATGATAAGTTTCAAATCAATCAACAAATATTCTAGTTTCGGTTATTCAGACCAAAGAAAAAAAGACGAAAAAAAAACAAAAAAAGATACAGAGGTGTGCCGAATGAACACCCTTTTTACAAAATGTAGGATGTCCATAACAACTGGGACCACAAGGCCAATAAGAGTCGATCAAGAGTGTTTCATAAGCATATTCCAACTTCGTTTTGAAAGAATTTTGGGCAGTACGCCGTGGCGAAGTTTTCATCTTTCTCAACTTCGACCCGATAACAATAAAGAAAATACGTATGATTGTCACCAAGAATAATGCGATCAGACGAGTAACCATATAACGGAAAATAGTTTCGTACGTGCTTGAAATGGGACGAGCAACGTAAGTTTGTTGAAAAATAAGCATTACACATCAATATGCAGTGTAGTTGCAATAACCGAACGTAATGCACGGGTGAAGGCCGAACAAATGTAAAACTGATCTGTATTACATATGATGTTTCACGAAGTTTTTGAAATTGGTGTGGTAGTTGTTTTATTACTATTGTTCATTCCTTAATCATTTAGATAATACATTACAACTCAAAGCAACAAAGTGAATTCATCACAAGGCATCAAAGCAAATACAACGAAATTTTATTCTGACCCATGAAACTTCACACAAATTTGTTAGCCCTAGAGAAGTTCAATTCTGAATTTAAGATAGCGAAGAAGGGGGTGGGACAGAAGTTGCAATTATACAATGATTAAATACTCGGTCAGCTCTGGCTTGAATGGCAGTTCTGTTCCCAGTGTGTTCATAAGTGAAGGTGCTGTTGACGAAAACATTATGGCACGGTCTTCCCAACGCCACAAGGGCCCGGCAACTAAAGTCACCAATTGTCTTCCCTTTGAAAATATAGTTGTACACGTCGAATGCATACTTTATGCTGAAATGTTTTTTGCACTCAACCACCGCCGGCGAGTCATCCAAATGCGCCAATGTTGGAAGTGCGCAATTCGCCAAAAGCAAAATGACCATAATTGGAAACATGTTTAATCTGGCCATAATGGGGGAAAGAATGAGTAACTTTTGATTTTCTTACAAAATGATGCCTTAGATGCAGTTGAACTTTTACGCAAGGAGTTCTAAACTTATAAGGGATGAGGCAAAGGTGCGAGTCAATTGCAAAATGGAAAACGCATTTTCCTTTAAAACTATTTTAGCAACGTACTTACTGATATGAGGTATCAACTACAAGAGTTTCTAATTTGGCATTTATTTTGGTACCATAAACGCAACTTACAAGTTCCCATAAATTGTTTAATTAATCTCAATAATAATATAGCTATTTATTAGCTCACACAACAATTACTTGTTTCAAATTAATACACTGACTAGTTTGTTACAATAGAGTTGCCAAAACCGTGAACTGAACTTGCATGTCATGATAGAGACTATCGTTGCGGGAAAAAGTGATGACAAGCAGGCAAAAGAACGCGACTAACCTTAATTGTTCTTCAGTAAATGGACAAACGTATTTCTCGGCATTATTATTCCTACCATATCAAAATGAAAATGTGACGTAAGAGATTAAATTTGTTTAGATGCGAAGATTTATTGAAGCACAATAGATTGAGTAGATGAGCACCGCTTTCTTCGTAAACTCATTTTAGCACAAATACTATTTCACACCTTACTGCATATGGTACAATAGTCAAGCCTCACACGCCCGAATATAACGTTAACGAGCTACAGTTTCGCCAATGATAAGTTTCAAATCAGTCAACAAATATTCTAGGTTCGGTTATTCAGACCAGAGAAAAAAAGACGAAAAAAAAAAAAAAAGATACAGAGGTGTGCCGAATGAACACACTTTTTACAAAATGTAGGATGTCCATAACAACTGGGACCACAAGGCCAATAAGAGTCGATCAAGAGTGTTTCATAAGCGTATTCCAATGTCGTTTTGAAAGAATTTTGGGCAGTACGCCGTGGCGAAGTTTTCCTCTTTCTCAACTTGGACCCGAAAACAATAAAGAAAACACGTATGACTGTTACCAAGAATAACGCGATCCTACGAGTAGCCATATAACGGAAAATAGTTTCGTACATCCTTGAAATGGGTCGAGCAACTTAAGTTTCTTGCAAAATAAGCATTACACATCAATATGCATTGTAGCTGCAATAACCCAACGTAATTCACGGGTGAAGGCCGAACAAATGTAAAACTGATCTGTATTACATATGATGTTTCACGAAGTTTTTGAAATTGGTGTGGTAGTTGTTTTATTACTATTGTTCATGCCTTAATCATTTAGATAATACTTTACAACTCAAAGCAACAAAGTGAATTCATAACAAGGCATCAAAGCAAATACATCGAAATTTTATTCTGACCCATGAAACTTCACACAAATTTGTTAGCCCTAGAGAAGTTCAATTCTGAATTTAAGATAGCGAAGAAGGGGGTGGGACAGAAGTTGCAATTATACAATGATTAAATACTCGGTCAGCTCTGGCTTGAATGGCAGTTCTGTTCCCAGTGTGTTCATAAGTGAAGGTGCTGTTGACGAAAACATTATGGCACGGTCTTCCCAACGCCACAAGGGCCCGGCAACTAAAGTCACCAATTGTCTTCCCTTTGAAAATATAGTTGTACACGTCGAATGCATACTTTATGCTGAAATGTTTTTTGCACTCAACCACCGCCGGCGAGTCATCCAAATGCGCCAATGTTGGAAGTGCGCAATTCGCCAAAAGCAAAATGACCATAATTGGAAACATGTTTAATCTGGCCATAATGGGGGAAAGAATGAGTAACTTTTGATTTTCTTACAAAATGATGCGTTAGATGCAGTTGAACTTTTACGCAAGGAGTTCTAAACTTATAAGGGATGAGGCAAAGGTGCGAGTCAATTGCAAAATGGAAAACGCATTTTCCTTTAAAACTATTTTAGCAACGTACTTACTGATATGAGGTATCAACTACAAGAGTTTCTAATTTGGCATTTATTTTGGTACCATAAACGCAACTTACAAGTTCCCATAAATTGTTTAATTAATCTCAATAATAATATAGCTATTTATTAGCTCACACAACAATTACTTGTTTCAAATTAATACACTGACTAGTTTGTTACAATAGAGTTGCCAAAACCGTGAACTGAACTTGCATGTCATGTTAGTGACTGTCGTTGCGGGAAAAAGTGATGACAAGCAGGCAAAAGAACGCGACTAACCTTAATTGTTCTTCAGTAAATGGACAAACGTATTTCTCGGCATTATTATTCCTACTATATCAAAATGAAAATGTGACGTAAGAGATTAAATTTGTTTAGAAGCGAAGATTTATTGAAGCACAATAGATTGAGTAGATGAGCACCCCTTTCTTGGTAAACTCATTTTAGCACAAATACTATTTCACACCTTACTGCATATGGTACAATAGTCGAGCCCCACACGCCCGAATATAATGTTAACGAGCTACAGTTCCGCCAATGATAAGTTTCAAATCAGTCAACAAATATTCTAGTTTCGTTTATTCAGACCAAAGAAAAAAAGACGAAAAAAAAAAAAAAAAGACACAGAGGTGTGCTGAATGAACACAATTTTTACAAAATGTAGGATGTCCATAACAACTGGGACCACAAGGCCAATAAGAGTCGACCAAGAGTGTTTCATAAGCATATTCCAATGTCGTTTTGAAAGAATTTTGGGCAGTACGCCGTGGCGAAGTTTTCATCTTTCTCAACTTGGACCCGAAAACAATAAAGAAAACACGTATGACTGTTACCAAGAATAACGCGATCAGACGAGTAGCCATATAGCGAACAATAGTTTCGTACACGCTTGAAATGGGACGAGCAACTTAAGTTTCTTGCAAAATAAGCATTACACATCAATATGAAGTGTAGCTGCAATAACCCAACGTAATACACGGGTGAAGGCCGAACAATGTAAAACTGATCTGTATTACATATGATGTTTCACGAAGTTTTTAAAATTTGTGTGGTAGTTGTTTTATTACTATTGTTCATTCCTTAATCATTTAGATAATACTTTACAACTCAAAGCAACAAAGTGAATTCATAACAAGGCATCAAAGCAAATACATCGAAATTTTATTCTGACCCATGAAACTTCACACAAATTTGTTAGCCCTAGAAATGTTCAATTCTGAATTTAAGATAGCGAAGAAGGGGGTGGGACAGAAGTTGCAATTATACAATGATTAAATACTCGGCCAGCTCTGGCTTGAAAGGCAGTTCTGTTCCCAGTGTGTTCATAAGTGAAGGTGTTGTTGACGAAAACATTATGGCACGGTCTTCCCAACGCCACAAGGGCCCGGCAACTAAAGTCACCAATTGTCTGCCCTTTGAAAATATAGTTGTACACGTCGAATGCATACTTTATGCTGAAATGTTTTTTTGCACTCAACCACCGCCGGCGAGTCATCCAAATGCGCCAATGTTGGAAGTGCGCAATTCGCCAAAAGCAAAATGACCATAATTGGAAACATGTTTAATCTGGCCATAATGGTGGAAAGTATGAGTAACTTTTGATTTTCTTACAAAATGATGCCTTAGATACAGTTGAACTTTTACGCAAGGAGTTCTAAACTTATAAGGGATGAGGCAAAGGTGCGAGTCAATTGCAAATTGGAAAACGCATTTTCCTTTAAAACTATTTTAGCAACGTACTTACTGATATGAGGTATCAACTACAACAGTTTCTAATTTGGCATTTATTTTGGTACCATAAACGCAACTTACAAGTTCCCATAAATTGTTTAATTAATCTCAATAATAATATAACTATTTATTAGCTCACACAACAATTACTTGTTTCAAATTAATACACTGACTAGTTTGTTACAATAGAGTTGCCAAAACCGTGAACTGAACTTGCATGTCATGTTAGTGACTGTCGTTGCAGGAAAAAGTGATGACAAGCAGGCAAAAGAACGCGACTAACCTTAATTGTTCTTCAGTAACTGGACAAACATATTTCTCGGCATTATTATTCCTACTGTATCAAAATGAAAATGTGACGTAAGAGATTAAATTTTTTTAGAAGCAAAGATTTATTGAAGCACAATAGATTGAGTAGATGAGCATCCCTTTCTTGGTAAACTCATTTTAGCACAAATACTATTTCACACCTTACTGCATATGGTACAATAGTCAAGCCCCACACGCCCGAATATATCGTTAACGAGCTACAGTTCCGCCAATGATAAGTTTCAAATCAATCAACAAATATTCTAGTTTCGGTTATTCAGACCAAAGAAAAAAAGACGAAAAAAAAATAAAAAAAGATACAGGGGTGTGCCGAATGAACACCCTTTTTACAAAATGTAGGATGTCCATAACAACTGGGACCACAAGGCCAATAAGAGTCGATCAAGAGTGTTTCATAAGCATATTCCAACTTCATTTTGAAAGAATTTTGGGCAGTACGCCGTGGCGAAGTTTTCATGTTTCCCAACTTCGACCCGATAACAATAAAGAAAACACGTATGACTGTTACCAATAATAATGCGATCAGACGAGTAGCCATATAACGGAAAATAGTTTCGTACATGCTTGAAATGGGACGAGCAACGTAAGTTTGTTGAAAAATAAGCATTACACATCAATATGCAGTGTAGTTGCAATAACCGAACGTAATGCACGGGTGAAGGCCGAACAAATGTAAAACTGATCTGTATTACATATGATGTTTCACGAAGTTTTTGAAATTGGTGTGGTAGTTGTTTTATTACTATTGTTCATTCCTTAATCATTTAGATAATACTTTACAACTCAAAGCAACAAAGTGAATTCATCACAAGTCATCAAAGCAAATACAACGAAATTTTATTCTGACCCATGAAACTTCACACAAATTTGTTAGCCCTAGAGAAGTTCAATTCTGAATTTAAGATAGCGAAGAAGGGGGTGGGACAGAAGTTGCAATTATACAATGATTAAATACTCGGTCAGCTCTGGCTTGAATGGCAGTTCTGTTCCCAGTGTGTTCATAAGTGAAGGTGCTGTTGACGAAAACATTATGGCACGGTCTTCCCAACGCCACAAGGGCCCGGCAACTAAAGTCACCAATTGTCTTCCCTTTGAAAATATAGTTGTACACGTCGAATGCATACTTTATGCTGAAATGTTTTTTGCACTCAACCACCGCCGGCGAGTCATCCAAATGCGCCAATGTTGGAAGTGCGCAATTCGCCAAAAGCAAAATGACCATAATTGGAAACATGTTTAATCTGGCCATAATGGGGGAAAGAATGAGTAACTTTTGATTTTCTTACAAAATGATGCCTTAGATGCAGTTGAACTTTTACGTAAGGAGTTCTAAACTTATAAGGGATGAGGCAAAGGTGCGAGTCAATTGTAAAATGGAAAACGTATTTTCCTTTAAAACTATTTTAGCAACGTAGTTACTGATATGAGGTATCAACTACAAGAGTTTCTAATTTGGCATTTATTTTGGTACCATAAACGCAACTTACAAGTTCCCATAAATTGTTTAATTAATCTCAATAATAATATAGCTATTTATTAGCTCACACAACAATTACTTGTTTCAAATTAATACACTGACTAGTTTGTTACAATAGAGTTGCCAAAACCGTGAACTGAACTTGCATGTCATGTTAGTGACTGTCGTTGCGGGAAAAAGTGATGACAAGCAGGTAAAAGAACGCGACTAACCTTAATTGTTCTTCAGTAAATGGACAAACGTATTTCTCGGCATTATTATTCCTACTATATCAAAATGAAAATGTGACGTAAGAGATTAAATTTGTTTAGAAGCAAAGATTTATTGAAGCACAATAGATTGAGTAGATGAGCACCCCTTTCTTGGTAAACTCATTTTAGCACAAATATTATTTCACACCTTACTGCATATGGTACAATAGTCAAGCCCCACACACCCGAATATAACGTTAACGAGCTACGGTTGCGCCAATGATAAGTTTCAAATCAGTCAACAAATATTCTAGTTTCGGTTATTCAGACCAAAGAAAAAAAGACGAAAAAAAACAAAAAAAAATACAAAGGTGTGCCGAATGAACACACTTTTTACAAAATGTAGGATGTCCATAACAACTGGGACCACAAGGCCAATAAGAGTCGATCAAGAGTGTTTTATAAGCATATTCCAACTTCATTTTGAAAGAATTTTGGGCAGTATGCCGTGGCGAAGTTTTCATGTTTGTCAACTTCCGCCCGATAACAATAAAGAAAACACGTATGACTGTTACCAAGAATAACGCGATCAGCTGAGTAGCCATATAACAGAAAATAGTTTCGCACGTGCTTGAAATGGGACGAGCAATGTAATTTTCTTGAAAAATAAGCATTACACATCAATATGCAGTGTAGCTGCAATAACCGAACGTAATGCACGGGTGAAGGCCGAACAAATGTAAAATTGATTTGTATTACATATGACGTTTCACGAAGTTTTTGAAATTGGTGTGGTTGTTGTTTTAATATTATTGTTCATTCCTTAATCATTTAGATAATACTTTACAACTCAAAGCAACAAAGTGAATTCATAACAAGGCATCAAAGCAAATACATCGAAATTTTATTCTGACCCATCAAACTTCCCACAATTTTTGTTAGCCCTAGAGAAGTTCAATTCTGAATTTAAGATAGCGAAGAAGGCGGTGGGACAGAAGTTGCAATTATACAATGATTAAATACTCGATCAGCTCTGGCTTGAATGGCAGTTCTGTTCCCAGTGTGTTCATAAGTGAAGGTGCTGTTGACGAAAACATTATGGCACGGTCTTCCCAACGCCACAAGGGCCCGGCAACTAAAGTCACCAATTGTCTTCCCTTTGAAAATATAGTTGTACACGTCGAATGCATACTTTATGCTGAAATGTTTTTTGCACTCAACCACCGCCGGCGAGTCATCCAAATGCGCCAATGTTGGAAGTGCGCAATTCGCCAAAAGCAAAATGACCATAATTGGAAACATGTTTAATCTGGCCATAATGGTAGAAAGAATGCGTAACTTTTGATTTTCTTACAAGATGATGCCTTAGATGCAGTTGAACTCTTACGCAAGGAGTTTTAAACTTATAAGGGATGTGGCAAAGGTGCAAGTCAATTTCAGAATGGAAAACGCATTTTCCTTTAAACGTATTTTAGCAACGTACTTACTGATATGAGGTATCAACGACAAGAGTTTCTAATTTGGCATTTATTTTGGTACCATAAACGCAACTTACAAGTTCCCATAAATTGTTTAATTAATCTCAATAATAATATAGCTATTTATTAGCTCACACAACAATTACTTGTTTCAAATTAATACACTGACTAGTTTGTTACAATAGAGTTGCCAAAACCGTGAACTGAACTTGCATAGTCATGTTAGTGACTGTCGTTGCGGGAAAAAGTGATGACAAGCAGGCAAAAGAACGCGACTAACCTTAATTGTTCTTCAGTAAATGGACAAACGTATTTCTCGGCATTATTATTCCTACTATATCAAAATGAAAATGTGACGTAAGAGATTAAATTTGTTTAGAAGCAAAGATTTATTGAAGCACAATAGATTGAGTAGATGAGCACCCCTTTCTTGGTAAACTCATTTTAGCACAAATATTATTTCGCACCTTACTGCATATGGTACAATACTCAAGCCCCACACGCCCGAATATAACGTTAACGAGCTACAGTTCCGCCAATGATAAGTTCAAATCAGTCAACAAATATTCTAGTTTCGGTTACTCAGACCAAACAAAAACAGACGAAAAAAAACAAAAAAAGATACAGAGGTGTGCCGAATGAACACACTTTTTAACAAAATGTAGGATGTCCATAACAACTGGGTCCACAAGGCCAACAAGAGTCGATCAAGAGTGTTTCATAGCATATTCCAACTTCGTTTTGAAAGAATTTTGGGCAGTACGCCGTGGCTTGAATGGAAGTTCTGTTGCCAGTGTGTTCATAAGTGAAGGTGCTGTTGACGAAAACATTATGGCACGTCTTCCCAACGCCACAAGGGCCCGGCAGCTAATGTCACCAATTGTCTTCCCTTTGAAAATATAGTTGTACACGTCGAATGCATACTTTATGCTGAAATGTTTTTTGCACTCAACCACCGCCGGCGAGTCATCCAAATGCGCCAATGTTGGAAGTGCGCAATTCGCCAAAAGCAAAATGACCATAATTGGAAACATGTTTAATCTGGCCATAATGGGGGAAACAATGAGTAACTTTTGATTTTCTTACAAGATGATGCCTTAGATGCAGTTGAACTCTTACGCAAGGAGTTTTAAACTTATAAGGGATGTGGCAAAGGTGCAAGTCAATTTCAGAATGGAAAACGCATTTTCCTTTAAAACTATTTTAGCAACGTACTTACTGATATGAGGTATCAACGACAAGAGTTTCTAATTTGGCATTTATTTTGGTACCATAAACGCAACTTACAAGTTCCCATAAATTGTTTAATTAATCTCAATAATAATATAGCTATTTATTAGCTCACACAACAATTACTTGTTTCAAATTAATACACTGACTAATTTGTTACAATAGAGTTGCCAAAACCGTGAATTGAACTTGCATATCATGTTAGTGACTGTCGTTGCGGGAAAAAGTGATGACAAGCAGGCAAAAGAACGCGACTAACCTTAATTCTTCTTCAGTAAATGGACAAACGTATTTCTCGTCATTATTATTCCTACTATATCAAAATGAAAATGTGACGTAAGAGATTAAATTTGTTTAGAAGCGAAGATTTATTGAAGCACAATAGATTGAGTAGATGAGCACCCCTTTCTTGGAAAACTCATTTTAGCACAAATATTATTTCACACCTTACTGCATATGGTACAATACTCAAGCCCCACACGCCCGAATATAACGTTAACGAGCTACAGTTCCGCCAATGATAAGTTTCAAATCAGTCAACAAATATTCTAGTTTCGGTTACTCAGACCAAAGAAAAAACAGACGAAAAAAAACAAAAAAAGATACAGAGGTGTGCCGAATGAACACACTTTTTACAAAATGTAGGATGTCCATAACAACTGGGACCACAAGGCCAACAAGAGTCGATCAAGAGTGTTTCATAAGCATATTCCAACTTCGTTTTGAAAGAATTTTGGGCAGTACGCCGTGGCTTGAATGGAAGTTATGTTGCCAGTGTGTTCATAAGTGAAGGTGCTGTTGACGAAAACATTATGGCACGGTCTTCCCAACGCCACAAGGGCCCGGCAACTAAAGTCACCAATTGTCTTCCCTTTGAAAATGTAGTTGTACACGTCGAATGCATACTTTATGCTGAAATGTTTTTTGCACTCAACCACCGCCGGCGAGTCATCCAAATGCGCCAATGTTGGAAGTGCGCAATTCGCCAAAAGCAAAATGACCATAATTGGAAACATGTTTAATCTGGCCATAATGGGGGAAAGAATGAGTAACTTTTGATTTTCTTACAAAATGAGCCTTAGATGCAGTTGAACTTTTACGCAAGGAGTTCTAAACTTATAGGGGATGAGGCAAAGGTGCGAGTCAATTGCAAAATGGAAAACACATTTTCCTTTAAAACTATTTTAGCAACCTACTTACTGATATGAGGTATCAACTACAAGAGTTTCTAATTTGGCATTTATTTTGGTACCATAAACGCAACTTACAAGTTCCCATAAATTGTTTAATTAATCTCAATAATAATATAGCTATTTATTAGCTCACACAACAATTACTTGTTTCAAATTAATACACTGACTAGTTTGTTACAATAGAGTTGCCAAAACCGTGAACTGAACTTGCATGTCATGTTAGTGACTGTCGTTGCGGGAAAAAGTGATGACAAGCAGGCAAAAGAACGCGACTAACCT
This sequence comes from Pyrus x bretschneideri, assembly GCF_019419815.1. Lineage (NCBI taxonomy): Eukaryota > Viridiplantae > Streptophyta > Magnoliopsida > Rosales > Rosaceae > Pyrus > Pyrus x bretschneideri. The sequence goes on from NW_025999624.1 coordinate 5,449,496, forward strand.
TAATTGTTCATCAGTAAATGGACAATCGTATTTCTCGGCATTATTATCCCTACTGTATGAAAATGAAAATGTGACGTAAGAGATTAAATTTGTTTAGATGCAAAGATTTATTGAAGCACAATAGATTGAGTAGATGAGCACCCCTTTCTTGGTAAACTCATTTTAGCACAAATATTATTTCACACCTTACTGCATATGGTACAATGCTCAAGCCCCACACGCCCGAATATAACGTTAACGAGTTACAGTTCCGCCAATGATAAATTTCAAATCAGTCAACAAATATTCTAGTTTCGGTTATTCAGACCAAAGAAAAAAAGACGAAAAAAAAACAAAAAAAGATACAGAGGTGTGCCGAATGAACACCCTTTTTACAAAATGTAGGATGTCCATAACAACTGGGACCAGAAGGCCAACAAGAGTCGATCAAGAGTGTTTCATAAGCATATTCCAACTTCGTTTTGAAAAAATTTAGGGCAGTACGCCGTGGCGAAGTTTTCATGTTTCTCAACTTCGACCCGATAACAATAAAGAAAACACGTATGACTGTTACCAAGAATAATGCGATCAGACGAGTAGCCATATAACGGAAAATAGTTTCGTACGTGCTTGAAATGGGACGAGCAACGTAAGTTTGTTGAAAAATAAGCACTACACATCAATATGCAGTGTAGCTGCAATAACCGAACGTAATGCACGGGTGAAGGCCGAACAAATGTAAAACTGATCTGTATTACATATGATGTTTCACGAAGTTTTTGAAATTGGTGTGGTAGTTGTTTTATTACTATTGTTCATTCCTTAATCATTTAGATAATACTTTACAACTCAAAGCAACAAAGTGAATTCATCACAAGGCATCAAAGCAAATACATCGAAATTTTATTCTGACCCATGAAACTTCACACAAATTTGTTAGCCCTAGAGAAGTTCAATTCTGAATTTAAGATAGCGAAGAAGGGGGTGGGACAGAAGTTGCAATTACACAATGATTAAATACTCGGTCAGCTCTGGCTTGAATGGCAGTTCTGTTCCCAGTGTGTTCATAAGTGAAGGTGCTGTTGACGAAAACATTATGGCACGGTCTTCCCAACGCCACAAGGGCCCGGCAACTAAAGTCACCAATTGTCTTCCCTTTGAAAATATAGTTGTACACGTCGAATGCATACTTTATGCTGAAATGTTTTTTGCACTCAACCACCGCCGGCGAGTCATCCAAATGCGCCAATGTTGGAAGTGCGCAATTCGCCAAAAGCAAAATGACCATAATTGGAAACATGTTTAATCTGGCCATAATGGTGGAAAGAATGCGTAACTTTTGATTTTCTTACAAAATGATGCCTTAGATGCAGTTGAACTCTTACGCAAGGAGTTTTAAACTTATAAGGGATGTGGCAAAGGTGTAAGTCAATTTCAGAATGGAAAACGCATTTTCCTTTAAAACTATTTTAACAACGTACTTACTGATATGAGGTATCAACCACAAGAGTTTCTAATTTGGCATTTATTTTGGTACCATAAACGCAACTTACAAGTTCCCATAAATTGTTTAATTAATCTCAATAATAATATAGCTATTTATTAGCTCACACAACAATTACTTGTTTCAAATTAATACACTGACTAGTTTGTTACAATAGAGTTGCCGAAACCGTGAACTGAACTTGCATGTCATGTTAGTGACTGTCGTTGCGGGAAAAAGTGATGACAAGCAGGCAAAAGAACGCGACTAACCTTAATTGTTCTTCAGTAAATGGACAAACGTATTTCTCGGCATTATTATCCTACTGTATCAAAATGAAAATGTGACGTAAGAGATTAAATTTGTTTAGAAGCAAAGATTTATTGAAGCACAATAGATTGAGTAGATGAGCACCCCTTTCTTGGTAAACTCATTTTAGCACAAATACTATTTCACACCTTACTGCATATGGTACAATAGTCAAGCCCCACACGCCCGAATATAACGTTAACGAGCTACAGTTCCGCCAATGATAAGTTTCAAATCAGTCAACAAATATTCTAGTTTCGGTTATTCAGACCAAAGAAAAAAAGACGAAAAAAAAACAAAAAAAGATACAGAGGTGTGCCGAATGAACACACTTTTTACAAAATGTAGGATGTCCATAACAACTGGGACCAGAAGGCCAACAAGAGTCGATCAAGAGTGTTTCATAAGCATATTCCAACTTCGTTTTGAAAGAATTTTGGGCAGTACGCCGTGGCTGAAGTTCTTCCAGTGTTCGGTTTCATCTTTCTCAACTTCGACCCGATAACAATAAAGAAAATACGTATGACTGTCACCAAGAATAATGCGATCAGACGAGTAACCATATAACGGAAATAGTTTCGTACGTGCTTGAAATGGGACGAGCAACGTAAGTTTGTTGAAAAATAAGCATTACACATCAATATGCAGTGTAGTTGCAATAACCGAACGTAATGCACGGGTGAAGGCCGAACAAATGTAAAACTGATCTGTATTACATATGATGTTTCACGAAGTTTTTGAAATTGGTGTGGTAGTTGTTTTATTACTATTGTTCATTCCTTAATCATTTAGATAATACTTTACAACTCAAAGCAACAAAGTGAATTCATCACAAGGCATCAAAGCAAATACACGAAATTTTATTCTGACCCATGAAACTTCACACAAATTTGTTAGCCCTAGAGAAGTTCAATTCTGAATTTAAGATAGCGAAGAAGGGGGTGGGACAGAAGTTGCAATTATACAATGATTAAATACTCTGTCAGCTCTGGCTTGAATGGCAGTTCTGTTCCCAGTGTGTTCATAAGTGAAGGTGCTGTTGACGAAAACATTATGGCACGGTCTTCCCAACGCCACAAGGGCCCGGCAACTAAAGTCACCAATTGTCTTCCCTTTGAAAATATAGTTGTACACGTCGAATGCATACTTTATGCTGAAATGTTTTTTGCACTCAACCACCGCCGGCGAGTCATCCAAATGCGCCAATGTTGGAAGTGCGCAATTCGCCAAAAGCAAAATGACCATAATTGGAAACATGTTTAATCTGGCCATAATGGGGGAAAGAATGAGTAACTTTTGATTTTCTTACAAATGATGCCTTAGATGCAGTTGAACTTTTACGCAAGGAGTTCTAAACTTATAAGGGATGAGGCAAAGGTGCGAGTCAATTGCAAAATGGAAAACGCATTTTCCTTTAAAACTATTTTAGCAACGTACTTACTGATATGAGGTATCAACTACAAGAGTTTCTAATTTGGCATTTATTTTGGTACCATAAACGCAACTTACAAGTTCCCATAAATTGTTTAATTAATCTCAATAATAATATAGCTATTTATTAGCTCACACAACAATTACTTGTTTCAAATTAATACACTGACTAGTTTGTTACAATAGAGTTGCCAAAACCGTGAACTGAACTTGCATGTCATGTTAGTGACTGTCGTTGCGGGAAAAAGTGATGACAAGCAGGCAAAAGAACGCGACTAACCTTAATTGTTCTTCAGTAAATGGACAAACGTATTTCTCGGCATTATTATTCCTACTATATCAAAATGAAAATGTGACGTAAGAGATTAAATTTGTTTAGAAGCAAAGATTTATTGAAGCACAATAGATTGAGTAGATGAGCACCCCTTTCTTGGTAAACTCATTTTAGCACAAATATTATTTCACACCTTACTGCATATGGTACAATACTCAAGCCCCACACGCCCGAATATAACGTTAACGAGCTACAGTTCCGCCAATGATAAGTTTCAAATCAGTCAACAAATATTCTAGTTTCGGTTACTCAGACCAAAAAAAAGACGAAAAAAAACAAAAAAAGATACAGAGGTGTGCCGAATGAACACACTTTTTACAAAATGTAGGATGTCCATAACAACTGGGTCCACAAGGCCAACAAGAGTCGATCAAGAGTGTTTCATAAGCATATTCCAACTTCGTTTTGAAAGAATTTTGGGCAGTACGCCGTGGCTTGAATGGAAGTTCTGTTGCCAGTGTGTTCATAAGTGAAGGTGCTGTTGACGAAAACATTATGGCACGGTCTTCCCAACGCCACAAGGGCCCGGCAACTAAAGTCACCAATTGTCTTCCCTTTGAAAATGTAGTTGTACACGTCGAATGCATACTTTATGCTGAAATGTTTTTTGCACTCAACCACCGCCGGCGAGTCATCCAAATGCGCCAATGTTGGAAGTGCGCAATTCGCCAAAAGCAAAATGACCATAATTGGAAACATGTTTAATCTGGCCATAATGGGGGAAAGAATGAGTAACTTTTGATTTTCTTACAAAATGATGCCTTAGATGCAGTTGAACTTTTACGCAAGGAGTTCTAAACTTATAGGGGATGAGGCAAAGGTGCGAGTCAATTGCAAAATGGAAAACGCATTTTCCTTTAAAACTATTTTAGCAACCTACTTACTGATATGAGGTATCAACTACAAGAGTTTCTAATTTGGCATTTATTTTGGTACCATAAACGCAACTTACAAGTTCCCATAAATTGTTTAATTAATCTCAATAATAATATAGCTATTTATTAGCTCACACAACAATTACTTGTTTCAAATTAATACACTGACTAGTTTGTTACAATAGAGTTGCCAAAACCGTGAACTGAACTTGCATGTCATGTTAGTGACTGTCGTTGCGGGAAAAAGTGATGACAAGCAGGCAAAAGAACGCGACTAACCTTAATTGTTCTTCAGTAAATGGACAATCGTATTTCTCGGCATTATTATCCCTACTGTATAAAATGAAAATGTGACGTAAGAGATTAAATTTGTTTAGATGCAAAGATTTATTGAAGCACAATAGATTGAGTAGATGAGCACCCCTTTCTTGGTAAACTCATTTTAGCACAAATATTATTTCACACCTTACTGCATATGGTACAATGCTCAAGCCCCACACGCCGGAATATAACGTTAACGAGTTACAGTTCCGCCAATGATAAATTTCAAATCAGTCAACAAATATTCTAGTTTCGGTTATTCAGACCAAAGAAAAAAAGACGAAAAAAAAACAAAAAAAGATACAGAGGTGTGCCGAATGAACACCCTTTTTACAAAATGTAGGATGTCCATAACAACTGGGACCACAAGGCCAACAAGAGTCGATCAAGAGTGTTTCATAAGCATATTCCAACTTCGTTTTGAAAAAATTTAGGGCAGTACGCCGTGGCGAAGTTTTCATGTTTCTCAACTTCGACCCGATAACAATAAAGAAAACACGTATGACTGTTACCAAGAATAATGCGATCAGACGAGTAGCCATATAACGGAAAATAGTTTCGTACGTGCTTGAAATGGGACGAGCAACGTAAGTTTGTTGAAAAATAAGCACTACACATCAATATGCAGTGTAGCTGCAATAACCGAACGTAATGCACGGGTGAAGGCCGAACAAATGTAAAACTGATCTGTATTACATATGATGTTTCACGAAGTTTTTGAAATTGGTGTGGTAGTTGTTTTATTACTATTGTTCATTCCTTAATCATTTAGATAATACTTTACAACTCAAAGCAACAAAGTGAATTCATCACAAGGCATCAAAGGAAATACATCGAAATTTTATTCTGACCCATGAAACTTCACACAAATTTGTTAGCCCTAGAGAAGTTCAATTCTGAATTTAAGATAGCGAAGAAGGGGGTGGGACAGAAGTTGCAATTACACAATGATTAAATACTCGGTCAGCTCTGGCTTGAATGGCAGTTATGTTCCCAGTGTGTTCATAAGTGAAGGTGCTGTTGACGAAAACATTATGGCACGGTCTTCCCAACGCCACAAGGGCCCGGCAACTAAAGTCACCAATTGTCTTCCCTTTGAAAATATAGTTGTACACGTCGAATGCATACTTTATGCTGAAATGTTTTTTGCACTCAACCACCGCCGGCGAGTCATCCAAATGCGCCAATGTTGGAAGTGCGCAATTCGCCAAAAGCAAAATGACCATAATTGGAAACATGTTTAATCTGGCCATAATGGGGGAAAGAATGCGTAACTTTTGATTTTCTTACAAAATGATGCCTTAGATGCAGTTGAACTTTTACGCAAGGAGTTCTAAACTTATAAGGGATGTGGCAAAGGTGAGAGTCAATTCGTAAATGGAAAACGCATTTTCCTTTAAAACTATTTTAGCAACGTACTTACTGATATGAGGTATCAACCACAAGAGTTTCTAATTTGGCATTTATTTTGGTACCATAAACGCAACTTACAAGTTCCCATAAATTGTTTAATTAATCTCAATAATAATATAGCTATTTATTAGCTCACACAACAATTACTTGTTTCAAATTAATACACTGACTAGTTTGTTACAATAGAGTTGCCGAAACCGTGAACTGAACTTGCATGTCATGTTAGTGACTGTCGTTGCGGGAAAAAGTGATGACAAGCAGGCAAAAGAACGCGACTAACCTTAATTGTTCTTCAGTAAATGGACAAACGTATTTCTCGGCATTATTATCCCTACTTTATCAAAATGAAAATGTGACGTAAGAGATTAAATTTGTTTAGAAGCAAAGATTTATTGAAGCACAATAGATTCAGTAGATGAGCACCCCTTTCTTGGTAAACTCATTTTAGCACAAATATTATTTCACACCTTACTGCATATGGTACAATAGTCAAGCCCCACACGCCCGAATATAACGTTAACGAGCTACAGTTCCGCCAATGATAAATTTCAAATCAATCAACAAATATTCTAGTTTCGGTTATTCAGACCAAAGAAAAAAGACGAAAAAAAAAACAAAAAAAGATACAGAGGTGTGCCGAATGAACACCCTTTTTACAAAATGTAGGATGTCCATAACAACTGGGACCACAAGGCCAATAAGAGTCGATCAAGAGTGTTTCATAAGCATATTCCAACTTCGTTTTGAAAGAATTTTGGGCAGTACGCGTGGCGAAGTTTTCATCTTTCTCAACTTCGACCCGATAACAATAAAGAAAACTACGTATGACTGTCACCAAGAATAATGCGATCAGACGAGTAAACCATATACGGAAAATAGTTTCGTACGTGCTTGAAATGGGACGAGCAACGTAAGTTTGTTGAAAAATAAGCATTCCACATCAATGTGCAGTGTAGCTGCAATAACCGAACGTAATGCACGGGTGAAGGCCGAACAAATGTAAAACTGATCTGTATTACATATGATGTTTCACGAAGTTTTTGAAATTGGTGTGGTCGTTGTTTTATTACTATTGTTCAGTCCTTAATCATTTAGATAATACATTACAACTCAAAGCAACAAAGTGAATTCATCACAAGGCATCAAAGCAAGTACATCGAAATTGTATTCTGACCCATGAAACTTCACACAAATTTGTTAGCCCTAGAGAAGTTCAATTCTGAATTTAAGATAGCGAAGAAGGGGGTGGGACAGAAGTTGCAATTATACAATGATTAAATACTCTGTCAGCTCTGGCTTGAATGGCAGTTCTGTTCCCAGTGTGTTCATAAGTGTAGGTGCTGTTGACGAAAACATTATGGCACGGTCTTCCCAACGCCACAAGGGCCCGGCAACTAAAGTCACCAATTGTCTTCCCTTTGAAAATATAGTTGTACACGTCGAATGCATACTTTATGCTGAAATGTTTTTTGCACTCAACCACCGCCGGCGAGTCATCCAAATGCGCCAATGTTGGAAGTGCGCAATTCGCCAAAAGCAAAATGACCATAATTGGAAACATGTTTAATCTGGCCATAATG